>NC_068311.1:25200155-25800155 GCF_025860055.1 Xyrauchen texanus
CAGTCACTTATATTATTTTAATATGATACTGAATTATTACTATCATGTAGAGGATTTGTTTTATAAAATAGTAATATACTGACTTCACTTTCACCTGGAGCTTTTATTTTGGCAGAAAACTAAAAGTGCACTGTAGTATATTTTACATCTTACAATGTTCCTCATTACAAAACCTGGTGAAACTCTGTCACCTCTATTTCTATGATACGGTGTCACATCTTTAGATATGTATAATAACTAAGTGGCTTTACATGTTTGGAATTGCATGAATATAGTAATATAATTGTGATTTTTATAAAAGTCAACAAAAATGTCCATTAAATAAAACATTGAGATGTATTAAAATGACTAACAACTGCATATTCCCAACAATGAGTAATATATTGAACAACACTGGGATAATTATTCCATTAGTCTTAGTCATATTACCAAGTCATGGGTAAATTTGAGTCAAAATACCACGGAATTTGATTTTGCCAACAACAATAAAATAAATGGGAAGCGTTTTCTCTCCCCTCAAAAGTTGATAAGCCTATTTATTGTGCTTTTCTAACCATGCATTGTTATATTGACAGATACATTTTGATTTTCACAGCTTTATTGTGAAAATAAATCCTTCTGATGCCACACCCACTATTTCTGTATCCTGCTACACCCTTACTACCCCACCAGAGTGCTCAGGTCTTCTGATCAACTTCTATTGAGGGTTCCTCATTGCCGCTATAGATCTAAGGGTGACCATGCCTTTTATGTGATAGGTCCTATCCATGTGAGGTCAGCTTCATCATTAGCTATTTTTTTATTAATTTATTTTTTATCTCCTTTTCTCCCCAATTTAGATTGCCTAATTCACACTACTTAGCAGGTCCTCGTGGTGGCACGGTTACTCACCTCAATCCGGGTGGCGACAGACAAGTCTCAGTTGCCTCCGATTCTGAAACTGTCAGTCTGCACATCTTATCTCATGGTTCGTTGTGAATGACACCACGGAGACTCCCAGCCTGTGGAGGCTCATGTTACTCTCCGCGATCGACACATTACTTACCACGTGCCCCAAGAACCACCTATCGCGACCACAAGGAGGTTACCCCATGTGACTTAACCCCTCATGCATATAATCACAGCCTATCACTAAATTGCAGTGCGTAATTCCAAGATGACAGGTATATTATTTTGCATGTTGGTGATTGTGTCATTCAACCAAAATCCCTTTCGCCAGGGAATGATTCAGGACAAGGTCACCTCATTAGCATGTTGTGAATAAAATCAAGTGTGCTGTGGGATCGGGAGATAGTTTCTTTTTCCAAGCTTGGTGGCTGGCATTTCTCTGACATTTTTTGGCAGGTGAGTGCAACAAAAGGCTCTTTAAAACTTATATGATAATATATCTAGGTCTGCCAACATGACAAACCATTTCTGTGGGGGATAGGGCTGTCACTATTGTCACTTCAATCCACACTATTTCCCATGGAGATGAATGAAAAATGAAAAACAGGAACGGACATTGCTGTTTAGGGTCCCTACTGTTCACTTCAAGGCTGTGGGATTTCATTTAGGCCTTTTTCTTTAGGAATCCAGCAGCACCATCTGGCAGTCAAGTTTTTTGATTTATGACATCTTAAGGGGATTAGAACAGCAAAAGACCCTGCCAAATTGTCTAATTGGAAAATCTTGTCAAAAACTAGAGTCTTTTTATATCAAACAATACTTTATGCTGAAAGTCTTTCAATTAATTAGCAGATCTGTTTTTAGCCCTGGACAAACACATGATCCAGGGCCTTTTTAGATTTTTATAATTTTTTTCATCATTTGGAATCTATTTTACAATCTACTGATTGTATGTATAGTATCTATATATTTTGTGGCAGGGTGAGTAAGATACAGAAATAGTGGGTGTAGCATCGGAAGGATTTATTTTAAATAATAAACAAAAGAAAAACATGAAGAAAGTGTGAAAAACAAGGCAGAAAAATGGTGTCCTCGCAGTGAAATAGGGTTATGTCAAAAACATTATTTTATAATTATCTCTATGGATATTTTCCATGAAACATGAAAAAAAATCCACATGCTGGGCTTTTCCTTATACAGTACAATGAAAAACTTGGTCTCATGACAAGTCGTAATTAAAGTACGAGATTGCAAAATCGTACGAATTTTTCTACGACTAACATGTACAACTTTTTCTCCCATAGAGCAAAATAAATTAACCAACAAAAAAAGTTATGCATATTTTTCCTAATTTTAACACCTGACTAGTGGCCTGCACTCCAGCGGTACTCACGTGGTACCCGGAGGACTCGACACAACAGAGTGCGGTATAGGACAAGTTTTGATTGCTGAGTGTAGGCGGGAAGAAACCGATGTGTGCGTGTGAAGCAGAGAAAAATAAATTAATTGCTGGACTCCCGGAAAATATAAATATATAAACATAAAATAAAAATTACTTAAATTAATGTTATGTTATTAAGGTAAATAATATAATTTTTTTTATTCTTCAATTGTGCAAGTACAGCAAAACTATTTACATGTGCAGGGTTATGTCACGTTCCTGTGTTGTCTGGCCTATGTTCTCCGTTTCACCTATCACAGTCCACGTCAAATTCCATGTCACGTTTTCCTTGTTGTCCGCCCCGTGTTTCACTGTCTGTGTATAAAACTACAATTCCCACAATTCCTGGCCTCTCTCACTGCCTGCACTCTTCATTGGTCTCACCTGTGTCTCGTTTAGTCGTCATTATGTTTGTGTATTTAACCCGGTTTGTTTCACCATTCCCCTGTTGGTCTTTGATGTTTGTGGATGCCTGTCTCCGTGCTCCCCCTGATGTTTATCCTGCCTGTTCTACCTTTCATGTTTTCCGTGTTTCCAGGTTTTAGTGTTGTTTTACCCATCGTGGTCATTTCCTTTGTTCCTGTTTGTTTTGTCTCACTTTGATTTACAATAAAGTACACTGCATTTGGATCCAACCCATTGTCTGCCTCCTCCTGCATCATGACAGATAGACCAACCCATAATGGATCCAGCAGTGGTTTTCACCGAACTGGCCCAGGCTGATCTGACCGTTTGCAAGTACTCACGTCTCTTCTCCACGGTCGCCATCTACTCCGGGTTCGACGACGCTTCCCTGAAGACCATCTACTGGATCGGGTTACCATCAGCCCAGTGGTGGGAAGCGCCAGAATCCGGAGACCACACGTGGAGGGAGTACGTGAGTCTCGTCCTAAAGAAACTCGCGCCCGACGAACCAGCCCTCGTCGGCTACGGTCAGCAAGCCAGAGCCCTCACCTGCCCCAGTCTGCGAGCCAGAGCCCTCGTCAGCTACGGTCAGCGGGCCAGAGCCCTCGCCTGCCCCGGTCTGCGAGCCAGAGCCCTCGTCAGCCACGGTCGGTGAGCCAGAGCCCACGCCTGCCCCGGCCAGCGAGCCAGAGCCCACGCCTACCCCGGCCAGCGAGCCAGAGCCCACGCCTGCCCCGGCCAGCGAGCCAGAGCCCACGCCTGCCCCGGCCAGCGAACCGTTAGCCCCCGATGTCAGCGAGCCAGCGCCTGTCGTCTCAGCCGTCAGCGAGCCAGCGCCAGTAGCCTCCGACGCCAGCGCCTGTAGCCTCCGACGTCAGCGAGCCAGCGCCTGTAGCCTCGACCGTTCCTGAGCCAGCGCCTGTAGCCTCGACCGTTCCTGAGCCAGCGCCTGTAGCCTCGACCATCCCTGAGCCAGCGCCTGTGGTCTTGTCTGTCCTAGGGCCAGTAGCCGTGACCGTCCAAGAGCCAGCGCCAGTAGCCGTGACCGTCCAAGAGCCAGCGCCAGTAGCCGTGACTGTCCAAGAGCCAGCGCCAGTAGCCATGTCTGTCCAAGAGCCAGTGCCAGTAGCCGTGTCTGTCCAAGAGCCAGTGCCAGTACCCGAGCTTTCCAGAGCTCCGCCTTCCGAATCTTCCGAGCTTTCCAGAGCTCAGTCTCTCGAGTCTTCCAGGGTTGCTTCCCCCAAGCCTCCCAGGGCTCCGTCTCCCATGTCTCTCGAGCCTTCCAGGGCTCCGCCTCTCGAGCTTCCATAGCCTCTCCAGTCTCTCGAATCTTCCAGGGCTCCTCCTCCCCAACCTCCCAGGGCTCCGCCTCTCAAATCTCTCGAGCCTCCCAGGGCTCCTCTCGAGCCTCCCAAGGCTCCGCCCCTCAAGCCTCTCGAGCCTTCCAGGGCTCCGCCTCTCAAGCCTCTCGAGCCTTCTAGGGCTCCGCCCCTCAAGTCTCTCGAGCCTCCCCGGGCTCCACCCCTCAAGTCTCTCAAGTCTTCCAGGGCTCCGCCCCTCGAGCCTCCTACGGCTCTGCCTCCAGAGCCTCCTGAGCCTTCCACGGCTCTGCCTCCCGAGCCTCCTAGGGCTCTTCTCCCCGAGCCTCCTACGGCTCCGCCTCCAGAGCCTCCTATGGCTCTGCTCCCAGAGACTCCAGAACCTTCTAGAGCTCCGCCTCCTGAGCCTCTTACAGCTCTGCCCCAGAGACTCCAGAGCCTCCCTCGGCTCCGCCTCCTAGGCCTTCCTCGGCTCCGCCTCCTACGGCTCTACTCCCCGAGCCTCCTATGGCTCCGTCTCCAGAGCCTCCTATGGCTCTGCTCCCAGAAACTCCAGAACCTTCTAGAGCTCCACCTCCCGGGCCTCCTACGGCTCCGCCTCCCGAGCCTCCTACAGCTCTGCACCCCGAGACTCCAGAGCCTCCCGAGCCTCCTATGGCTCGCCTCCTAGGCCTTCCTCGGCTCGCCTCCTACGGCTCTGCTCCCAGAGACTCCAGAGCCTTCTAGGGCTCTGCCTAGACCTGAGCCTGTCTTGAGGCTCGCCTCCCAGAGCCTCCTAGACTCTGTCCCCAGGGACTTGAGGCCACCTCCCAGGCCTCCTAGACCTGTCCCCATCTTCAGGCCGCCTCCCAGACCTGTCCCCGTCTTGAGGCCGCCTCCCAGGCCTCATAGACCTGTCCCTGTCTTCAGGCCGCCTCCCAGGCCTCCTAGACCTGTCCCCGTCTTGAGGCCACCTCCCAGGCCTCATAGACCTGTCCCTGTCTTATGGCCGCCTCCCAGGCCTCCTGAACCTGTCCCTGTCTGATGGCTGCCTCCCAGGCCTCCTAGACCTGTCCCGGTCTTGTGGCCGCCTCCCAGGCCTCCTAGACCTGTCCCGGTCTTGTGGCCGCCTCCCAGGCCTCCTAGACCTGTCCCGGTCTTGTGGCTGCCTCCCAGGCCTCCTAGACCTGTCCCTGTCCTGTGGCCGCCTCCCAGGCCTCCTGGATCTGTCCCTGCCCCTTGGACTGCCCTCTTGCCCTTGTGCCTCCGTGGACTGCCTAATTGCCCCTTGTGCCCCCTTGGTCTGTCTCCGTGTCCCTTGTGCCCCCTTGGTCTGTCTCCGTGTCCCTTGTGCCCCCTTGGTCTGTCTCTGTGTCCCTTGTGCCTCCTTGGTCTGTCTCTGTGTTCCCTTGTGCCTCCTTGGTCTGTCTCTGTGTTCCCTTGTGCCTCCTTGGTCTGTCTCTGTGTTCCTTTGTGCCTCCTTAGTCTGTCTTTGTGTCCCTTGAGCCCCTCTGGTCTGTCTGCTTTCCCCCTTGTCCAGCCCCCCCTCTCCTTTAACCTCTGTTTATTTTTTCCTATTCTGTTGTTTCTTAGGACCGCCTGGAATCCGGTCCTTTTGAGGGGGGGCTATGTCACGTTCCTGTGTTGTCTGGCCTATGTTCTCCGTTTCACCTATCACAGTCCACGTCAAATTCCATGTCACGTTTTCCTTGTTGTCCGCCCCGTGTTTCACTGTCTGTGTATAAAACTACAATTCCCACAATTCCTGGCCTCTCTCACTGCCTGCACTCTTCATTGGTCTCACCTGTGTCTCGTTTAGTCATCATTATGTTTGTGTATTTAACCCGGTTTGTTTCACCATTCCCCTGTCGGTCTTTGATGTTTGTGGATGCCTGTCTCCGTGCTCCCCCTGATGTTTATCCTGCCTGTTCTACCTTTCATGTTTTCCGTGTTTCCAGGTTTTAGTGTTGTTTTACCCATCGTGGTCATTTCCTTTGTTCCTGTTTGTTTTGTCTCACTTTGATTTACAATAAAGTACACTGCATTTGGATCCAACCCATTGTCTGCCTCCTCCTGCATCGTGACAGGTTACATGTGCAATTCATACAAATTCTTGCAGCATAAACACTAGTTAAAATATAATCTAAACATATGATATTACATATCATATTTATATCATACAGCATACAATTGAAATACCTGCTTTAGCCGAAACAGCATTTAAATGTAACTAAAACTTGCTTATTAGGACATATTTCAATGAACTTTTTTTAAGGCAGAGTCGGTGGTGTTCACCATTTGATTTATCGTCTCAGCACATTACCGTATGAAAAGCGCACTCTGCTGGTGGGTGTGATCACATTAGATATAATTAGCTGAGCCAGGAGAAACTGTACATCGCTTTGTTTCATACAGATTACATTGCAGGAGAATATTTGTGTTAAATTTGAATTGTTTATTTTAATCTTTCTTTAGACATATGTTTTATGTTTGTGTGATAAGTATTCGCAGAGTTTCAGTTAATTTTGTGACGTGTTTCAGCTATATGCTCTCAAACCCAGAGACTGCTTACAGCTCACCCTTATTTATTTTACAAAAGCACAAGGTTTTGTTGTTATTGTGAGTGTACACAAATAAAAGTAGACCCTTTATAGTCTCTAATGATGTCTTTAACTTATCTGTATGCCCCAAAATGACTGAGTGAATTACTTGTTTCCGCTGTAATGATGAAAAAATCCAGCAGGACGAGCTGGCGCGTCCATTGACCCCAGAGGGTTAATGCCTTTCATCTTTGTTTCTTAAAAAAAAACTAAATTTGAGCGAACCTACTGAGTTGCATTCACAATGCATGTTAAGCGTGAACTGCTCTGTGGAAATAAAGCAAGCTAAACTTTGATCACCTTATGAGATGGTTTTAGGTCATTTGCAGCATTCTCATACACGACACAATTCTGGCAAACAATTTTCAGATGACTGAAGCAGAGAAGAAATAATGAGAACTCTTTACATGCATGTGTTCACTTGAACATTGGGAGGATTGCAATATGAAGCATTTACATGATCGTGGTATTAATATTGAGGGGGGTTGTTTGAATTATTATTTCGAAATCTTCGCCCCTGGTTCCACGACACGCTCCCACTGCACACCTCTGAACAAAACAGGCATTTCTTTTGTCTGTTCCTAAAAATATAATAAGGTGTGTTTCCTCAAGCTTGTGTCTTTGTGTTTAAAAGCATTTCTTCTCTTGTGTTGTTCCAAAACGTCTTACAGGTCGCCCACCACTGTTGCGGGAAGATGAGCAAACTTTCTCGATTGTGAAATACCTGCATTTGGGCAAGGAGCTTGTGCATAAGGAGTTGTATTCAGCCTTGGCTGAAGGTGCTAATTTCTGTTTTATAGATCTGCAGCAAATGAAAGATTTCCAATGACTAACAACCACAATTCTGATTTGCTCCTCATGGAGAGCTATTGTATGTCTTCAGAAGACTTATATGAATATATGAATATAACACATGCATTGTCTGCAGTATTTCTATGGTTCTTTCATGTTTGTATTTTTTTTTTGGTCCTTTTTGGATTTTGACAGCTGTGGTCACTAAAAACTGTTGATGTATCCAACTTTTTCCTGGGGGTCTTACTGGGGAAACGGATGTGGGAGGAACTTCTGCCGGACGTCCAGCTGCAGCATTCGCTCGCTCTGGCTGCAGTCATTTTAATGAGTATTGTGTTTGCATTTGTATGTTTTGTTAAATTTATTTTATCTGGAACACGTTACGATGTCCTTACGGTGTTCAGGGACAACATGTGCAGTTCATGGCTGTACATACAACCAGGTGAAGCTTAATCTGTGGCTTAAGCAAGAGTGTTGCGTACACAGACCAAAAACAAAGGCGGACTGCTCCTGTCAGCATTGGTACATTTTTCATTGCCTCCCATGATGATGAAGCTAAATGGGCATGAACTTAAAGAAGCCTCCCAAAACTGTTCATGTGTGCTCATTTCATTTTGTCGACAAAAGGCTGACAGAGGACAACCCATACCCCACCCTGTTTTTTGGTTACGAGAGGCCACCAGAGAAGAGACGCCAACTCCTCGGGAGGGATGACAAATGTCTCTCACCAGGTTAGTTAGCCTACATTATTATGCGTCACACAATGTTCATCGTTCACACAGAACCCTTTATTTTTGGATTGTGCTAGAATCAGACATACCAGACCTTTTAAGAGATTGTAAAAATGCATAATTTTCTGATGTCACTGGACATCCTGTTGCTGATGGCACACTGCACGAGTGTTTGTTTGTTGCCTGCTTAGGCTGCTAGAGCATTGCTTATATACTTATTCTCAAATGTTCATTGTTATATTCATCATTCATCATTATATCCTCTGTCATTTTACTGCGTTTCAGGTTTTTCCACATTTCTACTTTTTCATCTGCATGTATTTTACCTGTTGCTGCTGGCACCTAGCTAGAGTCTGTGTTTGTAGCCTACTAGTTTTTTAGCATTGCTTATATATCTGTTTTCAGCATTTAATCCTTAACATCTGCCATTTTTAAGCACGCATCGAGTTTTCCCTCATATTATTCTCTTATCACGATTCAACTGTGCATTTTTTTGGCACGCACCCGTTTTTTCTCCTCTGCGGTAGACAGATTATTGCATCGATCTCAAAGCTCCGCTTATCAATAACAACAACAAACAATTGCGTGAGGGATTCACATCAATCTCAAACCCTCACCGCTCAGGAACAACCAACAACAAACAATTTGCGGTATGTCATGGCATCCGCTCATGTTATTTCTTCCTGCATTGCATGTCACATGTTTACAATAGCCTCCTCCATCAGCAGTGAGGGATTCACATGTGATAAATGTTAGGAATTAATCAGGCTGACAGAGAAGGTTAATGAGCTAGAGACTTGCATCCGAACACTAGTGAAGGTCAGTGAGAAAGAGAAGCCGGTAGATACTGTTTCGGATGCGAGTAGTACAGAGAGCAACATTCACAATTTGGTTCTGGTTGTAGAGCCCCAGGAGCAGGGCATTTGAGTGACATCTCGGTGGCATATTCGCTCAGCAAAGAGTCACCACTCTCCCATTAGTGTTATGGTTTCCAATCGATTCTCCCCACTCAGTGATACACCCACTGAGAATCATGTTGAAAGAGCCTTTGTTATTGGCAATTCTATTGTAAGGAACGTGGAATTAGAGACTCCAGCCACTATTGTTAATTGCATTTCGGGGGCCAGAGTGACTGACATAAAATCAAATTTACAAGTGCTGGCTAATGCTAAACTTAGATTTTCTAAAATTGTTATCCATGTCGGCACTAACGATGTCCGGCTTCAGCAGTCAGAGATCACTAAAGATAATGTTAAAGAGGTGTGTGAATTTGCAAAAACGATGTCAGACACTGTAATATACTCTGGTCCCCTCCCTGTTCGTTGTGGTGATGAGGTTTATAGAAGATTAGTGTCACTGAATGGCTGGATGTCTGAGTGGTGTCTGAAGAATAAAATAGGATTTATAGACAATTGGAAGAGTTTTTGGGGTAGACCTGACCTACTAAAGAGAGACGGACTCCATCCCTCGAGGGAAGGTGCCGCTCTCCTCTCTAGTAATTTGGCTCAAAGTCTTAATAATGATAGTATTTGACTAACTAGGGCCAAGGTCAGGAAGCAGACAAACTGGTTAATCCGAATGTCTGCTAGCTGCCTTGAGACGTCACACAGGTCACATAAACCACAACACATAGAGACTGTATCATCTGGATATCTCATAGAGACTGTGTCCGTTAAAACGCAGGTTATTGTTATAAGCATAGGCCTCGTCTGAAGGGCAAGGAGGAGGTGTTGCTACAATTTACAGATAAGTTTTTGGTGTTACTCCGAGGACAGGATATAAATTTAAGTCTTTTGAACTAATAATGCTTAATGTGACACCGTCAGATATAAATAAAAAATCTCTGTCATCTTTTGTCCTTGCTACAATGTATAGATCACCCGGGCCTTATTCTGATTTCCTTGGTGAATTTGCACATTTTTATAATATCTTGTAGTTACTGTAGATCTTTAATTGTTAGTGACTTCAACATTCACATAGATAATGAAAATGATACACTGGGATTAGCATTTATCGATATTCTCAACTCTCTTGGAGTAAGACAAAATGTAACAGGACCAACTCACCATAATTATATGCTAGATTTAATTCTGTCATATAGTTAGAGTTGATGTTGATAATATAGAAATTCTGCAGCAGAGCGATGACATCTCGGATCATTACCTCATCTCTTGTATGCTGCAATTAGCTTAATGTTACTCAATCTACACCACGCTATCATTCAGGTAGAACTATTCTTTCGACCACTAAAGATAGCTTCACTAATAACCTTCCAGATCTATCTCATACACTCAATAAACCCCAAAGCCCAGAAGAACTGGATGAAATAACAAAAAATATAAATGCAGTCTTCTCTAGTACTCTTGATATTGTCGCCCCACTTTAATTATAGAAAATGAAAGAAATAAGCCCTGCACCATGGTACAATGATCACACTCATGCTCTCAAGAGAGCAGCTCTGAAAATGGAGTGCATGTGGAAAAATACAAAACTAGAAGTATTTCGTGGTTCATGGAGGGATAGTGTCTGTAGCTACAAACAGGCACTAAAAGCTGCCAGGTCAGCATATTTTAATAAACTCATAGAAAATAACCACAACAATCTTAGATGTTTATTCAGTACTGTGGCTAAATTGGTTAGGAATAAAGCCTGAACATAACCAGATATTACATCGCAGCACAAGAGTAATGACTTCATGAATTTCTTTACAGATAAAATTGAAATAATCAGAAATAAAAATTGGAATTATGCAATCATCTGTCATAGCACCCCAGAAAACAGTATCTAATAATTTTCCTCACGTGCAACTTCAATCCTTCTTTGTCTTAAGTTTTGTTAGCTCTTCATGACCTATCGAAACATCAAGAGCCACAAAATGTTTGTTAGATCCTATACCAACTAAGCTCTTAAAAGAGGTATCTCCTGTAGTTTCAGAACCTCTTCTTAATATTATTAACTCCTCGCTATTCTTAGGACATGTCCCAAGAAACTTTAAAATGGCAGTTATCAAACTGCTTATTAAGAAGCCACAACTTGATCCTGGAGAACTGGCTAGTTATAAACCGATTTCAAATCTCCTGTTTATGTCAAGAATACTAGAAAAGGCAGTATCCTCCCAAATATATTCATTTCTACAGAGAAATAGTATATACGAAGAATTTCAGTCAGGATTTAGGCCTCATCACAGTACAGAGACTGCACTTATCAGAGTTACAAATGACTTGCTCTTATCATCTGATCGCGGCTGCATTTCTCTTCTAGTGCTTTTAGATCTTAGTGCTGCATTTGACACGATAGAGATAATTCATCTAGAGAATTATGTTGGCATTTGTGGAGTTGCATTATCATGGTTTAGGTCATATTTAGCAGACTGCTACCACTTTGTCTATGTAAATGAGGAATTGTCAAACCAAACAAAAGTAAAATATAGAGTGCCACAGGGATCAGATTTAGGGCCTCTGCTTTTCTCCTTGTATATGCTTCCCCTGGGAGATATTATCATTTCATTTTCATTTATCCATTTGGCAGACGCTTTTATCCAAAGCGAATTACAGTGCACTTATTACAGGGACAATCCCCCGGAGCAACCTGGAGTTAAGTGCCTTGCTAAAGGACACAATGGTGGTGGCTGTGGGGATTGAACTAGCAACCTTCTGATTAACAGTTATGTGCTTTAGCCCACTACACCACCACCACTCCTGATATTATCAGGAATCGTGGAATAAGTTTCCACTGCTATGCCGACGATACACAACTTTATATTACTTCAAAACCTGATGAGATTTCACAATTCTCAAAATTAGCAGAGAGTATCAATGAAATAAATTACTGAATGGCCAGAAATGTCCTACTACACAATTCTGACAAAATAGAGGTACTAATTATTGGACCAAAAAACTCTAAAAATTAATCCACTACAATATAATTTATTGATGGATGTACTGTTACATCATCTTCAACAGCAAAGAACTTAGGTGTTATATTTCAAATGACCAATGTTTGTAGAACAGCATTCTTACACCTTAGAAATATTGCTAAATTAAGGCACATGCTCTCTGTTGCTGATGCCGAAAAACTAATTCATGTGTTCACCTCAAGAGTAGATTATTGTAATGCATTACTGGGAGGATGTCCAGCAAGATCAATAAATAAACTTCAATTGGTTCAAAATGCAGCAGCCAGAATGCTAACAAGAACCAAAAAATATGATCATATTAGCCCTATTTTATCATCATTACATTGGATAACTTTTAAATTCCGTATTAATTTAAAAATTCTGTTAACTACGTACAAAGCTTTGAATAGTCTAGCTCTGCAGTACTTAAGTGACCTTCTACCATGCTATATTCCATCACGTTCATTACGATTGCAAAATTCTGGCCTGTTAATAGTTCCTAGAATATCAAAATCCACAAAAGGTAGATCCTTTTCATATTTGGCTCCTAAACTATGGAATAGTCTCCCTAACACTGTTCGAGATGCAGACACACTCCCCCAGTTTAAGTCTAGACTAAAGACTCATCTATTTAGCCAGGCATACACCTAATTTATCCTCCAACCCAAAATTAGGCTGCTTTAGTTTAGTCTGCCAGAACCAGAAACCAGAAACATTGATCATGATTTATATCTCTGCAATAAATTGAATGGCATCTATGCTTATATTATTTTATTTGTTTCCTTGTCTCAACCTTGGGACTCCTATGCTGAGGTCACCAGAACCGGCTGGATCAAGCCCCATTCCTGCTTCGTGTAGGACTCTACTGCTACGTGTCGTTGAATGATGATGACTAAATGCAGCCAGTGCCAGCCAAACATCAACATGAACCTTGGATTTAGGATGGACCACCGAACCGAAATTACCGGCCAGGTTGAACTGCGTTTCACATCCCTGATCTCTGCCTGCATCACCTCGGTCTATTGATGGACTACGATCTTGAAATGGAATGCATAGACTAACAATTGCCAACAACAGCCTTCATCAGCCAATTAACAAGGACAATTGCATCTATGTGAACATCTGCAGTTAATCCAGGATGGACTTCAAAGACATTGGTCATTAATCTTACAGTTCAAACAAAATCGATATTTAAACACTGACCCTTAACACTTACTTAGTTTAATAATTTTAAACCATGACTTTAACTATATATAAGTAATATTTACTTTATATTCATGATGTTAGCCAGAGGGGAACTGGCCCCCACAGTGAGTCTGATTTCTCCCAAGGTTATTTTTCTCAATAATCAACATCTTTTGTAGTTTTGTGTTCATTGCCAAAGTCACCTTCAGCTTGGTCACTGGGGTTATTAATACAATTATTATTTAATTACTTATTCATATAATATTTTATCTAATTACACAATGATGATTCATCGACATTATAGACATTACAGTTTTATTGTCTGTTAATGCCTGATCTTCTGGAAAGCTGCTTTGAAACGATGTGTGTGGTGAAAGGCGCTATACAAATAAAATTGACTTGATAGACTGCACTGAAACTGTCTTGCAGAAGGCTACAAATCTAGACTCTAGAAGTGAATCTTATAGCCACTACTAAGCCAGTAATACTCTGAAATATCTAGTAGCAACTGCTCCATCTGGAATAGTGATGTTCATTTCAGAAACTTATGGTGCCAAATGCAGTGACAGGTACATTACACAGAGCTCTGGATTTTTTGACTATTTGCGTGCTGGAGATGAAGTGATAGCAGACCGTGGCTTCACCATTAGGGACCTGCTGGAGAAGATGAAGTTAGTCATGCCAGCTTTTACACACAAGCAGTGCCAGCTGACTAATGAGGAAGTCACCAGCACACAACGCATTGCACATGCCCGCATCCATGTTGAGCGAACAATAAGGCGTCTAAAGGTCTACAAGATTCTCTCACAAACTGTACCTATTAATCTGGTCCCAAAATTGTATACATTTTTACAAATTTGTGCTGCTCTTGTAAATCTAAGAGGAGAGCTTATTTCAAGAACACGTAAAAAAAATTAACACAGTTAATCGCAATGCCCCCGGAACATAATAAGGAAGATTCCTGAGAAATGCAAGCTTGTAGTACCACCTGTTTACTCCAGAGGGCAGTAAGTGAAATTTCAGATGTGCGGCAACGCACAGTTTATACAGTGAACAAAACACGCTACATTCTTGTGTTCAAAACACTTGATGGAGCACAAATTCGAACTAAGGGTTCTCCCAGCCAAGGATGATCAGGGTGCATCTCCAGGCCTCTCCTCTCCACAGCATGCCCCTGGCTCTCCATGTGTTTGATGACATTACTTGTTTTCATGTCCATATTTTGTGGAACTATTTCCATCAAAAGTTGGGTACAAATGTTCATTCAGGAATTGTCTTGGGTTAGTAGTACTCCATTTAGGGACTTTCTTTGCTCTGCTGGCAGTTAGACGCAGCTTTCTGGCATCATGCAATAACTGTGAAGCACTTTGGATCCTGGTTTCTTCCATCAGCATAGCTGCTTGGATGGGAAATAGTTTAATGTAGGCCTCATAAAACATATTGCACTTCCTTCAACTTTGCATTATGCTATGTTCAGTATGGGATATCTCTGAATCCTGTTGGCTTAGACCTGACTTGTTGCTGTCCACATCTGCTCTAAAACATTGCTGAAGAAGACCTGTAGCTGAAATAACAGATGAATTTACATGACTAATAAACTCTGTATGTGTCCTAAACATTTTGGGGAGGATTGTGATATCTGGAGGTGATATTGATGGTCCAGGATAGGTGTGACATGGTCTGTGGTGTTTAAAGTCTATATGCTTTGCCTTCCTCAGCCCTACATTCTTCCTCACACCTGAATTCCACTTCCTTTGGACATCAGTACATGACATGCCTGTCTTGCCCTGCCTGACTGCATTCCTACCTGTATTTGGAGAGAATGTAATGGTCTAATTTGTGTAATATAGCAAAACAGGCTGAGCTCAGGTGATACTACAACCACAAAAATGATTATAATAATAGTAATAACAACAAGAACAATAAAAATACAATCATCTTTTTTTTATTGTTACTTTACTTACCTTCCACATTATTGCAGCTGTGTGACTACTTGAACACCCCGGTCCTGTGATACATGAACATCCCGCTGTCTCGATGACACCTCATTTTGTGACTAAAACCCAAGCCTTGTGATGTGACAAGTTCAGGCTTTGACTCAGCTCAATGTCTGCTTTTAAGTGCACAAGCTAATTTCCCACATCCTTAAAAAACACACAACCGACTTTATTACTATGAAGATACTGATAAGCTTCTGAGCTTTTCAAATTGCTCATTGCCTTGCCGTCGCAAGCAGTGGAATCAAGAAAGTAGCTAAATATGCTACTGTACGTTACCCAAGGCCACTTAAATCGTCCTCCCAACCTTCTATCAAGGAAGGAACGGGCACCCGAATATTGTCCTTTTTAAGATCCGTTATGTTGTGCTCCCACATCTGTGTTCCCACATCCATCCTGTCAAACCGAAAGATTGACAGGATGGATGTCACAATGACAACTGTTTACTTATGAGGTTTGTTTACTTCTTCACAGAAGCAGAACCGGAAGTACCTACCACATTTTGCGCAAATTACCATGGGGCATATGAAAAAGGTGGATAGAAAAGAGCTGCATCATTTTAATATTTAATTTTAATATTCTTCTTTTGTGTTCCACAAGAAAAAAGGTTAAAATAATAACAGCATAAAGGTTTGGAAAATCAGGGGTGAGGCTATATAATGACACAAGTTTCATTTTTGGATGAACTATTCCTTTATACAAATCACACTGAAGTGACTTGTCAGGAGATTTAACAGGCGATTCTGAACTCATCTGATCCCTCTACATATGAAAAATGACATCTTACTCAAAAATCTTTTGGTCACCATATTCCTGCTCTGTCACAATGCAGCTTTGAATTCATTGTCCACATCTTTCAGTGAAATGCAAAGAGAGACTTAATGAAATCAAACATCTTTGACTGAGACTAAATATATCCTTACATGTTAAAAGTAACTCATCTTCTGGACATGTCATTTCACACACAGTCTTTGTCAATTTTCAACAAACCAATGAGAAAGGTGTGATTAATTTTCCTTTAAACTGAAATTGGAATTCACTTACAAATCAGAGAGATTGAGAGAGAGAGAGAGAGAGTGATAAAGAGAAAATGAGAGAGACACTGCTTTAATCTAGACTACAAATGTGCCTACGTTCTAAATTGAAGGTAAAAGCAGAAAGGTGATATTCGTGACATGGGAAAGAGAAAAGGGCTTGTTGCCACTACAAGCGGAGAGAGCAGCACCGCCAGCAACTCATCTGTAACTGCTCAATGTCAACCATGAAATTGAATAAAAAGTAATATAATTTATAAATGAACCCCTTATTTCTGCTTAGTGGGCCAATTGTCATTGTCATGGACAGAATTAATAACATAGGTCCATTGCTTATATGACTTCTGGCATGAGTCCTTGATGGTTATTGAAATTGTGTTGTTGATTTCTTCACCGAGTTTGCAGCCTCAAAGACACGGTTCATGCAGAAGCTAGCAGACTGCATCAGCAAGCAACTTAGATGCATTCCAACATTTAATGGTTTTAATTTGTGCTGTCTGAGAGCCATCGATAACAATGTAAAGTGCACTTTCAGTTTAACAGGGTTACTTTAAGAAGTCTTTGGAGATGAGACAGCAGTCAGAGTCTTTATTCTTCTGTTGTCCTGTTGTAGGGTATATTTCTTTGTACTTTCCACAAATTCCACAAGTTTGTTTTGGCGGCCCATTACTTTTTTAAAGCAACAGATGGACAAAACATTTTCTGAAAAAATTGTATATGCTAGAATAAATTATCGTGTAACATTAAAATTAATCTGAAAAATAATTTGTTAACACATGAAATGTCTGTATCCCAGCCATTTAAATTATAATTTTGATATGTCCCACTTCAGAGGTCTTCACTTACTCAACTGTATATAACAATTAAAATCACACCAAAACGTCAAAATGTTGATATAATCTGTTGAATTTATATACATTTTTATAATACATACACACACACACACACACACATATATATATATATATATGTGTGTGTGTGTGTGTCATTTTAATGCATTATCAACATTCCAACAAATATTTCTCTGTTCCTCATTTTGTGCAAACCACATTGGTTTTAATAATTTCATTCCATTTTCTTACTTTTTAACAAATTTGAAAATACCAAATATCGGCTGATTTATTGGCCTCTGTGATACAGTATATCGGTCAACCACTAATCAATAATTACAAATCAACATTTGTTCCAAAGTATCTAGCCTTTTTGAGTGATAGCTTAATCTGGGCTAAATTTGCAATGCTGTTACATTCTCATATAGATTTTTAGAAAAGTTTTGTTTACTTAATTCTCTCGGATGGAAGGCACGAGAGGTTGTGTCAAATAGTGACACTTGGGGTCTCTTGGGAGCCCGATTCACCTTCAGATCTTTGAGAAAAGACCAATGGGAAATTGGCGAGTTAAATTTGCATGCCACTCCCCCTGACATACGGGTTGTTGGATATTTGGTATGCTAAATTTAGAAGGGAACCGTTAAAGTGCCATCAGTCCATTATATGTAAGGGAATTTAGGGTCTCAAAATATGTGAGCTATGAACTAAAATAAAACTGTACTTATTCTAAATTATTAGGTAATGCAATGTATATTGGAATTGTTCGACAACCATTATAAATTAGATAAATGACAAATAAAATTCTCCATCATTATATTCGTAATACAATGTCTCGTTGTATTTCTACTCACAATTTCTACTGTAAGGAAATAGCTTTAATATGTGAATTATGATTAATTCACTTATTGGAGTAATATTATTCTCATGGCTTACTGAAAATAATATCACAAGTATTTAGGTACAGCTTTGAAGCGAAATCTTTTAGAAACAGGGATGAGATTATTTATCAAAATATACCACAGTCAAATCATCTTTGAATATAGACAAACTTTATTGCTATTCTAAACATAAATCTAATCTAACACATATATACATGAGACAGGTTGGTAAGAAGAGTGACAGAATGTGAAATAAATGATCAATACAGTGAAAATGAACTTTATGGAGTCTGTTGACAATGCTCAAGAGCCATTTATCCTTATTTGAGTCTACATCGATTTGCTATCATACTACCCAAAGTATTTAACTAATACACCAGCACTTTGAGCAAAGTGTAGAGATGTACTTGCGTGTCTTTGTGTTTCCTTGCGTTCTTTGTGTTGTTTGGTTCTTGGCACTTGGTCGAAAGTTCTGTAAGATCAGACAGTTATTGTCTGGATGAATGATGAGGTTGGCTTAGAAGCGAGGCCTTCTCATGGGTGTGTGAACCAGAGAGTGAGAGGCTTCCTCTGGACTTCGTGTCCCGAGCTTCCTTGGACCTCACTTGACATGGATCTGGTTCCGACGAGATCCAGAGAAGACCATGAGGGAAGAGCCAGAGCAAAGTCTGAGCAGTCAGAAGAGCAGAAGAAGAAGAGTGTAGAGAATAGAACCGAAGAGAAGAAAGTGTGTTCTTCCTGTTTGGAAACATTTGAACTGAAATTGGCTGCATCCCCAAAGGTGTCCTGCACCAATCAGAAGTGACTTTTCAGAGTCACATGGTCGACTAGGCTGTCCTTTCCGACAGTTGATTTTATACCCGTATGTCCAGGGGAGTGGCATGCAAATTCCACTTGCCAATTTCCATTGGCCTCTTCTCAAAGATTGAGGTGTTTCGGGCTCTCAAGAGCAACCCCTAGTGTCACTACATCGACACAATGTCTCGTTCCCTCCATCAGGGAACGGAGGTTATGACAGTAACATAGACGTTAACTAATTACTAAATCTACCTGACTATATTAGGTTACTTCAACAGAAGTAATTTTATGGCTTAGATCAAGTAGAAAAAGATCCTTGAGGTCAAACTTCCATGTTACAACCTTTTACAGTGCAGACTTGCAAAATACAAAGATAACAAAAAACAGCTCATGTTTTACTTTCACTGACCATTTGATAAAAAAAAGAAAAGAAAAATACATTATCAAACATATTTTACCTTATTCATGGAAAGTGCAGCTTATTTATTTTCTCTGGATTCAGAACAATCCAACTGCTTCTAGTTAACAGTGTAGAAACAACACACCGCCAAAAACATTAACTGCACTCGTTAATGCTGTTTTTAAGGGGCTGTTATGCTCTACAGTACACTAGATTCAGTCATGCTTTGTGAAGGGAAAGCCAATCTCTCTGAAACATTATATAATGTATTCACATATAAATATGTTTGTACATGGCTTAGAATGAACCAGCAAATAAACATAAGAACTGAGAGCCCAAAAGGCAGATGACATTGTATCCTCCCCTACCATACTAAAAACACCACTATGATCATGACTGCACTCCTACACTGTGGTACAGAGAAAGCAGATTCTTTTCCAAATCTTTTTCAAATTCCTTTTGATAAAAAGACATCCTCGAGGCCAAATTCAGTAAAAGGAGTGAGAAAGATGCAGAGACAAGATATTGCTCTAACATACTGTTCTCTGTTTCCTTCTCATGTGTTATGATGACTACAGATTTCATTCCAGGATTACTTTGACTTGACTTTTTGAAAAATCATATTGTACACTGGATGATCTGACTCCACTAGAGAATGCATTTGAAAACTTAATGGTTGGATTTTAGTATTATATATATATATTTTTTATGGATTTATTGCCTCGTTCACAAATAAAACTGCTGTGATGCATCTAATAATGCTAGGCCTTTTGGAAGTATCAATTTAATTTAGTGTGAGTGTGTGTTTATTTGTATTTGATTGCATTCATATGCTTACATGAGTGTCTTTCATCTGCTTAGATGTAAACATGGGTATGATTTATCTTTACGAGGCATGGCTTTAGATGCATTTTGTGGCAAGGTCTCCCTGTATTGATACTGTAGCTCAAAGTGAAATTAGATCAATCAACATCAATTGAACAACTGCTGGTTTCATAGGGTTACTGCACTGTATTGAATTCCACAAATGACATATATTCATTTGCAGACTTGCAATGCATTCATACGTTTTTTTAACATCGTGTGTTCTGTGGGATTTGTACCCCTAACTTTGGGATTTACCACGTGAGCTACAGTTATTGGTAGTACATTTAAATGGAAACGCTTTTTAGTAGCTGTACACACATCACACGTATTACACACAATGAAAATTACCCTCTTGAAACAGTTATGGCCTTTTAATGTCTTCATATGACAGAACAGTGAGACAGGTGAGAGTTTCAGGATTTAAGAGGGAATAATTATAGGACCAGCTATCCCAACTGTCATGGTGGCTTCCTACACTGATTAGTAATAATTCCCTTTACTACAGTAGTTTCTCAAATTGGGACTACTCCAATTTCTATCCCAGCTGAGAATACTTGCCCAATTTTAGTTCTACTCTAAATTTGTTTTTTCAGATAAAATTAGCTATTCATTTTAGGCACTATTACAAAAAGCTAATACATTATAAAATAGTTGTCTTAATATTTTAGATAGCAATAGGAATGCTAAAGGCTTGTTAAATCGCCAATTACATGACTTTAAAATAATAAGATAAGATCACAATGATCCTCAACTATGCATTTAACAGCAGCTAAACTCAGATAATCCTTCCCAGGCGGACAATTTAAAACTCAAACACACTACGCTACTTATTCAACACATTCAGTTTCTAGAACTAAAAGCATTGCTGTCTGGAAAGACTTTCATGGCATTATACTGATGAAAACTCTATGTACAGTATGCAAACTGCTTGCAAGAAGGGTAGATAATAATTATGAAGGGCTTGGGTCTGTGTGCATTCGTGTGGTGCCATCAGATAATCGACATTCTCAGGACGTCTTTCTCTGCATTTCCTGTGTACAGCGCAACAGTCAGTTCTGTAAGTACAAATGCCATGCATTTTTCCATAGGTAAATACATTTTAACAATAACTTCTTAACCATAAAAGACAGAGCTACCGTGTTGTATGCTGTTGTTCCTCCACGTGCTGCCAAAACACCCACCGAGGCATTGAATCTACATGACCCCTGAAGGTGTCCTGTGGTATCTGGAACAAGAAATTAGCAGCCAAACCTTCAAGTCCTTTAAGTTGTAAGGTGGAGCTGGCGTGGGTCTGAATTGTTGGTCCAGCACATCCCACAGATGCTCAATTGGATTGAGAAATGGGGAATTTGGAGGCCAGGGCAACACTCTTCATCATGTTCCTCAAACCATTCCCGAACAATGTGTGCAGTGTGGCAGGGTGCATTATCCTGCTGAATGATGCCACTGCCATCAGGGAATACCATTGCCATGAAAGGGTGTACCTGGTCTGCAACGATGTTTACGTAGGTGGCATGTGTCAAATTGACTTCCAAATGAATGGCCGGACCCAGTGTGTCCCTGCAGAACTTTGCCCAGAGCAACACACTCCCTCCACGGGCTTGTCATCTTCCCACAGTGCATCCTGGTACCATCATTTCACACATACATGGCTATTCACGTAATATAAAAAAAAAACAGTACTCATCAGACCAGGTGACCTTCTTCCACTGCTCCAAGGTCCAGTTCTGATGCTCATGTGCCCATTGTAGGTGCTTTTGATGGTGGACAGAGGTCATCATGGGCACTCTGACCAGTCTGCGGCTACACAGCCACATATGCTGCAGGGTGCGATGCACTGTGTGTTGTGACACATTCCTCCCATAACCATTATTCAAATTTAGTTCAGACCAGATGTAATAGCCTTTGTTGCTCTCACGCGTCAATGAGACTTGGGCACCCAACACCCTGTCGCCGGTTTGTGGTTTGTCCCTCCTTGGACCACTGTCAGCAGGTACTCACCACTACTAACTTGGAGCCCCCCACAAGCCTTGCCATTTCAAAAATGCTCCAACCCAGTCTTCTGGCCATTACAATTTGCCCATTGTCAAAGTAGCTCAGGTCTTTACTCCTATCCATTTCTCCTGCATTCAACATGTTGACTATGAGAACTGATTGTTTGCTTACCATCTAATCTACCGAGACCTTGACATGTGGTCTTTATAGGAGATGATCAACACTATCTTCACCTGTGAGTGGTCATAATGTTTTGGTTGATCGGTGTATATTTGTAAATGTCTGAATATTGTAATAATTAAATCAAAATATATTGCTTCTATACTTATAATACACAACTTTAAATCAATAGTTTTATATTGTCCAGCATTTTAATTAGATTACGTCATTGTCAATGTTTCATGGGATTGTGGTTCATGCCTTTCTGAAAGACACTGAGTACAAAGACTTGTACCTTTGTCTTTTTGTCAGATTTTATCAATTATAAATTTTTGTTTCAAATCAAAGTTTAAAATGTTGTGATTGGCATTTTTTGCCAGAATTTAAGAGTGATTCAGAAGTCGTGGGCAGCAGAGAATCAGTGGGGGATATGTGGGATACTGCAAGAGAAAATGGTAATCAAACAAAAGGTAGCTGTCATATGAGTCCTTGAAAGCTGTAATAACGATCATCTTGCCTCTATCATTTGCTTTGTGAGAGACTGCAAATTGTGATGTAGTATCAGGCCAGGTGTTCCTACAGCTGCACTACTGGACATCGAGCAAACTTCTGGAAAACGCAAACAACAGGACTGTCTTTGGTTACTTTTGTAAAATGATTAAAGAACAGGAACCACCATCGCTCAAATTGTCCTGAGATAACATCCAACGTGCTGAGATTCTAGCATCTTTAAATGACTATAATGTACTGTAACTGTCAGCCTGACAAAGGTGTTCCAAAATGATACCTTACAAAAGTGTATTTATCATGAATTAACCTCTGTGGATGTTTATACTTTGCACATTTCTATGGAGAGAAGCAATCGCATTGTTTAGTAAATCACCACCTGGCATAATCCAGCAGAATTTCAGAACGCATCAGGTACGTAGTTAATCAGATTTAATTCAGTTGAGTTGGGAAGCAGGAGTGAATCGAACTCTGGATTTGTGTGGGGGCGATCTAAGCCTATAGAATTCCTCACAATGATACATGATGTAAATGGAAATGTTACAGCTCTTGTTTTGTCATGCTAATCTTACTTCTGGTGGTTCAGTGGGGATGTATGATTAATTTTTAAGGAAATAAATCTGCGCAACTCAATCCAGCTCATTCAATCACTGATTCATTCTATAATCTTATGGTCTATTTCACTGCATTAACCTTAAAGGTATGTTCTAGGTTCTATACAAGTTAGGCTCTATCAGAAATATCTGTGGCATAATGCCGATTACCACGGGGTGGGGGTATAGTTTGGTACTTACAATATAAGAAAACAGGGCCATGCAAATCAAGGGTTTCACAGCAACAATATAAAAGCTTGTATTTTTGTTAAAGCATTTGCATTAATTCTTCCTTAGAAATGAGGAAGGATAGTCGTCACTTGTTAAACCATTCAATGTACCTCTATAAGAATACTAATACCACTGTTCATTCTACATGTGCAATAAAGATCTGCAACCAGACCCAAGCCCGAAGGGACCTGGCAAACTGTCAGGTTTCATGGCATGGTTCGGGTCAGTTCTTCAAGTATAGGGCTAGTAAGAGGCTGTTCACACATGTTTTGTGTGTGTGTGTCTGTGCTGATTTTCAATTGTTTTTCAATGGAAACAATCTGAATGGACGTCTTTGACTGTTGTGCCGTATCTCATAGTTTTTTTGCATCTCGAATGGACCGCAAAATCTTATATTATACACAATGTGTCAAGTTAAAAATACTTTTTTTTTAGTGCAGGTGTAAAGTTTTGACGTTCTAAAGAGATTTGGGTTGCAAAAATGACTTCGTGTGAATATTGCATGTTACACATGATTCCAGATTCTTTTTACATGGCAAAGTTTCAACATTTGATAAACGGTAAACCAATGTTTTTCCCTGTTGCTATTGTGTGCATAGTAACTGTAAAGGGTTGTGAATGATAAGGAGGACACGAAGATGAGTTGCTCCTCTCAGGTAGGGATTTTAATGGGCACGCAGCAGTGCTCACAGCTTCACAAATAACAAAACTCTCAGTAACACAGTAAACACAAAGTTCTCTAACTTCAGGGAACACGCCAACACTGGACTGACGAGTTGCTCTCTCTCTCTCCCACTGCCCGTGGCGTGGGTGTTTTATCCGCTCTCCCTGTGCTCGCTGAAATTAGAGACAGGTGTTAGACATAATTTGGCTCAGGTGTAAGTGGCCTTACCGCTTCCCTCTCTCCGGACAGGTACTTGACTACCCCCCCGCTGCCACAGTAACATAATATAATTCAACAAGTTCAATGCTAAACCATTTTAAAACCAAAGCATCCTAAAGAGAGTAAAAAACACAGCAGTGTACTCTACACACGACAAGATTTGCATTCGCTGCATCACAGAAATGTGAACCTGCCCGGGTAAAGCATATATCAACTTTAGCACTTAAAACCCTTTAAGCAATATCACACAAAATGTTTAGTCTCTGTATACATGAATCAGGCATGTGTGGTATCATTTGAAAGCTTAGAATCTCATCTTTTCAGAGATAACCATCACTTCTGCATTTATGTTACAGAACATAACTAAATAAGGCCTCAAACATATGTGTTGAAAATTAAGGAGCTCTAGAGTTAATGGGATAGAAATATTTTTATGAAAAAAGAAAAACGTCCTTCACATAGCACCTAAATGTACAGGTCATATATCAAATGAAAGTGCTCAGTCTCAGGAATGAGAGTGTTATTTTTTTTGTCCTAATACCACAATTTGAATGATTTTCAAAAGAATCACAAAGTGAAAAGTGATTTCTGTATGTCATCAAATGAAAATGCTCCGATACCCTGCTGTAAGCCCCAAGTAACAAAAAACTTTGATCTGCTAATACATTACTGATTTTTCAAAAACATCCGCCATGTTTTACTTCTCTATGAGCTTTCTTGGCTGAATAATCCAATGTAATATCTTAGGTGTTCAGAACAAAATAATCAACATAGAAAATCATGCAAATCAAATAATCTGAAAATATGTTTTCAAATACTGATGATTAAATGTTCTATATCATCGCAAATGGGAGGATATCAGTTTTGAGCTTCTAGTCCACTCAGAGGCTAAGATATTCAATAAAATAACAAGGGTGGTGCTTGAACTGAAATTTAGATTGGATGTCTATGGACAAGCACATATGTGAGGTCTAAAATGTTTTAGAATGCCACCTGCATTGTACATTGTTATTTTTTGCAATTAGTCCACATAATGTGTGAATGGTGAGCTTTTAAATTTGAGTGTGATAAATTGAGGGTGGCAGCCCAAAAATGCACCAGTGTGCATAAAGATTATGTATAGTTCATTGGTTAATAGTATGTTATATGCATTGATAGTTCTCTTACGAGAGGTTCTCTCGTATTGCGTAAGCTAGCTTACGCTATGGGAAAGATTAATCTTTTCTGAGATATTAAAGCCAAAAAATTATCCTTAATTTTGTATCCATTGTCAATGCAGTGCGGCAGCTGCAGACCTTGAGCGGGCTAGCTAGCGAGCTCATTGGTTGCTCTGCGGCAACTGCTGCAGCCTATAGACGAGCTTGGGCGAACTCGCATCCAATGAGAGGCGTCCGCTCACTCACTGCATCAAAGCCTGCCAAAAAGGGCGTGACTAGAGTGCATATAAGCGTAGTTCGTAGGCTGGAACCCTGATTTTCATCTCTTCAGCGAAGCTCTTCGCATCACTGAACCGGAAGCCGCGTCGGCGTTCGAGGGGCATCAAGCAAGCATGGACAGCGCTCGAAGAAGCTGGCCGTCTTCGCCACCTTCAGCCGTCCTGCGAGCTACGCCATCCGGCGACGTATCCTTTTAAAAGCAAGCTAGTTCTTAAAGAACTTCACAAAAAGTACGAGCGTCTTTTTAAGATGCCTCGCTCCACTTGCGCCTCATGCCGCTCCTCTCAACACCGGAGACCGCCACATCATCTGCGCTCTCTGCCTGGGACTGGGGCATGCAGAGCTCGCCCTCGCCCGGCGGATCGCGATCTCTGCGAGGAGCTGCCGATGTCGACCCTGCGGGCTCAACTCGAGCGCTCAGGACCGAAGCCGCCGCGCGCCTTCCGTTCAGCCGCGCAGAAAAAGCGCCGCTCTCAAAGGCTGCGGAAACAGTGGTAGAAGCGATTGCCTCGCCGGAGCCCATCCCTCGAGCATCGCCTTCACCCTCCCCGCCCACCGGGACGCGCAGTTGCCGCCGGCGGCTGCTCTGCTGCCATCTCGGACGAAGAAGCGGAGGATAAGGGCTGTTCCATCATGGCTTCGGACAGCAGGAGTGGTCAGGCTCACACGCCTCCTCCTCGGCCCAGGAATCCAGCAGGACCCGCGTCGGGTCGAAGGGGAACTAACATGCCTCCTCACACAGGCCGTCGACCGCCTCGGGCTCGAGTGGTCACCGCCCCTTGAGCAGGCACCCAACAGACTTGACGGTTGCTTTCTACAGAGCCGCCCGCTCAGCACCCGCTACCGGGCGCTCCCTTCCTGCCGGAACTCCACGCCGAGCTTTCCAAATCATGGAACGTGCCTTTCTCGGCCAGGGTCCGATCCCACGTCTCCACCTCTCTTGCTTCGGTGGACGGCGCCACTCTACGTTCCTCAACGCACCGCTCTCTCCATCCGGTCTCTTCGGCTCCGCGGTGAGTGGTATCATTGACCGGTTTTCAGAGGTCCAAAAAGCCACACAAGCCATGAATCTCTTTCTGCCTCGTCGCGCTAGCTCCTCTGCAGGCCGCCCACGTGAGCCTCCTGCACGAGCCTCTTCACAGCGCCCAGCTCAACAAAGCCAGACTTCTCAGCGTCGACAG
This sequence comes from Xyrauchen texanus, assembly GCF_025860055.1. Lineage (NCBI taxonomy): Eukaryota > Metazoa > Chordata > Actinopteri > Cypriniformes > Catostomidae > Xyrauchen > Xyrauchen texanus. The sequence goes on from NC_068311.1 coordinate 25,227,180, forward strand.
GGCGGCCGCCCGCGATCAGCGCTCAGACAGCCGCCGCAGACCGCCGCCCAGCGGGCCTCGGATTAAATTGCGCTGAAACCTGAACAACCGAAGTCCTCCTAGCTTTGTTGACAAATCAGTCCCGCTGCGGCCGGACCACCATCAAAGCTCAGCCCCTGTCAGTCCCCTTCCTTCAGGCTACTACAGTGGTAGATTCAGCAGCCAACAAGCGGTGTTAGCGCCGGCTTGCCTGCGCTCAAACGCCATTTTCACGGCGACCCAAATAAATCTGGTAAAGAGCAAGCATGCCATATGTGTACAAAATGTGCCCACAACCCAATGTTCACCTCTACACACAAGCATTACACATCCCGTGTCCATACCAGAGAGCAAACATGTCTTATGTGTAGAAAATGTGCCCACAATCCAGTGTTCACCCCTACACACAAGCATTACACATCCCGTGGCCCTATCACGGCACACTCACATAAAGCGGTTACGAACCGCTCGAGTGTTAGGGTTAATAAATGCACCCACGAATCCGTGCGCACACCCATTCTCTGGCCGCTCTGTCACACGACCAGCCTTATGTGTAGAAAATGTGCCCACAATCCAGTGTTCACCTCTACACACAAGCATTACACGTTCGTGTCCCCATCAGAGCACACTCAAAAGCGGTTACGAACCACTCGAGTGTTAGAGTCAATAAATGCGCTCACGAATACGTCGCTGCGCCCATTCTCTGCCCGCTCTGTCACACGGCCAGCAAACACTTCTCTGTATGTAAGTCCGTGCCCGTGACTATGCTTGCGTATCACTTAACAGGCGTGACTCTTTCCTCATTCACCTCAATCGGAAGTCACTCACAGAACAGCCTGTCCATGCTGTCTGCGAGCAGTCCAGCATAAGCACAGTAAGCGCTCACACATTCTGTTCAGCGGCTGTGTCGCGGCAATCAGAGCGATTTGGCCACTCACCCTCTAACATTACGCTTCAAAGCGTGGGAAGATAGTCCAGGGATATCCGAATGGGTGTTAAGCACAATAAAACAGGGCTATTTGCTACAGTTCGATCGCCGTCCTCCTCGCTTCAGAGCTGGCTCGAAACTACTGTGAACACGGAAGCAGCGTGCATGCTTCGTTCAGAAATAGCAAACCTTCTGTGCAAAAGGGCCATAGAGAGAGTGCCGCCTCCCTGAGTGAGTCAGGGTTTTACAGACGTTATTTTCTTGTCCCCAAGAAAGACGGCGGCCTCAGACCAATATTAGATCTCAGGGTTTTGAACAAAGCGCTTGCAAAAGACCGTTCAAAATGCTTACAACCAGCAAACTCCTCGCGCATGATGCGCCAGGGGACTGGTTTATTTCTCTCGATCTGAAAGATGCATACTTTCAGATTCAGATAAATCCCGTCACAGGCCATTCTTGAGATTAGCCTCGACGGCCAGGTTTATCAATACACCGTCCTTCCGTTCGGCCTGTCCTTAGCACCCGTACTTTCCACGAAGTGCATGGGCGCTGGCTTCGCACCCCTGCGGAGTCAGGGTTTGCAAATTCTGAACTATTTGGACGATTGGCTGATTTTGGCACAATCACATACGGAGATTCTGTCTCACAGGACAGTTCTCCTCAGTCATCTGAACAGTTTGGGCCTTGCAGTCAATTGGACCAAGAGCTCACTACAGCCCAGTCAGACAATTTCCTTCCTTGGAATAGAACTAGACTCAGTGGCAATGGCGGCTCAGCTTATCTACACAGCTCGCGCGCCGTGTGCAGCGTCTAGCCGCGTCATTTCAGATGAAAAGCCTCACACCTCTGAAGAAGTTTCAGAGAGTGCTAGGCTACATGGCCTCAGCTGCAGCAGTACTTCAACTGGGTTTACTGCGCATGCGCCCGCTTCAGCATTGGCTAAACACCCGCTGGTCTCACCGGGCTTGGGCCACAGGCCGCCAGCCAATCAGAGTGACTCAGACCTGTATTTCAGCTCTGCAGCCCTGGACAGTGGCCAAGTGGTATCAGCGGGGAGTGATGATGGGAGCTGTATCTCGCCGAAAAGTCATCTTGACAGACGCGTCCAACATGGGTTGGGGCGCGGTCTGCGAGGGGTCTCTGGAAAAGCTCAGTTCAGGAAAAGCTCCTTCACATAAATTGTCTGGAAATGATAGCGGTCGAGTACGCGCTCGTGCGCTTCCTCCCGATCATTCAAGGTCACCACGTCCTGGTCCACTCGGACAACAGGTCTGTGGTATCCTATCTAAACCGTCAGGGCGGTGTCAGATCCAGGAACCTCTTCCATCTGACGAAATGCATACTGAGTTGGTCCCAGCGCCACCTGCGCTCGCTGAGGGCGACGCACGTGCCAGGCCACCTGAACGACGGCCCAGACAGACTGTCCAGAGACAATATTCCCCAGGGGAATGGTCCCTGCACGCTCAAACAGTCCAGGCGTTATGGCGCATATTGGCGCAGAGCAGAGATAGACCTCTTTGCGTCAGAAGAGAACTCTCACTGCCCAATAATTTCTCAGCGAGGGCCGCTGGCCCAGGACTGGCCCAACCGACCGCTTTCGCCTTCCCTCCCGTCTCGCTATTGCCACAGGTAATGCAGAGGATCAGGAAGCAGCGCCACTCGGTGCTCCTCATAGCCCAGCTGGGAGAATCAAACATGGTTCCCGGAGCTTACGCGGCTGTCACTGACAGTGCCGTGGCCCATCCCAGTGAGACAGATCTCCTCTCGCAAGCTCGCGGAACGATCTGGCATCCCCACCCAGAGCTGGGCGCTACAGCGTGGGTGATCAGCGACTACCCGTCGCTTTGCCAGAAGGAGTAATAAACACCATCATACACGCTAGAGCCCCCTCCACGAGAAGACTCTATGCGTCAAAATGGTCTGTGTTTTCAAAATGGTGCACCGACAAAGACCTGGACCCACGGACATGTGGGGTGTCGCCGCTGCTTCGTGTTTTTACAAGAGCTGCTGGATAAGAGCAGATCCCCATCCACGCTCAAAGTGTATGCGTGGCGGCCGTCGCGGCGTTCAGCTGAACCCCTGCACAGCCAGTCACAGGGTAAAAGCGAGCTGGTCATCCGGCTTCCTCAGGGGAGCTAGAAGGATGAAACATCCGCGCCCCCATCGGTTCCTATCTGGGACCTTTCTATAGTTCTCGAAGCTATGAAAGCCCCCTTTCGAACCGCTTCAATCCGTGGATGTGAAACACCTCTCACTTAAAACCGTTTTTCTAACTGCCCTATCATCAGTTAAGCGGGTGGGAGACCTTCACGCGCTATCTGTCAGCGCTGCGTGTCTTGAGTTTGGACCAAGTGACTCCAAGGTCATTTTAAAGCCTAGACACGGCTACGTCCCCAAGGTGGTCGGTACTCCTTTCAGAGCACAGATCATTTCCTTGTCGGAGCTACCAGCATCTGATAGCGAGCAGCGACGCCAATCTCCTTTGCCCAGTCAGAGCACTGAGATTGTATACTGCACACTCCGCATCTTTCAGAAGCTCCGAGCAGCTTTTCGTTTAGTTCGAGGCGCACCAAAGGTCTCGCCGCCTCGAAACAGACACTGTCCAGATGGATAGTGGGCGCTATTGCTGCAGCGTGCGGCGTCAAAAGATCTACCATGCCCGCTAGGCATTAAGGCTCACTCCACTAGAGGCATGGCCTCCTCGTGGGCATGGTCCAGCGGGATTTCCATTCACGACATATGTGTGGCAGCGGGCTGGGCTTCCCCTCCACCTTTGTCAGATTTTACAATCTGGAAGTACCCGCTCTGCAGGCTAAACTGCTAGCGGTTTATCACGCTACAGCTCCCCTGGTGAGCTGCATTAATGGGACATAGTCCACACAGACCGGCACCGCCGCTCTGTCTATGTGCTTATGTACTACACACACACTGGCCCGCACTCTTGCCGGCCAAATATTAATTCCCCACTCATAAGGGCTCCCCGGGTCCCCTTAATTCCCTGGGGCTCATGCAGTGGATGCTTGGCGCTCACGGCGTTGACAAAGGGTTCCCGTAGCGTAAGCTAGCTTACGCAATATGAGAGAACCTCTCGTAAGAGAAAGAATCGGTTACTAACGTAACCACGGTTCTCTCTAGATGAGGGAACGAGTATTGCGTAACCGGCCGTGCCCGCGCCACGGCGATTTTTCGCTTCATTCAATGAAAACCAGGGTTCCAGCCTACGAACTACGCTTATATGCACCCTAGTCACGCCCTTTTTGGCGGGCTTTGATGCAGTGAGCGCGCGGACGCCTCTCATTGGATGCGAGTTCACCCAAGCTCGTCTATAGGCTGCAGCAGTTGCCGCAGAGCAACCAATGAGCTCGCTAGCTAGCCCGCTCAAGGTCTGCAGCTGCCGCACTGCATTGACAATGGATACAAAATTAAGGATAATTTTTTGGCTTCAATATCTCAGAAAAGATGAATCTTTCCCGTAGCGTAAGCTAGCTTACGTAATACTCGTTCCCTCATCTAGAGAGAACCGAGGTTACGTTAGTAACTGATTCGTTTTACTTTGATGTGAGTGGTTTTATCATTTGAAAGTGTATTGTGCCATTTAGGCTCATAGCTTACTTTGCACTTTATTCCCTGCTATTTTGAGCAGTGTTTGATGCATATCCATTGCAATAAAAACATTTTTATTCCAGATTCCCAACGGATAACTAGGCCATGTCCACATTAATCTGGATACATTTGAAAACAGTAACTGTTTCCATCCAAAGATTGTTTTGTCAAAAAGTTTTAGTGCATCAAAATGTTCTTCTTTTTATTGTTTGCATTGCATGCCTAGCCACAGAGCAGCATCTTGTTCAGCCGGGGGTAGAGCCTCAAGTCCGCCGTTGAAATGAGTTAACGGACACTCATTGACAATGTGCTGGATGGTTTCTGGTTCCCCACAGCTGCTGGTGGCTTGACCCCACCGAACAAGGTTGACTGCACATCGACCTTGTCCCATACAGAATCAGTTCAGTGTTGACCAGTGTAGTCGAGGAAGGTTGAAGCCAGGAGGACAGACAGATGGCTCAGCTATGAGGGCGTGGTTCACAATATCAGTTGCTGCCCACTCATCACTCCATGCAGAGTTAGCTGTCATATCCTCTGGCGGCAGGATCAACCAGACAGGTTTCCTCGATGACAGGCGATCCAGGTTTGCTGGATGCAGTAAGATGTCCGTGTTGAGTGGCAATTTGTTATTCGCTTGGACTTTAGTCAGCAGCTTGGCAGTGGCCTCCTGTCATCGGAGATGTAGTGGTGGTATGTTGAGAACTGGCAGCCATGGTAGTGGAATAGGACGTAGGGTTCCAGTGATTGTGCGCATAGAAGAGTTTAACTGAACGTTAACTAGCTTGGTGTGGGATGATCTGGACCAGACCGGTGCATAGTACTATGCTGTTGAGTAACACTGTGTGGCAGCGGGGGCATGGTCAAGCGCCCGTCCAGGGGAGAAAGCAGTAAGGGCGCTTGCACCTGAGCTAAATTATGTCTAACACCTGTCTCTAATTTCAGTAAGCATGGGGAGAGCGGCATAAGAAGCAGCCACAGAACCTCCAGAGGAGAGAGAGAATCTGACACAAAGAAGCCTACTGTGTTCTTTGTATGCAAAAGATTACATATCTATAGAAGTGCTGAGTTCTAAATTAAACGTTACCTGTCATCTTGAAACCCTGTTCCCTGTGTCCTCCTTCCCTCCTTGGAGAGTTGTATTACACACTCAGTAAGTGCAGTGGACTTGAGAGCATCAAAATAAAGCTATTGGAAATTTTCGCTATAATTTCACAAGTGTCGACATAATATTTTTACATTTAACTGACATGCTAAAATGTACCCCAATTTTTAGCCTGTGTTAATCATGACGACAAGGCTAAAACGTAGAGAAAAGGATTATTAGAAATATTAGTGTGTACATGGCTTGAATAACCATTTGTGAACCCTCACTGTTATGCAAATATTTCAAATAGTTAGCATGCACATCCCTAGAAAATGTCCATCTAGCCCGTATCCTTGCATGTATCATGCGAAAGTTACAGGGTTGACCGACTTCACATGGTCATGAGGAGTTGGAAATAACTTTGCAAGGTCAAGGTTAGTAATTCAAGGTTATTGTACTCGTCTTATGGTAACAAGTAAGTGCAATACAAACATACAAAGCAATTCTAAAAGACTGTCTGAACATTCAAAAAGGATATTAAACTAAATAATGTCCATTATTTCTATTGAAACCCTCCTCTCTCTGCAGCACCACATCAATACTGTATCAATGACTTATTTCTTGCCTTCTTTTCAAAAATATATTTTAATTCTGTGTCTTTACGCCTCCATTCCCACCACTGTCAGTTTGGGCAGGGAGGCAAGTCAGTGGAACAGATTTGATAGGAAGGTTACTGAACTTCTCAGCAATAACTGCTCTCCAATTTCAGGCAATTAAATACTGATTCAGGCAAGACCACAAGAAAAAAATTATAATTATATATATATATATATATATATGTTTTTTTTTTTTAGCAAAGATGATGTCTGCTTGTGTTATCATTCATATATTTCAAAACCTATATGAGAGCAAAGACTGTTATTAGAAGAATGTCTAAATGAATTCAAGGGTTGTAGTTGGTCTTAGCCTGTGGTTGAAAGGAAAGGTTTAATGATATATGCAACTTATTGAATGGTACATTAAATTACTCTAATGTAATTACAGTGAATGAGAGAATGCAGTTTTTGCTCTTGTATTTTTTTGCTCTGCCGAGATTGACGTTTATAAAAAGAGAATACAATATTATACAATATACTCACCAGTCTCAGAACTCCTCTCTAGCATTGTGAAAATACAAACACATTTGCTTGTATGTGTGTATGTGTTTGTTTGTTGTGCCTATTTGTGTTAGGGCTGGTTGCACTTTACTGTCGTTCGGGGTTAAGATCAGGGTTGCTGTGCATTAGGCAAGTTGTTAATGGAGATATTCTGTGGAGCGCTGCTCAATACAAGGACATTTTAGTGCCATGTGCTGCACTTGGGTGGTGGGGGGAACTGACAGTCTGACAAACAGTGGAGACACATTCAGGGCATGTTATAGTTTACTGAAGAAAACACACACACAAGCACACACACAAAATTACACAGAAAACATTTCCAAGAACTATATCTAAAACATCTTTGAGCATCATAAAAACAAGGATATTTCTGATTTAAAATAATATAACACAAGTGTGCGGTTGTTCTCTATATTAGCATGGCTTTGATTCAGCTGTAGAAATCCTTTAAGTGAATTAATAATTTCCATTGTTTTGGTTGTGTGTTTTTTAACAAATCAGTTTTACAAAGCTTAATCTGACATTATTTATAGCACACATTAAACAACTCATGCTGGGGGATAAGTCAGTAGAATTTGGACATGCTGTTTGTGCAAAAAAAAAAAAAAAATAGCCTATCATCTTTTTAATAGAAGTATTGCCCCCTTACGGGTTAAGTGAGCAAATCACAAAGTTACATGATGGCGCAGCGAATGGCCGCTGTTTGCTGTTTATGTTTGTTTGTCCTGAGTTTAGTTATTTTTTTTCAATCAATTTTGCCAGGAATATACTGCTTGTCCCGTTTTTTTTTTTTTTTTTAATGTATTGCAAGACACAAGCAACACAAAAAATGACAAATGAACTATATACAATACCAGGGTTCGTAAAACAAGCATCAGAAATCACACAAGGACAATACATAATACACATCTTGGATGTACACAGAGCTCACCTGCTCCTTAGTAGTAGTAGCAGTAGTCCTTTATTGTCACATAGTCACAAGTACCAGTGAAATTGGCCATCGACCTGTCCATACAAACATACATATGACAAGGGGGTAGACAGGACAGGAAGACAGGGAATTAAAGAAATACAGCATGACATGAGGAGAGGTGAGGAGAAAAAGGCAGCCCCCAGACTATGCTTCTAAGGAGTACAGTGTGGGAACAGGAAAAAAACACCTCAGCAACATTAGCACATAATCAGTACACTCTACAACATGAACAAGACTTGCAACAGGGGTGAGGATTGGGGGGTGGAGGTAGCCCAGCACAGGCAAGCAGCCATCCGGTCCTGCAGCCATTCTCGGCGCTGGTCACAGACCCACCTGTCAGACTGGGGGTACAAAGCGGCAAAGGCGAGGGATAGGGTATCGGGCGGATGATTGCATATCTGTATATATATGTAAGAGTTCATGTGTGTGTAGGCCTGGAGAGTCGCTATGCCAGCATCTTAATCTAGGTGCCACAGTCCGCAGGATTGTCATAGCGATACACAGCAAGTTGCCATGGAGACAACCTTGATCAGGTCCCAGACATAGTCAACAATCACCAGTGTCTGGGGAGTCGGGGAAGGAACGCAAGAGTGGCTCACTGCAGTGCTCTTCCGGGGGAGTTGTTGTTCCAACAGCGGCCTTGGCCAAGGCCAGTGCTGGTTGAGGGCGGCCGAAACAGATAAGATTGGGATTGTTTGGTCTTGAAGCGAGTAGCCACATTCTAATTTACACGGCTATTCTCCTGGTCCATTTTGGTCTCTGAAACGATCGATTTGCCTTTGCAAAGCTGTGTGCTTCTCCATGATGTTATCCGTATTTTGGTTCATAGACCCAGTCTGAGTGCAGACAGCTCTGCCCACTGCTTCAATCATGACGGGCAGCCTTGTGAGGCTTTGGACAGCTGTCACCGTCTTCTTAATTCCTCGATAAACCAGGGCAATGCATAATCCAATCAGCAGAAGACCTGTTATCAGGGTACCGAATAGGTAGATATATTCAACGTCCTCCACGGAAAGAGCCGCCAGACACACGACCCGCCACCTCTCCCACGCGTCCATCGTGTAGCCAGCTGCGAACGTTCCGGCAGGGCAGTCAGGTTCCCCCGAACCCAAGCTTCTCGTCGAGAAGATGGTGTCAGTTGCGTTGAGAGACCAGTTGATCAAATCCATGATGTCTTAGTTTGGAGAGCAGTGCTCAGAGAGTCTCTCAAAGTACAAGACAGTAGACTAGACGTGACGAGAGGAGCAAAGCAGGGAAGGTAAGGGGAACCATTACCATTAGGCCTTACCATAGCAACAAAACTGAACAGAGAATCCAAAATGTACTTAGTTGCCCTAACGAGTTATTATGTGAGAGAGACTATCAATAAAGTCTGACCACGGCCAAATTTTTATTGGTTTAGCTTTGTTAATCCTTGCTGTTGTGTGTTCCAACAATACAATATTTTTTATTTCTATGAGCCACATTTTGTCTGCAGGATAAGTAGGTTCATGGCACATCCCATCTCTGAAGGTCCTGTCTAATATTACTGGTTAAAGGGGCATAGTTTTGTATGACTACAGCTTGAGGAGAGGGAGAAATCTGAATTCCTAAATATGTAAGAGTCCCACAGACTACACTGTAAATAGCAACCGGCATAAGTATTTCTTCATCACAGTTGGAGCAGAGTGATGTTTCTCTCTAAAGCCAGAAAGAGACACAGGAGACAGAGGATGAAGGGCTAAAAGTGTAACTTTTATTAAAGTAATATCAGCACTTGAGCATGCATCAGTTGTTACACAAAGAAAAAAAATCTGCTAAACAACAACTGTACTTTATACCCTCTAAATGGGTCATGGGTGTGGCCACACAAATCATGAGATATGTCTGTTTGCATGTACACACACACACACACACACACACCTCACTTATCTCAGACAAACTTACACAGAGAACATCATAAAAAGGTCAATACATGAAATGACAGCAAAGTAATAAGAAAACATTTATCAATATATTGATAACTGATTCCGCATCACACTGTAATGTAGGTAATTTGGTAGTATAAATGTAGACGGGACCAATTCAAGTGCCCGCATTCTCACACCAATATATGTAGGATTTTTGGTTGATGTAGATGTACAAGGTACGGGTTAAAGTGCCTCGTACCCCAACATTATATGTAGGGAAATAGTTTGTGTGAGCTAGGAATTAAATTAAACTGTCCTTATTCTATATTGTTATGTAATGAAATTTGTAATGGAATTAGTTGTGTTCGACAACCATTATATATGGAATGATATTCCGGACATTATTCAAAAGGAATTGCAAATTGTATTTGCAATTGCGTTTTCAATTTGTGGACGCATAAAATGTGACATAATCCAAACGCAATTGCAAATCGCGCGATTACCGTTTGGATTTTCGTTTAGCGTAATGCACAGTGACTGCCAGATTTCAAATGGAAAAGCAAAGTCTGTTTGCAACTGTGTTTCCCATATCTTACGAGTTTTGGCCCTGTCATATTTAAATAGCAATTTCAATTACCACGTCTGCTTTTTCACTTTCTCAGCGTCGCGTACGTAGCCAGCCAAAACTCAAATGGAATACTAATTCCCTTAGTATTTCCATTTCCGATGCCTTACACGGAAACCTGTCAATCAGGGTCAAGGGTGGGATAATGCTATGGGGCGTGTTTGTCTTGGGAAGTGACATCACTCACAGTCTATCAGGATCAATAATTAGCACTGCACTTTATTCATCTATAATCTCACACTGGACTGTCAACATATTCTCCTCAATATACTACTATATATATACATATATATATATATATGTCTATATATATATATATATATATATCATATACTCCTACTTATTGTATTGTATATTGTGTGTATTGTTTACTGTACATTGTATATAATTATTGTGTTGTGTAAGTATGTGTACATTTGATTTGTAAATTGTTTTGTGTAAGTATGTTGTTTACTGTAATTGGTATATGTCTCGTCACTGTCATGACTGCTATGTTGCTCGGAACTGCACACAAGAATTTCACCTACTGTTGCACTTGTGTACATGGTAGTGTGACAATAAAGTGATTTGATTTGATTTGATTTGATAAACCGGCGTCTGTTCAGGGCATCACTTCTTGACCGTCGACTGTGAGTGACGTCACTTCCCAAGACAAACACGCCCCATAGCATAATCCCACCCTTGACCCTGATTGACAGGTTTCTTTGTAAGGCATCGAAAATGGAAATACTAAGGGAATTAGTATTCCATTTGAGTATTAGAAAATCAGTTATTTTGAATTCTTATAATAAAGGTGGCTTAAATTTCATTGATTTTGATTCTCTTAACAATACCTTAAAAATTAATTGGCTTAAACGTTTCCTTCACAATCAATCTTCTATTTGGAGTATAATCCCAAGATATATTTTTTCTCAATTAGGAGGTATACATTTTCTTTTAATGTGCAATTATTCAATTAGTAAACTTCCTGTCAAACTTTCCAATTATCATCAGCAGATGCTTATGGCTTGGAAACTTATTTACAAGCATAATTTCTCACCACACAATTTTTTAATTTGGAACAACTGTAATATTCTTCATAAGAGGAAATCTTTATTTCTTGAAAACTGGTTCAATAATGGGGTGATATTAGTAAACCAGCTATTTGATAGTGAAGGTAATTTATTTAATTATTCCGATTTTGTTTCAGGATACCAATTCCCAGTATCTAGTAAAGAATTTAATATAGTTTTCAAGGCCATCTCTTTGGAAATCTGTATGCTGTTTAGAAACAATAATAGTGCTACAGTGACTTCTGTTTCTCCCCTAGCCCTGAATCTACTGTGGTTGGTTCTATTTGTTTTTCAATACATAAATCCAATTATAAAATTAGGTCATTATTTTTGGACCCTGTTACTTCAATTCCTTCCTCCATTTCTTATTGGAATAACCTTTTTGATGATATTAAATGGTCATATGTTTGGTCACTTCCTCAGAAATTCTTTCTAACTACTAAAATTAAAGAAATATCCTATAAAATTATTCATAGATTTTATCCAGTTAAATACTTTTTAAAGAAATTTAGAAATGATATTGATACTTCCTGCTCTTTTTGTGAAGCCTCCTCTGAAACTGTTGATCATTTGTTTTGGGAATGTCTTTTTACTCGGTCTTTCTGGAACAATATTGATGCTCTGATTGTCCAAAAGGTTTTATGTAACTTTTCTTTATCATATAGACACATTCTTTTTGGATTTTATGTTAAAGACAAGAATCTAATTAATGCATGTTTTTGTATAAACTTTCTTTTATATATTGGAAAGTTTCATATCCATAAATGTAAATATATGAAAAGTAAACCCCACTTTAGCTTTTTCAAAGAAGAATTGAAGATGTATTTAAATACAATTTCAACTTCTGTTAACAAGAAAGCAATGAAAACATCCAGAATTAGTGCCATGTTTAATATTCTCTCTTAATGTTTTTTCTTTTGTGCCCTCTTCTTCTTTTTTTTTTTCTTTCTTCTCTTACTCTCTTTTCTTTTTAGACTATTGTTGAATATATTTAAATTTCTTTCACATTTCCTCTCTTAATGTATTCTGAACCATAATTTCTCTTTTGTTTTGAAAGATTGTTTATATTTCTTGTATGTATCGTCTTGTTCTGTTTGTTAATATTGCAACAATAAAAAATAAAAAAAATGAAAAAAATAGTATTCCATTTGAGTTTTGGCTGGCTACATACGCGACGCTGAGAAAGTGAAAAAGCAGACGTGGTAATTGAAATTGCTATTTAAATATGACAGAGCCAAAACTCGTAAGATATGGGAAACACAGTTGCAAACGGACTTTTCTTTTCCATTTGAAATTTGGCAGTCACTGTGCGTTCGCTTAAACGAAAATGCAAACCGTAATGCGCGATTTGGATTATGTCACATTTTATGCGTCCACAAATTGAAAACGCAATTGCAAATACAATTTGCAATTCCTTTTGAATAATATCCGGAATATCATTCCATAATTATAAATTATATAAATGATAAATAACTAGATTATTTTCTGATAAAATTCTCCACCATTAAATTCGTAATACAACATCTTGATGTATCCGCTCACAATTTCTACTGTAAGGAATTAGCCTTAATAATGGAATTATGATTAATTCACTAATAGGAGTAATATTATTGTCATGGCTTATTGAAAATAATATAACACATTTTTAGGTACAGCTTTGAAGCTAAATCTTTTAAAAACAGGGATGATATTATTTATCAAAATATACCACAGCCAAATTATCTTTCAATACAGACAAACTTTATTGCTATTCTGAAAATAAAACTAATAACACTAACAACTAATAACTAACACATACAAAATTAAACGGGTTGGTGAGTAAAGTGACAGAATGTGAAATAAATCATAAATACAGAGAAAATGAACTTTGTATAGTTTGTTGACAATGCCTTAAGCACCATGTATCCTTCTTTTACTCTACATCGATTTGCAATCGAATTACCCAAAGTATTTAACTAATACAGCAGCACTTTGAGCAAAAGTGTGGAGATGTACTTGTGTGTCGTCACGTTTCCTCGTGTTACTTGGCTGTTGGTCGAAAGTTCATTTCGTTGATGTTTGGACCTCTGTTAGATCGGATAGTTATTGTCTAGATGAATGATGAGGTGGACTTTGAAGTGAGGCCTTCCACACGGAGGACCCATGTCTCCCGTTGGGTGTGTGAACCGTAGAGCAGAGAGTGAGAGGCTTCCTTGGGACTTTGTGTCTCCTGAGTTTTCCTTGGACTCTACATGGCACGGAGGACTGCGTTGTGCTGAGCATACACCCCTGGGCGCTTCAGCAGCAGAACCAAAAAGACAAACACACATAGGTGTCGGACAGCTGTCCGTAAATCTCTCTCTCTCTGTTGTACTGCCATCTTTGGTCGGCCTTTAACTCTCTCAAGGATTAAGTAGCCTGATTAGGGGCCAGGTGTGTGGAATCACGACCCGGCCCCGCCCTCCGTTCTGCCACAATCTGGACGAAGCAAGTAACGCTTCAGCAGAAGAGTTCAGAAGAGAGGAGCTGGAGAAGAGAGAAGAGAGTGTTCTTCCTGTATGGAGAAATTTGAACTGAAATTGGCCACATCCCCAAAGGTGTCCTGCACCAATCAGAAGTGACTTTTCAAAGTCACATGGTCAACTGGTCTGTCCCTTTTCAGAATTGATTTATGACCCTTTGTTTGGGTGATTCTTGGGACTTCCCACTCAAAAATAGTGCATGTTTAATCATGAACATTTATATCTTGACAACAGTTAAAGAGATATGACATTCGTTGACATCAGCATCCTCTACTTAACTGAGCAAGCATTTCCATAATAAATATGACATTCTTTCATGAATATAATACATGAAGGTAACAAAACATGAAAATCCCTGGTTACAAATCATACTGGTTAATTCATTAGTTTTACAACATGCATAATACATTACACGTTATGATAAACCTGATTGTCAGGGTGTAGTATCCAGTGGAACCTTGAAGTTACCATACAAGATTCACGATTGTAATTGTCGATTTGTTAGTTAGAAGTGATTATAAATCATTACACATATTTTAAAAAGATACATCAGGCTATAATCATTAATCTGTCAGTTATAAAACTTACCTCAGTTCAAAGCAATTTTCAGAACTATCTAGCAAGTCTAGATATGGTGTAAATTGGGGGTTTAAATGCATTCTGTATATTTTATAGGGTTAACTCAGCAAGGTAGTGTGCCTTTGTGTGAAATGTTCCTGGATGATGAAATGTCAATTTTAGCTGCTGTTTGCTGGATAATAATCACGATATCTTGTGATCTCATTAGCCTAAGTGTATAAAATTGTTTTTAATCGGAGGACAAAATAGAGTTTGTTCTGAGACTTTCTTGGAAATTCAAGGGAGTGTGTGTTCTCTGTCTTTTATGGCCCGTAACCTCTGCACTTAGATCTGCTCTGCACAGAGGCCTGCAGTTTGATATTAAGCAGGCATGGGAGAGAGATCCCCTTCAGCGATTCAGGCGCCATGCATTCATTTTATGATGCTGATGAATGCAGTGTTTGTTCTTTTGATGGCTTCGTTCATGGATAATCCTACAGCAATTAGGTTACCTTTATGTGTTTCTTTCAATATACTGTATGCCCATGGTTCATGTCTTGATATTTTAAGCAGTAATTAATGTCAAATATGTATGTTTTATACACCTAAATTTCCCTCTGGGAATATAGTTGTAACATTGCTGCTGGTAGCAATGGCAATGATGAAGACGTTGACGATGGAGCGATGAGCCCAAGTGCAGTTTATTAAACAAAATGTGAAATCCAAACAACCGTAAGTCAACACGTGAAACAAACATGAACATGTGCTAGACTTAACTAAACTATGACTTGGCTTTACTATGACTTGACTAACAAACAGGTTACATTAACAATACTTGACAAGAGTAAACAGTATAAACAGACAGAGCTATAAACAAGATAACAAGACTAATAACCTTAAACCAATGACAAAGTAAAACTGATAAGACAATAAATGCAAACAAGACACATGAACATGGAGGGAAACATAAAATCACATGACAAAGGAACCACATGACATATAAAAGACAAATAAAAGGCATGAAAACAAAACATGAACAAAAGCACAATATAAAAATAGTAAAGACTAAACTAAGCTGATTATGTTGAGATAAAAAGTTCACCAATAATAAATACCAAAACTTGGGATGATTAAAATGAATACAAATGTAGAGATACTTATATCATTTGTCGTAAGCCCCATCCTACGGTTCAGCATTCAGATGCTCGCTCGTACTATCAGATTCTGCCAGAGGTAATGATGACAGTGGAGTGGAGCTTACCCCAAAAGTAATTAGAATCTCATTTAACATATTCCCCCAAAAGAAAATACAAAGTAAAATAATTAGACTCAGGACAACAACCAGATCTTCAGAAGGCGAGGGCAAATCTGAAAGAAAAATATAAACGAATGATGCACACAAATGCCTGTATGACATGCTACTATTTTGCCATACCAGAAGGGTAGGCTAGCTTATGTGAATTGTAGAGCTCCTGTGGGTATGCTTTTCCTGAGCAACCACTGGGTGGTGCCATGATGATTCTAATAGCCTGTTTTGTATTTCTAGGCTCAAGACTGCAAGTAAAAATTGCCAAAATGAGCAATACAGAGGAGAACAAGATGATGTTCAGTGTTACTTGGTGTAAAAAGGAATTTCAGGCTCAAATTGTGCAGTTGCTGGCTGTCATAACAACTCAGAATAATTAATGATATCAACATAACTAACCTCGGACCATCGCTTCATGTCACCTACACACCCTGGTGTGGCACTGTCTATAAAAACCGTGACCTCCACATGTTCCCGGTCTGTCACTCACTCGACGTTGTGTCGATGAGTTGACACTATGGGTCGCTCCTGCGGAGCCCAGACATCTCTGATCTTTAGAAAAGGCCAGTGAGAATTGCCGTGTGGAATTTGCATGCCACTCCCCATATGGATGATCAGAGTCACTCCTTTTATACCCGTATGTCCGGGGGAGTGGCATGCAAATTCCGCATGCCAATTCTCATTGGCCTTTTCTCAAGATCAGAGATGTCTGGGCTCTGCAGGAGCGACCCCTATTGTCAACTCATTGACACAACGTCTCGTTGCCTCCATCAGGGAACGGAGGTTATGTTAGTAACAGAGACGTTTTTTGTCAATTTTTACAAATGTAATACCTTAAACATTACATTACCTGCTAAGAATATACGCCGATGCGAAAAACACTGGAGAATGAAAACAGTTGAATCGTGGAACACTTCCGCATTCAGGAAAATGGTTCTAGGCACTGTATGTCAACATGTAAAGCAACTATTCACAGTGCATCATCTTGGCTAGTGTGTTCTGTGTCACCACCAGCTTCATCCACTGGCAGAGTTCAACAGGAGTTTGGAATACTCCTTTTTTCCAAGGATGAAGCACCCTGCAGAAAGAATAATGCATATATTAAAAGATTGACATCAGGTTAGATACTTTACTCATGTACTTGTTCTTGTAAAAATGTCCCAACACCTCATATTACACAATTGAGTAGAGCTGCTATTGTGCGAGTGGCTGAACAAATCACACAGAGAAAACTTGAACGGCAGCTGTAGATCTGGCACTAACTGCTATGCTGCCGGCAAAGGCAAAAGGCTGTAACTTAGCTGGAAAATGAGTTATTTATATTTTTAGACATTCAAGACCTCTTTTATCATGTGGATAAGTATCTTGAGTAAATTTCGTAGTTTTTTTCAAGACAAAAATAGGTTGTCTTAACAGTTAATTCCAAAAGACCAGGAGAAACCAAGGCAAAACTCCGTAACTCCAATTACCGCTCTTTGACTTTGTTTTGGAATGCTCAAATTGAGTTTTTTAGCCGTGCGTCAAAATAAAGTTACTGTGCCGGCATGTAGTTATGGTTCTCTGCCTTTGTTTTTATATTCAAGTTTGCTGCTTTTAAATTCTGACACAATTCTGAAGCAATCTGACACACACTATACTTGAATAAGAGTGTTTTTACTATAGCGTTTAAACCTCTGGGGTTGACGGATATGCCGGCGCGTCCTGCAGGATTTTTTCCTCATAACAGCGGAAACAACTTAAAATACGTAAATTTTTTGCATACAGATAAGTGTAAGACTTCATTAGAAACTATAAATTGTCTACTTTTATTTGTGTTCACTCACAATTACAACAAAACCTTGTGCTTTTGTTAAATAAAGAAAATAAATAGGGTGTGCTTTCAGCCGTCTCTGTCTTTGTGAGCATATTTCTTAAACGCGTCACAAAAATGAACTGAAACTCCACGAATACTTATCATACAAACTTGAAACATATGTTTAAAGAAAGCTTAAAATGTCTATGTAATGTTGAGGTAGGCAGAGTGGATTCCATTTGTGGATTTCTATTGGAAGGCTTCAACAAATTCTACAAGTAGTATTCCTTAAACACAGGCAAAGAAATCCAATAAACAAAAGCAATGGTCATAACAATGGCAGAGAAACTAATGCTTGGTAAGGCAGATAATTGACAATACTTCGCAATATGGGAGTGTGAATGCAAGGCTTATATACAGAGCAAACAGGAAGTGACATGGCAGAAACTGATATGGCAGGACATGGAACTACTTTCTTACGCGACAGATCAGAATCTGCCATTACTGGTTCAAATCAAATGATGCGTCCAAACCTCCATTAGTAATTCAGAAATGTCACTTTGGAAATAGTATCAAGGCTTGTGCTGTTTCTAACAAGTCATTGGATGAACCAGGATAGACGGCTGGATGTGTGTGTGTTGTGTGTGTGTCTGTGTGTGTGTGAGAGAGAGCGAGAGATAGAAAGAGAGAGAGAGAGAGAAAGAGAGAGAGAGAGAGCATGTGAGATCACCTTTTGCCACACCCAATCAGAGATGCTGTCAGCTTTTTCAGTGGAAAATATATGTCTAAGTGGGGGTATTCTCTCTATTTCGCTGTAGCCGGTGCGCAAGAGTCATTCACTATAGAAACAGCGATGTTCTCTGCCATTTTAAACAGTATGTATCCAATGTGGAAACTCAGATAAAAGGTAAGCACATAAGTTCTGTAATAAATCATAACAAAAAGAACATAACAAAGCATGTAAAGAAGTTCGGCTACAGAAATCACATTCCATTTCAACCCATTCTGGAACCCATTGACAAAGACCATAATGTGACTGACTCCAATATAAAATGCTGTGAATATTTGCCGCCCAATAATAAAATAAGGAATAAGGTAAATCCACCTAATCTTTTGGATTGCTGAAGGGATATTTTCTGGATTCTTACTGGGCCCCCATTCCAAATAAATTCAGAAATCATTTGATCTAGTGATTTAAAGAATGCTTTTGGTATAAATACCGGAATATTTTGAAACAGAAAAATAAATTTGGGTAGAATATTAATTTTTATTGCATTAATTCTACCTACAAGTGTAAGTGGGAGAGTTGTCCACCTAGCAATATCCTGTTTTGTTCTCTCCAAAATTGGAATAAAGTTATGCTTGAAGAGATCTACATTTTTCTGCATTACTGGTAACAAAAACAGAGGCTGAAGAAGCACTTGCAGTAGAATTAATTGGTAAAAACTCACTCTTATGCAAGTTTAATTTATAGCCTGATACAATACTGAACTATCCTAAAATACTCAAAATATGGGGAAGACAAGTTTATGGATCTGAGACATATAACACAACATCATCAGCATATAGGGACAGTTTCTGTTCTTTTCCTGCTCTAAAAATGCCAGTTATATTGCAATTAGTACGAAAGGAGATTGCAAGAGGCTCTATAGCTAAAGCAAACAAAAGTAGGGACAAGGGGAAACCCTGTTTTGTTCCACGGTGAAGAGAAAAATATTCAGAACTAATACCATTTATTTTTACAGACACCACAGGGGAAGAATATAAGAGTTTAACCCAGGACACAAATTTATCACCAAACCCCAATTTTTTTAAAGTATATAATAAATAGTCCCACTCAACGTGGTCGAAGGCCTTCTCTGCATCGAGAGAGACTAGGGCCTCTCCCTGGCATAGATGAGTCTGGCAGGGTGTAAAACCTTGTTTGATCTGGATGAATGATATTTTGGATAACAGTTTCCAACCTTAAAGAGAGAATCTTAGCCAGGATTTCACATCTACATTAAGAAGTGAAATTGGACGATAAGACCCACAGTCTAGGTTTTTTTATTAGGTTTCAAAATCAGTGAAATTGACGCCTGACGCATGGAAGGAGGAACATCTCCATTATTTAGGGATTCTTAAAAAAACGAAAGTTGTAGTAGGGAAATCTGAGAAGAAAACTTTTTTAAAAACTCTATGGAAAAGCCGTCTGGACCCAGGGATTTTCCACTCTGTATCTGAGTAATAGCTTGCAGAATTTCGGTTAGACTGATAGTATTATCTAATTTGTTTTTTGACTTGTTACTAATTTGAGGGATGTCAAGATTTTCAAAAAAAAACTGTCAATAATATTAGAGTCTTTGAGGGAGTTTGACTGATACAAAGAAGAGTAAAAAGATTTAAATTGATTATTCATTTCTTGAGGGTCATATACATTTTTTCTTACTGGGGTTTGGACTTGAGCTATAATTTCTTTGCAGTATGTAGTCTAAGTTGTTATGCAAGGGCTTTACCTGGTTTATCACCAAACTCGTAGAAATGATGTTGCTCTTAAGTAGAAGTTGCTCAGCTTGGCAAGTAGAAAGAAGATTATATTCAAATAGTAAAAAAAACCTTTCATTATATAGTGATGGGGTTGGATGTTGTGCATATTTCAGGTCCAATATGCCAATCTGTCTAGAGAGTTCACAGAGCTTTTTATTTTGCAACTTTTTGATATAAGCAGAATGAGAAATTATTTCTCCACGCAAATAAGCTTAGAGCATTTCCCAAAAGATAAATGAAAAATCCCTTCTGTAGAGTTCACCTCAAGAAAAGTGGAGATCTTTTTAGAGATAAACTTAAGAGTAACACATTTATTTTCCAAACACGAGAAATCGTACAACCACCAGGGAGGGCCAGTTCAAGAATTACTTGGGCATGATCAGAGATGGTTATACTATCATATGAGGAAGATGTTACTAATGGAATAAGTTTGCTGTCAATTATAAAATATTCAATACGTGAGTAAGTATGGTGAACTGGAGAAAATAAAGAAAATGTTTAGAAGTGGGGTTCAAATGGCACCATATGTCAGTTATTCCATTACTCCAAAAAGGAATTAATTGTTTTAGAGGACTGAGACAAAATAGCTAGTTTGGGAGATGACCTATCTAGAGCAGTATTCAAGATACAATTAAAATCACCTCCCATGATCAACTGGTAAAAATTCATGTCTGGGATTTTAGATTTTTTTTATAAAGAAGTCTGACCATTGGGGTCTGAAATAACTTTATAAGGATTAAATGAAGTATTCTTGTTAATTAAAATGGCTGTGCCTGTAGTTTTACAACTATATAGGAATACCTGCCCCACATCTTTAAAGTTTTTAAGATGTGTTTCCTGTAAAAAACATATGTTGGCCTTCAACTTTAATAAATTTGAAATAACCGTTATGCTTTTCACTCGATTGTTTAAGCCTTTTACGTTTCAAATAATTAATTTAACCCTGCCCTCCCTCCCCTGAAGTATATTATTATTATTATTATTATTAATCATTGCTAACAAACATTAGCTTACTAATGTTAGGGAAAACAACTGATACATTTAAGAAGAGAGCATGACAAAAATGGGCAACTAAATAAGGGATGACTGCAGGTGCACAACATTTTTTTATTAAATAAAATAAACAACCCCTATTCCCCACGAGTGACATGGGATCGAACATTCGTAACATTAACAATCCTAACTGAAAAAAACGCAACAGTCAGGTTCAAAAGGAAGAAGTTAAATAGTTTTTGCAACTTTGGCTGCACTTTCGGCAGTGCTCCGTGAACAGGAGTTTATTCTCCCAGCAGTATATGATGCATGACATCCAACTTAAAGATTCACTTGACTGTTATGCAACGGGGACAAGATTTTTAAACATATAAAGTGATGATGTACATGCATAATGTACACAACACTATGTATGTGCTGCACTCTTTTTCATAATACAAATTTAAAGCATGCTTACTCAATTTAATGTCCATCAAACCTTGCTCATTACAGTCTTAATGACAGAACGAGCAAAGTCCATCGCTGCCTGTGGAGTCTGGAATATATGACGCTGTCCTTGGAAATTGGCGCGGAGTCTGGCGGGATGACATAGGTGATGCCAGCGTTGCGAACAGCTTTCACGTCTTTGAACTCAGCGTGGCATCTCGCACCTCAGCAGACATGTCCTGGAAAATATGAACAACAACACCATTGAACTCCAAAGAGCGGGGGGCTCATGACTTAGTTTCAATTTGAGTTCTCTTGTTTGGTTATGGTGGAGCCAGACCACCCTGTGTCTAGGATATAAGTTTTGTTGAAATTTTGAACCAACACGATGGGCCCGATCGATTTCCAGAGGTCTCTTAAAGACGTTGTCTCCAAACAGTTCAGTAAAGAATGAGTCCATAAAAGCAACCAGACTTTGGCCCTCCGATCCCTCTGTTATTCCAATAATCCTTAAATTTTGCCTCCAGCTTAAGCTTGATGCTAGTGTTTTCTGCTTTCAGTGTGTTACACAGCTTCTCCACCTCTGTCAAATGGCAAACTGAATCAGTAATTGCGGTTTCAATATCCCCAAACTTTTGGGCTTGAGATGACAGGGTCATTTGTAGTGTGACAAAAATTCCGACCGTAGATGAATTTCACCGTGATTAAATTTATGAGCGGATGTTGGATGAAATTAAATCCTTTAAGGAAGCTGGCGTTATCTCTTCCTCCGTTTGTACCGATTCAGATAGCTTTAGCATTAGCTGTCTGCTCACTCCCCTTGTCAGTCAACATTTCTGCAACGTTTCACCCTTGTTTTCCTGATTTTGGCATTCTTCTACTTGATTGTGTAATTAAGTCAATTACTTGGTGTATAGTATATGACCAAAGTCATATATACATATATGACTCAGTGAACATTCATTTGTTCACTGAGTGACTTCCAACCACTTCTAGTCACCACGTGGCATACCGGAATTCTCATACATATAATTTATATATGTTAATATATATTAATATATATAATAATAATAATACAAAAATATTCAGATAATTAAAATGCATTACATTCTTGTGGCAGAAGAGTTGATAATTGATAATGCAATACAATAAGCGGCTTTAGAATACAATGTATTTTTTACTACCATATTACTGAACATAAGCAATCATTGGCATACAGTTCACAGCAATCTATTTTGCAAGTGAATTTGTCAGTCAGTTCAAGATTTATAATGAGGGCTTGTTTAAGGACCCATCAATGTACACCTGCATCAGACATGCTTGTGTAGCGTCTCGGGTGTGTTGCATCATAAACATAATTTTTTTTTTTAGGTCACTGTGTCAAGTTTAATATAGTTTAGTTTACTTAGAACACATCTTGAGATCCCCTAGTTCGAATTTGCACTCCATCATGTGTTTTGAACTTAAGAACGTAATGCATGTCTGCTGAAGGGTTGTTTTGTTCACTGTATAAACTGCACATTACACATAAATTACTGCCCTCTGGAGTAAACAGGTGGTCCTACATGCTTGCATTTCTCAGGAATGTTCCTTATTATGGTCCGGGGGCATTGCGATTAATTGCGTAAATTCTTTTAAAGCGTTATTTTTAATCAAATTAATCACACTGAATTAATATGTTAAATCGACAGCCCTAATATATATATATTGACTTCTCACTTTTTGCAGACAATACAAATTCAGAGTATAGTAACTTCAAAATAGGGGTCAAAAGTCAAGTTTGAGCTCAGTGTTTTTTTTATGTAGATACATTTAATTACTAAAAAATATAATTGCCAGATTTCCAGTATCATACCTATAATACATTTGGCTGGACAACTAAAAAATTTTAAAGTAATTTTTCTCAGTTCCACACTCTAGTGAGTTAAGGTCTTTTGCCTTTGTTGGGCAGTATGGATGTGGAGGATGCCTCAAGCAGCAGTTCAATATCAACACCTGAACATCCATAGCTGAAATTGAAATGGCTTTCAAAGAAGAACAAATGCTTGATCGTGTCATGTGAGTTTAGCATGCTCAAGCAAGATGGGACATCAGCTGACATGCTGATGTCAGCAGACATGCTGCCTTTAATTTGAAGAAACATATCGAGGTAAATGCCATATTTCTACTCATTATATTCTCAATACATAAACAGATAGAGAATATTTTTTGAGTTGAATAATTGTATTATGTGAGAAGAAAGCAGAGTAAAATTAAATATATAGCGGGATTGTAATACAATATACACAGCAGGGGCCGTGGATACTTTTTTCCGATGCAATGACGTTAACTAATCAGAACAGTGGGCGTTTACTTTCATGTTTTAAAGAAGAAGCAGCCTTAAACTGAGCGTTCTGACAGAGGGTCAGAATAAGGATGTAAAATGATCATGTTTTACTAATATTTGACTGATTTTGGTGAAGGAACATTATACAAAAAATTATTTCATGACCCCTTTAAATAATATAATATATACTATATTCTAAGTCTTAAGATATAATTGTGCTTATCAGATTATCCTCTATAGTTTCTCCTACCGTTAAACATGTTAGTATCACGTGTCTGGATGTGTAACATTGCTAGCAATAACAGGTACACAAAGACAATGAAGTGTGAAGAACCCCTCAGTGACCATGACGTGGGACCCTGGCTTGGCAACCATGACGGGGGACCATGGCTTGGTGGCCATAATGGGGGACCTTGGCTCGGCGGTCATGATAGGGGACCCTGGCTTGGAGGCCATAACGGGGGACTCTGGTGTGGCAGCCAAGACGGCGGACTCTGGCTTGGCGGCCACTGTAGGAATGCATAGTTCCTCATCAGCCTCTCATACAGTGAAAAATTAACCAATTAGCTCATTCAAGCCTGCATGGAAAATGTCTTTGAGGGTGATCTCATTACAACCAACCTTGCAGACCAGAGCGCAGAAGTCCTCCACATATCCTTCAATTGAAAGGTTTCCTTTGCGTAGATGTAGTAGCCCGTGTCTGGATGTGTAACATTGCTAGCAATAACAGGTACACAAAGACAATGAAGTGTGAAGAACCCAAGTGCAGTATATTTACAAGATAAGTGATATATCCAAAAAAGATGAATCCAAAATGAACAAACATATACAACTCGACTTGACTTGACTTAAAAACAACATTACAATAAACAATACCTGACCTTCGACAAGGGCAAAAATAAGGGCTTAAATACATGAACATGCATGGCATTGACAACCAATCAACAGACAGAACTGTAAACAAGATAACAAGACTAATAAACTATAACCAATACAAAACACAAGACTGCTAACAAGATACTCAAACAATGAACCATTGAAAACAAGACACATGAACAGGGGAAACACATGGCATAATCACATGACAAGATCACATAAGGGAACATGAAATCACATGACATGAACGTATGACTATAAAAGAGGAACTAAACTATTAAAATAAAAGACATGAAATCAAAACATGAAAGTAAAAAAACATATTTAAACATGACATATCCCCCCCACAAGGGGTGGCTCCTGATGCCCAAATATAAATAAAACTAACAATAGGTAAATAGGGATCTGGGGGTGTGGGGTCCTTGAGGCATTGCCTGGCAAGTCAGGGCGTTGAACATTGCCTAGCAAAACAGGGTGTGGAGCAGGAGAGCAGGGTGGAGCCAGTGGAAAGTGAGCCATGAGAGGCTTGAGGGGCGGAGCCATTGAAGGTGGAGCCATGAGAGCCTTGAGGGGCGAAACTGGAGAACCTGGAGATTGGAGGGTAGCCGAAGGCTCGAAGTGCCAGGGTTGAGACAGAGGCATGGAGGACCAAGGCAGAGCTGGGGGATCGGAAAAATGAGGTTGAGCTGGCTGGGCTGTAGATCAAGGCGGAGCAGTAGCAATGGAGATTCGAATGATCGAAGAGCCCAGGCATAGCCAGAGGATCAGAGAGCCAAGGTGGAGCCAGGTGACCAATAGACCAAGGAGGAGCTGGAGGAATGAGGAACCCCTGTGAAGCCGATAGACTGGAGGACCACGGTGGAGCCGAGGGAATGTAGAGCCAATGTGATGTCGAGGGATCAGAGGGTCTAGGTGGATTGGATGGTCTAGGCTGTGACTTGGGGGGAACTGGCTGGTCAGGATGAGGAGGAAGAGAACTCAGGGTTGGCACAAGGGCAGGAACCAACTCCAGGGCTAATAGCTCAGTAAGAGCTGGCTCTTGGATGGACAAGGCTTGTAATGCTGGCTCTGGGTCAGACGAGGCTTTCAACGCTGGCTTTATAAATGAACGAGGCATGCAATGCTGGTTCGTTGGCCATGGCAGGCATGGCCATTGCCTCGTGGACCAGATGCGAGCCTGGGAAATGGCATTGAGCAGACTGAAGCTTGGCTGTAACATGACATGGAGCAGACACAGGCGTGGCTGTGACATGGCATGGAGCAGACTCAGGCGTGGCTGTGATGTGGCATGGACCATACTGAGGTGTGGCTTTGAAATGGCATGGAGCAGACTCAGGCATGGCTCTGATATGGCATGGAGTGACCATTTCAGACAAGGGGAACTTCACAGCGACCATGACATAGGTCCCTGGCTCAGTGACCATGACGTGGGACCCTGGCTTGGCAACCATGACGGGGGACCATGGCTCGGTGGCCATAATGGGGGACCTTGGCTCGGCGGTCATGATAGGGGACCCTGGCTTGGAGGCCATGACGGGGGACTCTGGTGTGGCAGCCAAAATGGCGGACTCTGGCTTGGCGGCCACTGTAGGAATGCATAGTTCCTCATCAGCCTCTCATACAGTGAAAAATTAACCAATTAGCTCATTCAAGCCTGCATGGAAAATGTCTTTGAGGGTGATCTCATTAAAACCAACCTTGCAGACCAGAGTGCAGTAGTCCTCCACATATCCTTCAATTGAAAGGTTTCCTTTGCGTAGATGTAGTAGCCGAACTGCTGGGTTCATGTTATTTCAGGTATTCTGTAACGTCGCTAGCAGTAACAGGCAGATGAAGACAATGAAGTTTGAAGAACCCAAGTGCAGTTTATTTACATTATGAGTGATATATCTCAAAAAAACTTGAATCCAAAACAATCAAACATAAACTACTCAACTTGACTTGACTTGAAAACAAAATTACAACAAAGCAATACCCGACCTTCGACAAGGACAAACATGAGGGCTTAAATGCACGAACATGCATGACAATGACAAGCAATCAACAGACAGAACTGTAAACAAGATAACAAGACTAATAAACTTTAACCAATAAAAAGACAAGACTGTTAACAAGATACTCAAACAATGAACCGATGAAGACAAGACAAATGACAGGATCACATGACAAGATCACATGAGGGAACAGGAAATCACATGACAAGAACATATGACTATAAAACAGGAACTAAACTATTAAAATAAAATACATGAAATCAAAACATGTACAAAAACAAATTTAAACATGACAGGATGGTAGTATGCATATGGTAAATACATGCAGATAAAGTTATGCATAGTAAAAACAGACATCATAAGCATAATAAATAAATAAATACATTGTTTTCGGGGAGGAGATGGGGTGGGGAATGAAACACATGCATGTATGCACAATCTTTGGCTAACTGGGATTTATAAAGGGAACTTGGCCCATATGTACGGTTTCATAAATATGAAAACGTTTGTGTGAGTGCAAATTCGGACCTTGTGTGTACACACACTTTTACGATGAAATCTACACCACACTTTTCAAGGCACAATTTTCCAGAAAATTTACAGGACATTGTATGTGCTCTACAAGGATAATATTTAAGCATAAACACATGCTTCCATTTAAATTGCATTTTATTTTGCCATTTCTTAAGCAGTTTGCTACATTCGCTACATAAATAAATGCACTGCCTGGACAAAAAAAATACCATTGCCGTTTGGATTTAAATTAGCATATGCTTAAGAGCCTAAGATTGGATCATTATTGCAGTGATTAATATGTTTCAGTTAGGGTTGAAAGAATTGTTGCCACAATTCTTTCAACCCTAACTGATGCAGTGAGTAGCCTCTCGTTTCTTAAACAACCATGTCGGAAGACGTATCCCGTGGAAAAGATGTTACTGTGTTTCAGAAGGGGCAAATTATTTGCCTGCATCAAGCAAAAAAAAAAGGAGATTGCTGAAATCACTGGAATTGAAAAAACTATCCAATGCATTATTAAATCCTAGAAGAATTGTGATGAACCCTCAGTTTCGCATAAGAAATGTGGTCAGAAAATAATCTTGAATGATCGTGACCAGAGATCACTAAAACGCGAAGTCAATTTTCTAGGGAGCATAAAGATTGGACTGTGGAGCAATGGGAAAAGGTAATGTGGTCTGATGAGTCCAGATTTACCTTGTTCCACAGCGATGGGATAAGATAGGATAAGAAGGGAAGTGCAAGAAGCACCCATCAGCCTCTGGAGTCAGTGTTATGATCTGGGATTGTTTTAATTTGTCAGGTCTAGGCACAGCAATGTTGTGCGGCAATAAAATGAAGTCAGCTGACCACATGAATGTACTGAATGACCAGGTTATCCCATCAAAGTATTTTTTTCTTCCCTGATGGCACAGGTATAATCCAGGATGACAATGCCAAGATTCATTGGGTTCAAATTGTGAAAGAGTGGTTCAGGGAGCATGAGGAATCATTTTCACATATGAATTGGCCACCACAGAGTCCTGACCTTAATCCTCATTGAAAGTCTTTGGGATATGCTGGTGAAGACTTTACCGAGTGGTTTGACTCTCCCGTCATCAATACAAGATCTTGGCCAAGAATTAATGCAACTCTGGATGGAAATAAATGTTGTGACGTTGCATAAGGTTGAAGAAACAATGCCCAGACGAATGTGCGCCATAATTGTTGGCTGTCCAACAAAATATTAGTGTATGCAACTGTAGGGCCTCATGTATTCAGATACAAGACAAAGGTCGTAAAGCCTGACTGAGGCCCACAAAAAAATTTCATAAATCTTACTGATAAAACCCATGCCAAAATCAAACAAAGGGAGTACAAAACAGACTACAAATCCCAAGAAGCCTTGCTTACTTTACAACTGTGTGAAATTCCAAAGGATCGAACTCTCAACTCCTATTGGATGAGGCACTCAACAGAATGCACCTCAACTATGATGTCATCAGGAATAGAAATACCGTGAAAATCGTTCTCTACCTCACTTCCAGTGACTTTGCGTGCCATATGTAGACGCAGTCCTCACTGCTCTCAGGTGTTGCCTCACTGCAAAAGGAAGTAACGTGCAACTTGAAACTGCGGCCATACAATCTCCATCTCGCTGGATGAGTTGAGATTACATTGTGTTTCACCGAACACTTTAACGGATCCGAAGGAAACTGCCGAGCAATCCGCATCTTCATCCGTTTTCCTGCAGAAGTGAAGAAAGAAGGATCCCCTTTCCTCTTCAGTCAGGTTAACATTGCTGATTTCTCCACCAGCCGTAGAGAATCAGCAGCCGCCCGCCGACAGAGCAAGATAACGGCCTCCCGTCATTACTCAATCCTCGGGGAACCGAGTCGGAGTCAAACTACGGATGAACACATGTTCTACATGCGCCCTTAAGCGATACAAGTAAGAGGTTATGTCTGGGCAGAGATAAGATATTTATTCTTGTGGATCAAGTTTATTGTTTGTACAGTTTACAGACCACGGAGTCCGCTCATTTATTGCTATTAATACTCAAGGTATTAATGTAACATACTGTTATCACAAATGAGAGTTTGCTGTGTTGTAATCCAACCATGTTGGACTGTTGTGTATTTACGTCATCGTGGATGAGACCGGCACACTGTGTTTATCCATAACAGTTGCCTTCTCTCCCACGATTGCACACACATACGTCGTACAAGCGAAAGACACGCCGCACACGGGAAGACGGCATTAACCAGCTTCTCTCCGCCCACATTCGCGGCCATACTCTCTGGCCGGAAATCTCACGTGACGTTCTCTCCACGAGAGTCACGTCCGCCATTTCGCGCGCGTCACTCCTCTCTCTCACACACACACACACACACACACACACACACACACACACACACACACACACACACACACACACAGGCATACAGGCATACCGTCCTCTCATGTGTTATAGTAATTATTTTGGTTACCATATCTAATCATGTCACTGTTTAGTTTGTCGTTGAATGTCGGAAGTTTATTGACTGCATTGTATTGATTATTAATTGATATTATATTTTCAGTAAACTTCGTTATAATTAAAAGAGAAGTGTTTTGGTTTGTTTTGCATACACATATGTCAAAGGCTGGCAGGGGATGCCAGTGCTTGAATCCAACCCTTCGTTGTTCCCTTTTTAATCTTAATGATCTACGGACATAAATGTTCCTAAGAGAACAATCTAACATTGAGACTGTTATACTGTCTGGTTATTAGTCCCTGATTCAAGGGTGGTGCCCCATCTACATTAATCCTAATTAATATTCTATTGATTTTGATAATTGACAATTATCTTTGATTGTTGAATTTGAAGGATGTTTAATTAAATTTAATAATTAATTGTTATCTTTGATAATAATTCATATTTTGTTAAATTTGATGAATGTTGATTTAAAGGATTAAAAAAGCTAACATTGATTCTAATAAAAGTTCTATTGATTTTAATAATTGATAGTTATCTATGATAATTATTAATTATTGCTAATAACCAAACCCGCTCCAAAACTGTGAGCCCTACACAACTTTTATTTTTGGTCAGGCAGATTACACAGTCTGCATTTGCTGCACACTTCAGAGTTCTCTGTCATCTCACACACACAAGAGCGCACGTGTTGATCATGATGAGGTGTTTTCAGTGTGTGAAAAGTGGACGGCTTTACACATTCATTTTTCACTCATATTTATTTTAATAAATCAGACTTTTGCAGTTTCATTTTTACACTAGGACATATCGCAATTTTTATTTGATTAATTGTGCATTAGGTCTGAAATGATTAGTCAACATTATCGGCAACCTCAACAATAAAACCTTTTTTTTTTTCATTGACGAATAGTCAACTGATCTCATTTAACATAACACGAGATCAGATATGAAATTAATGATGGTGCTCAACAGCAGCACTGCAGCTCACGCCTGACACAGCTTGCAGTCCAGATGCACTCCAAACTTTCCAATAAGCTTCAGGTGATGTATATTGCTAAGTATGAGGAAATTATAAAAAAAGACGAGACTGTCCCCAATCCCTGGGAGAAGGAGCACGACTCGCCACACTTTGCTTTTGAGCCTCCCTTCTAACAGGACCGAGGCGGGTCTGGGGGGCCGAAGGACTTGCCCCTGAGTGCGGCGAGGGAGGAACTGCCCGAAGGCTTCCTCATGGCATTTCGCCTCCTGGAACCTGGAGATAACGTGGTCATGGCATCTCCGAATAGGCCAGTGGGTGAAACCGGGGCCGGTGACCAAGGCAGACATAGACCGGCCAATAGCATGGGCTGTTTGCTTGGTCGCGTGGAGAGAAAGATCTGTGGCTCGGCGAAGCTCAGAGAAAGATTGTTCATCGAGCGCAGCACCCACACTCAGGTTGTCCAGCAGGTCAGCCTGCTATGCCTGTAATACAGCCATAGTGTGCAGAGCAGCACCAGCCTGACCTGCTGCTTGATAAGCCCTTCCCACTAAAGTGGAGGTTGTCCTACAAGGCTTTGAGTGGAGAGAGGGCTTCTTATGTGACGATGACGAGCCGGTGAGAGTTAGCCCGCAAGCATCTCTCCAACCGGCGTCATCACTGAATACCCCCGTGCCTCAGCACCCACGATAGTCGAATATAATGACGTCAACGGTACGTGAACACAGGAAGAATAGGGGTTCCTTTATGAGCGAGAAAGCTCTTCATGGAGGTTATCAAAGAAGGGAAGGGACTGATGAGGCGTTCCCTTCCCCAGATTGCTAGATAAATATCTATCCCCTAATTTGGAGGGTTTGGGAGTCTCTTTTTGGCGTGGCCAGTCCAACTGGAGTCTGGCAACCGAACGAGTAACCACATCAAGCAGTTCCTCCGCTGATTTTTTATCGCAGACGGAAAGTGGTGTGAAGAGAATCGCGGTCCCCCTCATGAACCGAAGAGGCGTCAGAACGCGCTTCAAGATCATGTGAAGGACCAGCTGGGTTTGGGGAGAGAACGAGAGAAAGGGACAATCCCGTCTCTTGCTCCTCAGCCAAATCCATGCGAGAGCCCCACGAACTAAGCGTGGATGCTGACTCCCGGAAGCGAGCGCGAAGCACTTTGCCAGAAAGCAAATCGCAGTGCTCGCACCCGCTGCAACGCGAGAGCAGCGTGCTCTTCCCCCAAACAAACAGAGCAAAACTGATGCGTGTCCTCTTTGGCTATAGAGCGAGAACAGGGGATCACGCATCATTTGCCCCAGCTTTCAGTCATTCTCTCTTTTAAATATATATATTTTGTTTCTTAGAAAGAAGAGGAAAGGAGAAAAGGTTCACTGCACACTGCCTAAAAATTTCTAACTCCTAGCAGAGGAAAGAAATATTTGACAGGGTTGTAAAACACACACACACAGAATCGCTCTGAAAAAAGAGGATCTGACAACACCTGGTGACGCATCCATTTATAGCCTGGCCACAGGTGCATCTAATGATTACATCAGCCGAGGCTATGAATTCCTGTCAATGTTCATTGATGTGTTACACACATATTCACAGCTCGGTCACAACTAGGATTGTTCTCAAAAGCGCTTTGCAAAAGCACAGCATCATAGTGAAGCTTTTTGTAAAGGGAACATTATTTTACAAGACATTTGGGTATTTTTCAAATTTTCCATGACTTTTCCATGACTGGAAAACTGCATTGCAAAGTTCCAGGTTTTCCTGGACATGTGGGAACGTATCGGTTACCTAACGTAACCTCGGTTCTCTCTAGATGAGGGAACGAGTATTGCGTAAGCTAGCTTACGCTACGGGAAAGATTCATCTTTTCTGAGATATTGAAGCCAAAAAATTATCCTTAATTTTTGTATCCATTGTCAACGCAGTGCGGCAGCTACAGACCTTGAGCGGGCTATCTAGCGAGCTCATAGGTTGCTCTGCGGCAACTGCTGCAGCCTATAGACGAGCTTGGGCTGAACTCGCATCCAATGAGAGGCGTCCAGCGCTCACTGCATCAAAGCCCGCCAAAATGGGCGTGACTAGAGTGCATATAAGCATAGTTCGTGGGCTGGAACCCTGGTTTTCATTGACTGAAGCGAAAAGTCGCTCATGGCGCGAAGCACGGCCGGCTCACGCAATACTCGTTCCTCATCTAGAGAGAACCGAGGTTACGTTAGGTAACCGATACGTTCTCTTACGAGAGGTTCTCTCAGTATATGCGTAAGCTAGCTTACGCTACGGAACCCATTGTCAACGCCGTGCGCTCAAGCATCCACTGTATGAGCCCCAGGGAATTAAGGGGGACCCGGGAGCCCTTATGAGTGGGGAAATAATATTTGGCCGGCAAGAATGCGGGTCATTGATTGTGTAATACATAAGGACATAGTGGGAAGGGAGCGACAGAGCGGCGGTGCCGGTCTGTGTGGAATGTGACCCATCAGTGCAGCTCACCAGGGGAACTGTAGCGTATTAAACCGCTAGTAGTTTTGCCTGCAGAGCGGGCACTTCCATATTGTAAAATCTGACAAAGGTGGAGGGAAGTCCATCCCGCTGCCACACATATGTCGTGAATGGAAATCCCGCTGGACCATGCCCACGAGGATGCCATGCCTCTAGTGGAGTGAGCCCTAATGCCCAACGGGCATGGCAGGTCTTTTGACGCGTATGCAGCAGCAATAGCGTCCACTATCCATCTAGATAGTGTCTGTTTCGAGGCGCGAGACCTTTGGTGCGCCCTCGAACGAAACAAAAAGCTGCTCAGAGCGTCTGAAAGCGGCGGAGCGCGCAGTATACAATCTCAGTGCTCTGACCGGGCAAAGGAGATTGGCGTCGCGTTCGCTATCGGGTGCTGGCAGCGCCGATAGGGAAATGACCTGTGCTCTGAAAGGAGTACCGATCACCTTGGGAACATAGCCGTGTCTAGGCTTTAAAATGACCTTGGAGTCACTTGGTCCAAACTCAAGACACGCAGCGCTGACAGACAGCGCGTGAAGGTCTCCCACACGTTTGACTGATGACAGGGCAGTCAGAAAAACGGTTTTGAGTGAAAGGTATTTCAAATCCATGGATTGAAGTGGTTCGAAAGGGGGGGGCTTTCATAGTTTCGAGAACTATAGAAAGATCCCAGATAGGAACCGATGGAGGCGCGGGGGTTCATCCTTCTAGCTCCCCTGAGGAAGCGGATGACCAGCTCGTTTTACCCCATGACTGGCCGTGCAGGGGTTCAGCGAACGCCGCAACGGCCGCCACATACACTTTGAGCGTGGATGGGGATCTGCCCTTAAACAGCAGCTCTTGTAGAAATACGAGCAGCGACGACACCCCACATGTCCGCGGGTCCAGGTCTCTGTCGGTGCACCATTTTGAGAACACAGACCATTTTGACGCATAGAGTCTTCTCGTGGAAGGGGCTCTAGCGTGTATGATGGTGTTTATTACTCCTTCTGGCAGAGCGACGGGTAGTCGTTGATCACCCACGCATGCAGCGCCCAGCGCTCTGGGTGGAGATGCCAGATTGTGCCGCGAGCTTGAGAGAGGAGATCTGCTCTCACTGGGATGGGCCACGGCGCTGTCAGTGACAGCTGCGTAAGCTCCGGGAACCATGTCTGATTCTCCCAACGCGGGGCTATGAGGAGCACCGAGTGACGCGTTTCCCTGATCCTCTGCATTACCTGTGGCAATAGCGAGACGGGAGGAAAGGCGTAAAACGGGCGTCTGGGCCAGTCCTGGGCCAGCGGCCCTCGCTTCGAGAAAAATATTGGGCAGTGAGAGTTCTCTTTGGACGCAAAGAGGTCTATCTCTGCTCTGCCGAATAGGTGCCATAACGTCTGGACTGTTTGAGCGTGCAGGGACCATTCCCCTAGGGGAATATTGTCTCTGGACAGTCTGTCCGGGCCGTCGTTCAGGTGGCCTGGCACGTCGCGTCGCCCTCAGCGAGCGCAGGTGGCACTGGGACCAACTCAGTATGCGTTTAGGTCAGATGGAAGAGGTTCCTGGATCTGACACCGCCCTGACGGTTTAGGTAGGATACCACAGATCTGTTGTCCGAACGGACCAGGACGTGGTGACCCTGAATGACCGGGAGAAAGCGCGCAGTGCGTACTCGACCGCTATCATTTCCAGACAATTTATGTGAAGGAGCTTTTCCTGAACTGACCATAGGCCGAAAACCGGAGAGCCCTCGCAGACCGCGCCCCAACCCGTGTTGGACGCGTCTGTCGAGATGACTTTTCGGCGAGATACAGCTCCCATTGTCACTCCCGCTGATACCATTCGGCCACTGTCCAGGGCTGCAGAGCTGATATACAGGTCTGAGTCACCTTGATGGGCTGGCGGCCTGTGGCCCAAGCCCGGCGAGGCAGCGGTGTTTAGCCAATGCTGAAGCGGGCGCATGTGCAGTAAACCCAGCTGAAGTACTGCTGCGGCTGAGGCCATGTAACCTAGCACTCTCTGGAATTTCTTCAGAGGCGTGAGGCTGTTCATCTGAAAAGATGCGGCTAGTCGCTGAACACGGCGTGCGCACTGTGTAGATAAGCGAGCCGTCATTGCCACGGAGTCTAGTTCTATTCCCAGGAAGGAAATGGTCTGACTGGGCTGTAGTGAGCTCTTGGTCCAATTGACTGCAAGACCCAAACTGTTCAGATGGCTGAGGAGAACTGCTCTGTGAGACAGAAGCTCCATATGTGACTGAGCCATAATCAGCCAGTCGTCCAAATAGTTCAGAATTCGCAAACCCTGACTCCGCGAGGGGTGCGGCGCCGCATCCATGCACTTCGTGAAAGTACGAGGTGCTAAGGACAGGCGAGCGGAAGGACGGTGTATTGATAAACCTGGCCGTCGGGCGAATCTCAAGAATGGCCTGTGACGGGGATTTATCTGAATCTGAAAGTATGCATCTTTCAGATCGAGAGAAATAAACCAGTCCCCTGGCGCACATGCGCGAGGAGTTTCCTGATTGTAAGCATTTTGAGCGGTCTTTTGCAAGCACCTTGTTCAAAACCCTGAGATCTAATATGGGTCTGAGGCCGCCGTCTTTCTTGGGAACAAGAAAATAACGGCTGTAAAGCCCGACTTCGCTCAGAGAGGGTGGCACTTTTTCTATGGCCCTTTTGCACAGAAGGCTTGCTATTTCTGAGCGAAGCATGCACGCTGCTTCCGTGTTCACAGTGGTTTCGAGCAGCTCTGAAGCGAGGAGGCGGCGATCGAACTGTAGCAAATAGCCCTGTTGTATTGTGCTTAACACCCACTTGGATATCCCTGGAATAGCTTCCCACGCTTTGAAGCGTAGCGCTAGAGGGTGAATGGCCAATTCGCTCTGATTGCCGCACACAGAGCTGAACAAAATGTGTGGCGCGTTTAGTGTGTTCATGCATGATTGCTCGCAGACAGCATGAACAGGCTGTTTTGTGAGTGACTTCCGATTGGAATGAATGGGGAAAGAGTCACATCTGTTACGTGATCGCAAGCATAGTCATGGGCACGGGACTTACACACAGAGGAATGTTTGCTGGCCGTGTAACAGAGCGGGCAGAGAATGGTAGCGCACGCGCATTTGTGGCGCCTTCATTGACTCTGGCGCTTCGAGTGGTTCAGTAACCGCTTTATGTGGCGTGCTCTGGTGGGGACACGAGACATGCAGTGCTTGTGTGCAGAAGTGAACACTGGATTGTGGGCACATTTTCTACACATAGGGCTGGTCGGTGTGACAGAGCGGGCAGAGAATGGGCGTAGCGACGCATTTGTGAGCGCCTTCATTGACTCTGGCGCTTCGGCGGTTCAGTAACCGCTTTATGAGAGCGTGCTCTGATAGGGGCACGGGATGTGTTATGCTTGTGTGTAGGGGCGAACACTGAGTTGTGGGCACTTTTCTACACATAAGACATGTTTGCTCTTTACAAGATTTATTTGGGTCGCCGTGAAAGCGGCGTTTGAGTGCTGAGCAAGCGGGCAGTGTCACCGGCTTGTTGGCTGCTAAATTCACCACTGTAGTAGCCTGAGAGAAGGGGACTGACAGGGGCAAAGCTTTGACGGTGGTCGGCCGCGGCGGGACTGAGCCGTCGTTTGTTCAACAAAGTTAGGAAGACTCGGTTGCTCTGGTTTCAGCGTTACCTTAAATCGAGGCCAGCGGGGCGGCGGTCTCGGCGGCTGTCTGAGCGCTGATCGAGGCGACCGCCCTGTCTACGCTGAGAAGTCTGAGTTTGTTGAACTGGGCGCTGTGAAGAGGCTCGTGCAGGAGGCTGATCACGTGAGCGGCCTGCAGAGGAGCTAGCGTGACGCGGCAGGAAGAGGTTCATGGCTTGGGTGGCTTTCTGGACTTCTGAGAAGCGGTCAACAATGCCACTCACCGCGGAGCTGAAGAGACCGGTCGGAGAGAGCGGTGCGTTGAGGAACGTGGAGCGCTCTGCTTCTCCCATGTCGGCTAGTGTTAGCCATAAGTGTCTCTCGGTCACAGTCAGCGATGCCATGCACTTCCCTAGAGCTTGGGCTGCAGCTTTGGTAGCGTGAAGGGCGAGGTCTGTCGCGCTCAGTAGATCAGTAACAGCCTCTGGGTGCCTGCCTTTCTCATCCCACTCCCGAAGAAGGTCTGCTTGTAGGATCTGTAAAGCGGCCATTGAGTGCAGAGCAGATGCGGCTTGGCCGGCGGCGGAATAAGCGCGGCCAACATTGGCGGAAGTCGCTCTGCAGGCCTTAGACGGGAGCACAGGCTTGGAACGCCATCTCGCGGAGGGCGGACAAAGGTGTGCTGCTACCGAGTCCTCGACCGGGGGATGGAGGAGTAGCCTCTCTCAGTGGCGCCGTCCACCGACGCGAGAGGTGGAGGCGTGGGAGCGGGTCCTGGCTGAAAAGGAGCGTTCCACGACTTTGCAAGCTCCGTATGTAATTCCGGCAGGAAGGGAGCGGCCGGACGCGGGTGTAGAGTGGCGATGGCTTTGAAGAAAACAGCCGTCGAGTCTGTTGGGTGCCTGCTCAGGGGCGGTGACCACTCGAGCCCGAGGCGGTCGGCGGCCTGTGTGAGGAGGCGTGTTAACTCCCTTCGACTCGGCGCGGGTCCTGCTGGATTCCTGGGCCGAGGAGGAGGCTTGGGAGCCTGACCACTCCTCGCTGTCCGAAGCCATGATGGAACAGCGGCCCTTATCCTCCGCCTCGTCATCCGAGATGGCAGCAGTCGCGGCCGCTCGGTGGCAACTCGCGGCGTCCGAGGGCGGGGAGGGTGAAAGCGATGCTTCGAGGAGAGGCTCGGCGAGGCAGTCGCTTCAACCACAGTTTCCGGCAGCCTTTGTGAGCG
This sequence comes from Xyrauchen texanus, assembly GCF_025860055.1. Classification (NCBI taxonomy): domain Eukaryota; kingdom Metazoa; phylum Chordata; class Actinopteri; order Cypriniformes; family Catostomidae; genus Xyrauchen; species Xyrauchen texanus. The sequence continues at coordinate 25,265,078 of NC_068311.1, forward strand.
GCACTTCTTCCTGCGCGGCTGAAGGTAAGGCGGCTGGCGGTTTCTGCTTTGAGCGCTCGAGTCGAGCCCGCAGGGTCGACATCGGTAGCTCCTCGCAGAAATCGCATCCACCCTCAGTGAGGGCGAGCTCTGCGTGCCCCAGTCCCAGGCAGAGAGCGCAGATGATGTGGCGGTCTCCTGTGCTGAGAAGGGCGCGACATGAGGCGCAAGTGGAGCGAGGCATCTTGAAAAAGACGCTCGTACTCTTTTGTGAATAGTTCGTGAGAACTAGCTTTAAAAAGGATACGTCGTCGGATGGCGTAGCTCGCAGGATGGCTGAAGGTGGCTGAGACGGCCGGCTTCTTCTAGCGCTGTCCACGCTTGCTTGATGCCCCTCGAACGGCGACGCGGCTTCCAGGTCAGCGATGCGAAGAGCTTCGCTGAAGAGATGAAAATCAGGGTTCCAGCCTACGAACTACGCTTGTATGCACTCTAGTCACGCCCATTTTGGCGGGCTTTGATGCAGTGAGCGCGCGGACGCCTCTCATTGGATGCGAGTTCGCCCAAGCTCGTCTATAGGCTGCAGCAGTTGCCGCAGAGCAACCTATGAGCTCGCTAGATAGCCCGCTCAAGGTCTGCAGCTGCCGCACTGCGTTGACAATGGATACAAAAATTAAGGATAATTTTTTGGCTTCAATATCTCAGAAAAGATGAATCTTTCCCGTAGCGTAAGCTAGCTTACGCAATACGAGAGAACCTCTCGTAAGAGAACCCTGCAAGATGCCCCTGGTGCCCAAGGTCAAGAATTGTTTTCTCCAATTCTATTTTCTTGCATACTTTGTGAGACCAATACTGATGAAATACTTCTTCTGTGTCCTCCATTACTTATCAGTTTGTTCAAAGATAACTACAGAAGAAAAACACAAAAGCATGTCTACATCTCAGCACTGAGCTGCTATGCAAAAAAGCAATGTAAGAAAGCACACACAGGAGCCCTGCCTCTATAAAATAGGTTGATGTAGTTATCTTGGATACCCTGAAGTTATTTTGTTCAGTCTGAGTCTTATACTTGCCACACTCAGAGACAACAGGTGCAGTAGTCCAGAGACAAAGACAACAGCTGTCACTATAAACATGCACTGACAGCATCATGTTCAATTATACATGATGTTGAAACACTTTGAGTTCACGTAACCGTCAATTTAAGTATATTTGTCATATTGTCAAAAGTAAAAGTGAGTACTGTGTACTTGCTAACATCATTGTCAGGGTTACTGATGATATTCAGGCAAAGCTTTCTATCCTCTGGTTGACTGGCAAGGCATGATGTTTAAACAAAGAGGTGACTGCGCATTGAGAAAAATAGAAAAGAGTATTCTAAATACTTCAGGTGGTGAAAAATATATTCTAGCATGTTAGCTAGCAGGCTGGGTTTGTTGTAACCTACTTGTATGCACGATTGTTGATTAGGTTTGGTTGTTGGTTTCATAGCTCCTGTTCCTGTAGCTCAATTGGTAGAGCATGGCGCTAGCAACAGCAAGATCATGGGTTTGATTCCCATGGAACACTTTAATGTAAGCAAATTTGTAACATTGACCATGGTATCTCCATATTGTTTTGCTTTCATTGAAGCACACAAGATGCTATTTGGAATATTCTCAAATCATGCTGGGTAACATGGATCATCAGGACTGCACATACTTGTGGAGTCCATGCCCACTCAACTGCATGATGTCCTTAAAGCAGAAGGGGGGCATACTAAAAATAAATAATTTAAAAAAATCATGTACATTTTTCAATGTAACTTGTCAAGTCAAATGTATTTGTTTAGTGCTTTTCACAACAGTCATTGTTTTAAAGCAGCTGAACATGAAATTATGAAACAACAGAAAATGAATGAATTTAATGCCAATATTTGTTATTTTTGTTTAGACTTATTAGTGGTTAAAAGATTAAACAGATTGATTTTATATTAACCCTCTGGGGTCGGCAAACGCGCCAGCGCGTTTTGCTGATTTTTTTCACATAGCAGCAACATAGACTTAAAATACTCCGTCATTTATGGTCATATAAATACAATCAATACATGATTATAAACTATAGATGGTCTTCTTTTTTTGTGTACACTCATATTAACATCAAAACCTTGTGTTTTTTTTAAATAAATAAAATAAAAACGTTGAGCTTTCAGCAGTCTCTGTGTTCACGAGCATACTTCAGAAACGCGTCACTAAAATTAACTTAAACTCCGCGAATTCTTCTCACACAAACATGAAACATATGTCTAAACAAAGCATAAAATGTCTACTTTTAAATAAAACAATTCAAATTTAAAACAAATATTCTTCTGCAATGTAATCTGTATGAAACAAAGCGATGTACGGTTTCCCTGGCTCAGCTTCATTATCTGTAATGTGATCACAACCACCAGCAGAGTGCGCCATTCATACGCTAATGACTTAAAAAAATTTCAAAAACCATGCATAAACGTTATTTTCTCAAAAATACAAACCTGTACACACATGTTGCTCATATATTATTGTAGCCCAGTTTGTGCTGAATACAGTGTTATCAGACTTTAGCCATTAATATGTTTTTAAGCAACTGAAAAAAGCAAAAATGTCAAGGCATGTCAAAACTTCTCCAGGGCCCAAAACACCCTCAGACCCCAGAGGGTTAACTATAAGCTTTAGTGTTAAAGTCCTTGAAATCATCCTGAATTAACTGAGGAAAACATGTAGATGCATTGTCCTTTGATTTTGGCCGATGAAGGCTTTTGTTAGTGGTTAATAAATGTTTTATGTAGTTTTAGAGGGTGTTGTCCATCCATTGACCAAGTTGATATAGGTATAATTCAGAAAGGAGCATTGCTGTCCGGCTGGAAGCTTATAGTAGGTAATTTTGGTGAACTCCACCCTGAGCCCATGGTTCAGGCAGTGGCTCATGAAGATTCCCATGTCTTTGAGTTTGCATTAATTCATCCTCTGTGAAGTCCATCTTAGTAGACTGAAGTGAAGTCTGGCTGGCACATGCTGCAGTTGGTCATCATCACGCAGCGACACAGTGGGAATCGGATATCAGGCAGTACTGCAGATGAATCTGGCAGGCTCTGGTATCTCAAGCTTTAGACAGGGACAGAAATAGAATAAAATTAGCATAGATGCCATTCAATTTAAAGCAGGGTTAAAGAATGAGAGAAGTGTTTTCAGTCCCAGCAGATCTCACAAAAGCAGCATAGCTATGGATTGAGCAGCATAGCTATGAATTTTCACTAAAATTGTTATGCTGCTGGACCAATGGTGTGAATTTAGGGTGGGCCTACCTGTTTTTCTGACTAATGGCTGATGGAAGGATTGTTCAGGAAACTGGTTTAAAAAACAATGTGCATTCTTATGTGTCCTTAAGTTTTTGTGGACTCGTTCTACGTCATCACCCACTGCTGAAGTTCAATTCCAATACTCAGTAATGACCCTTTAACGTGGCACTAGTCCTCCAAAACCCCACTGGTGTGATGATAATACTGCTTTCTCTGGTTTGTGATAGTGCCAGTAGTTCTCTCACTGGCTACAAATGTGCTGGGATGGGTAATTGCTCAACAGCACTTCTTAAACTTGCAACAGATGCGTTCTACATCCTCCTGTCCTTCCACGTTCGTTCTTTTGTCCTTCCACATTGGTTCTTCTAAGGTAGCTTGGCAAGAGTGGACTTAAGGTCATAAGAATGCAAGTCCGTTCTCTGCATCCTTAGCATTGAGAAACATCTTTATTTTTTAGATGACATTTTGCGAAACCAGTACCACAGAAATTACACACTTTAACTTTTCTTTCTAAAGAGAATATAATGGAAAAGGTGAAGTGCATGCAAAATTACTTTGCCAAACAGCTTTGAAATATTCAGGAGAGAGATGTATATTTATAGAGAGAGAAATCGATAGCCCTTGTGGCTATGTGATCCATTTGTTTCAGATCTGCTCTGAGGAGAGAGCTGATATAATCAGCCTGAGAAATAAGAGGACTTTTCTGGTCATTTCTTCTCTGTCTGATGAACAGCGAACTGCTTGTTTACCAACTCATGATTCCTGTGTTACAGTCTAGTCAGATGGGAGAGATAATTTACATTTCAATGTGTGGTGTACACATATGCATGAGTAAATAAATGTGTATTTTCATAGATTCTAGTCTAACCTGTATGCTTGAAAGTATATAATTGAAAGAAAGATAAAAAATAAATATAATTTACACCCCACTAAAGCTGATTTGCATTACTGATTCATTGCTATGGAAACAATGGTGTGTTTAAAACTAATCTGAAACAAACACTATTGAATTAAAGTCCAAGGACAATGTCAAAAAGTATGCATTAAATGTAGGTCAAGCCTTCAAATCAGAAACAAACAATTTCTTGGTTATGTGGAAATGACATAATGAAATAATTGACAAAAATGTAGGATTGCATTCAAGCTGATTTCTAAACTGAACATCAGTTCTTAGATTTATCACATTGCAAGTGAATGTAAACATGAAATTTGTGTTTAGACTTTAATAGCATTGACCAGTTCTATCCCTGGTGGTTATGAAATTATGCTATTAATGTGATGGATAGCTCTTTTCTATATTTGCAGCATTCAAACAAGCAAAATAAAATATGTCACCATTGGGCAATTTTTTTGTTTTAGTCCCTGGGTATACAAATAGTTCATCTTGGGGAAAATTTGAAGAGAACAGCATATAAGTGCTTAATTTATGTTAAAGGTACAGTGTGTGATTTTGTGTGGGACTAGTGGCACTGAACAGAATTGCAAAAATAATGATAGGTTCAAATAGGTTTCCCAAATGCTCATCTGTCATTGCAAACTGGTTGTCAAGCAATGGTTGAGGCAATGTTGCAATGTCAGGCTTCTCAAACAAATCACAATGTGAAATCACCACAGAATACAGACACGACTGAACATTTTCTCAATGTGAAAGCTCCACAATTATCTTTACCATTTACCATTCATAATTACCAGAAATTATGCACTCTACAATTTAAACAGGGATAGCAGGGACTTTTCAAAATTTTAAGATTTCATGCCTCGCTTTTATCTTAAAACGTCTGATTGATACGCCTCCAGTTTAAACTATCAGACAGTTTTTACAGCTCCAGACAGCAGCTCAGCATTTTTAATTAATATTGAGTATTTCTGCAGTGAATTTGACAGGTTTGGTTATATACTGCAGTCAAACAGCAGGAGCCAGAGGCTGTCCTCTTTGATCCCGACCACACTGAAGGCTGTTAGTTTTCAAGTGTTAAAACTCCAGGGCTGACTGTGATAAGGTCATCGTCTGCCTTGTTGGCAAGCATTGTCCTTCCAACTGTGTCTATTTGTACATAAGCTATGCTAGTTTGACATTGACACTTTTAGAAGTTATTTCTTTTTTTCTGTTCAGGAGAATTCTTGGTGCAAGAGAAAGCTACAGTATAAACAGGGCCGAAAGCTACAGTATAAACAGGGCCGTCCTAAGGGCCGTGCAACTGGTGAGGTCGCACCAGCCCCCCCTCGCATGGAGCTTGCATTTACAACCGTTTTTTTAAGGTTGCTAAATATGTTTGTAAATCCACCTTATATTAAGACTTGCGTTATATGGTACAGATATTCTTAGTTATTTCAAATTAGCAATAAAATGATGGGAAATAAAGAATACCTATGTAATTTTGATAAGTGAGAGAAATCAAAGTTATATACAGGTATATACTATTGTTGTGGATAAGAATGAAGACCTGAAATGTGTTTGGCTAAGACATTCCAACTTTAATATGTAGGTTACTGTACTCATAAGTGTTTTTATTATACATGGTAATGTCATTTCACCATGTTGAAATGACATTATCCGTGGTGTTTCACTAAACGTCAAAGAAGAGAATCCGCCTGTGTAGATAAGCTTGGCTATGATTAGCACAGTGTTGTTTGGTAAATCGAAGAGTGAAAAGAACACAATGGAACATATTTATTATCAAGAAGCAAATTAACAGGAGATTCAGTATCTGTACTGCCGTAGAAGCGAGAAAGGTCTGAAACAAGAAGACGTGGCAAAGGCAAAACTAGAGTAAACTTTGGTATGGCATAACAAGGTGGAAGGATTTGATGACGGAGAAAAACCTGAGTAGTGATGCTGATGTTGCTTCTTTTTGTTGAACAGGTAAGGAATTATTAATTGTGTAGACCACTCTCTAAAATAATGTCAGTGGACTTTACAGGAAACTCATACAAGTTTCCCTCTAACATTTTTAAATTACAGTACGTGTTTAGTCAATGTATGTTAGTAATGGACAGGTTTCAGCTTTGTTTACAAATGCAACTTGTAATTTTCTTTTATTGGTTATCACATCTATAGTAAGGGGGCACATCTAACTCCAGCTAAGAAAAGGCATATGTCATCATCAGGCCCACCGTCAGGGGGGGTCAAAGGGTACAGATGACCCCGGGCCCAAGGCCCTTGTCTATAGTTGACCCTTATCAAGGGATCAAGTACAACAATTTACTTACTGTCTTATATCACCTAAAATAGAATTAATATGTATTTACATGATAAATACATACATTTTTATAATTAAAACACATTTCAACTTGTCATCTGATTCTGATACACCATCCCCCCGCTGTTATTGTGAAAATGGTTCGGTCAAAACACCTGGCCAATCAGATGTGCGGAACACACATGTTGTGCATTGTGCAAAGCAAAATGCCTCACCAAAGGCTAAAATGCAAGCAAACAGAGAGCAAAAGTGAATGAAAGTAGCAGAGAGGCGATGGCCAAATTTCTTGCCAAGCATAAAGCACTAGGTATGACAAGCGAAGATTAACGTGGCAAAAGTGAGGAGCTAGTGTAAACTAGCAAATAAAACTGCTGCTAGCTAGCTTAACCTTTAAATAACGTTAGCACGTTCACTTAACTAGATGAGATATCAATATAATAGATAGATATAAATGTCCTTATAAATAGGGATGGGTACCAAAACCCATTATTAAAAGGGCCCCGGTGCTAAATTATTAAAGACCATAGTATTGATAAGATCTGACATTACGGTTCTTTTTAACGTTTTGGTGTAATTTATAAACACGATGCTGCAGCCTGTCTACTCTGTTTTGGAGTGGCGCTCCACACACACACACACACACACACACACACACACACACGTTGTGTTTCCATGTTTTATGGGGACTTTCCATAGACATAATGGTTTTTATACTGTACAAACTTTATATTCTATCCCCTAAACCTAACCCTACCCCTAAACCTAACCCTCACAGAAAACTTTTTGCATTTTTACCTTTTCAAAAAACATAATTTAGTATGATTTATAAGCTGTTTTCCTCATGGGGACCGACAAAATGTCCCCACAAGGTCAAAAATTTCGGGTTTTACTATCCTTATGGGGACATTTGGTCCCCACAAAGTGATAAATACACGCTCACACACACACACACACACATACACACACACACTAGGGGTGACCAGATCCCAACAAACCAAATGTGGGACAAAGAGTAGATATATTAATGTTGGACACGTTACCAATGCTGAGAAGTCAAATTTTTTTTATATGACGTCTATCTAAATAAAAAAATAAACATCACAATTTTCCCCAGTGCTATGTAGGCAGCAAAGACAGTGACAGGTCCACCTGCACTTGACCCACATGTGCACAGTATGATTGAGATTAAATATAGCCCCTTGATGACAGCCTTCCCTGCTTTCTTCACAGCCATTGGATACAATTATTTTATTGACATTTTAGATTTGTTTCCAGTGGGATATTGAGTCTATATAGTGACTTTGCTGTTGTAAACATTACTGTTGCTACTCTAGAAACAGCATTCTTTAAAAAAATTATATATTTTTATCAATTATTTAATAATTTAATTAATTATTTAATAAAAAACAAACCGATAAAGAGTATCGATCAGAGTAATAGTATTGATAAAATCCTAACGATACTCATCCCTACTTAAAAGGCAATTATATTGCAACCTGCTGAAATTACTAAAGCTTGCAATTAGCTCATTTTTAGGCCTGAAGTCAGCAAGAAAATAATCAGACTCTTCCTATGATATCAATCAGAAACTGAGGGAGAGATGAGCATCCCCATCATGCAGAGCAGGTACACTGAGGGAGAGACTTGCATCCCTAAACAGTGAGTGAGTGAGTAACACAAGGATGGGTGGGTGGTGGTGGTGGATGGTGTTGGAGTGGGTGTGGTTGAGGGCAGTGCTGTGGTAAGTAGGGGTTGCTGTTTTTGTTGTTGTTGTTTTTTAAAATAAATAAAACTAAAATCATTAAGAGTAAGAAAACGCTCTTTATTAGAATATTAGTTTTTCATATTCATGCATGTACCAGCAGCATACATTTGGAAAATGTTGTCTCCCTGTCCATAAATCCTGATGGCGGCCCTGGTCGTCATTCATTTAGTGCAAAGTAGCTTGGCACAGCCATTGTTGTGGATTTTGTGTAAACATTTACTTTGGTTGCTTGGAAACAAAAACAAGTTCTTCAAATACATTATTCATGGACATTCTAAATTTGATCATCAAAAATAATTCTAATCTTACCTTAACCTTTACATTCTGTATCACTAGATAATTGAGGATTATTTTACGCTAAGTAGTTCTCTAATAATGATAATAACTGTCTTTAGAAATAGTGTGAAATGTAGACAGTCTCCAAAGATTGTTGATTTGAGGGACAATTATAATCTGTACTTAACTGCTTAAGTCTGTTCGCTTGAAATGTGACATTTGTTTTTATTCAAAGCAATTATATTATAAATAACTTTTGAAATTACCTCAAACTTTTTTTTTCCAGATGCAAATTATATTCTAGAGCTGATGAGGGCAGCAAAGATGATCATGCTGATGCACGTTGATAGATGGCAGCACAGTGTCTAACACCACTGTCGTATCAGTACTTAAAGTACACAAAGAAGGGCAATGTTAATGGTAGCTAGTGAACTAATGAATGAAATTAAAATTCTATTTGTGTTTGTAGATGAGTAAGCAGTCATTAATGAACCCTTTTATAAAACCTTTACAAAGGGGACCTTGATGTAAAGTGTTACCATTCAATCAGAATGTGTATTGACTCGGAATCAAACCCATGACCTTGATATTGCTAGCAAAATGCCCTTTCCAGTTTAGCTACTGGAACAGTAAAATATTAACAATCATGAATTCAATACACTAACCAAACCATATACATTTCTTTATTTATATTCACGTAAAAAAATATATATATATATATATATTGTTAGTGCTTAAAGCATGGGCTGGGGATCTCATCACTGCTTTTTGCAGATGATGTTGTCTTCATGTCATCATGGGTCCGTGACCTTCAGCTCTCACTGGATCACTTGGCAGTCGAGTGTGAAGTGGCTGGGATGAGGATTAGCACCTCTAAATCTGAGGCCATGGTTCTCAGCAGGAAACCGATGGAGTGCGTACTCCAGGTAGTGAAGGAGGTATTGCCCCAAGTGAAGGAGTTCAAGTAGCTCGGGGTCTTCACGAGTGAGGGGATAATGGAGCGGCAGGTTGGCCGGAGAATCGGGGCAGCGGGGGCGGTATTGCATTTGCTCTATCGCACCGTTGTCTCGAAAAGAGAGCTGAGCCGGAAGGCAAAGCTCTCGATCTACCGGTCAATTTTTGTTCCTACACCTATGGTCATGAAGGCTGGGTCATGACCGAAAGAACTAGGTCGCGAGTACAAGCGACCGAAATGGGCTTCCTCAGAAGGGTGGCGGGCTGCTCCCTCAGAGATAGGGTGAGGAGCTCAGTCATCCATGAGGAGCTTGGAGTAGAGCCGCTGCTCCTTTGCATCGAAAGGAGTCAGTTGAGGTGGCACGTCCAGCTGGGAGGAGGCCTCAGGGAAGTCCCAGGATTAGGTGGATAGATTACATCTCCACACTGGCCTGGGAACGCCTCGGATAAGCTGTTGAAGATGGATTGATGTGAGTGCTCAAAGCCCTTTGTTTTTCCAAAGCCATGACTCAGTCCTTACAGATGGACGGAATATTTACAGAAATACATGGAAATGTTACTTAGATGTAGTAAGCTTAGTACAGTATCAGTATTAGTATACCAACATTAGCATCCTATCTGTTTTTGGAAATTTTACCTGGAAACTGGAGCTCACATGTGCCCATACATTTAAAGGGATAATTATCCCAAAAATGGGTTCTCTCATTATTTACTCACCCTCATGCCATTCCAGATGCGTATGACTTTCTTCTGCAAAACACAAATTTTAGTAGAATATCTCAGCTCTGTTGTTCACTTTAAAAATGTGAAAGAATATGAAAGTGAAAGTTGAGACTGAGCTTAAAATATCTGTTTCTCACCCACACTTATCATATCACTTCTGAAGACATGTATTTAACCACTGGAGTCTTATGGATTACTTTTATGAGGGCTTAATATGATTTTTGGAGCTTCAAATGTCTGGTCACCATTTACTTGTGTAGTAAGGACCAACATGAAATATCGTCTAAAAATCTTCATTTGTGTTTTGCAGAAGAAAGAAAGTTGCATCAGGGTGAGTAAATTATGAGATCATTTTAATTTTTGGGTGAACTATCCTTTTAACAACACTTCCAGCTTTGACACTGGGGGGCAGTTGTTCAGTACAGACCGGTCGAACTCTGAAAACAAGTCACTACAGCACTAAAACATTATTAACATTATGTGCTTTAGCAAATTCGATTTAATAATGAGTCTCATGGTAATGCCACAACATTGATAATGCCAGAGGACATGATAAAATATAGCCACTCACTGCCTTAGACAGCAATGGTTTTCAGTTATAAATGTCCATCCCATTGAAATGCCAAGTGAAACAGTTTGATCATGTACGTTATTTGTTGTACATTTTCTCTGATATGGTGTAATAAAGTTTCAATGACCCATGCGATGAATTCATTTATCCAAAATGTCACTCTTGCCAAGCAAACACTCCAAGTAAAATAGAAGGCATATTAGCCAGAATGCCAGCAAATTGCGCTTTTGTGATATGATGAAATTCAAGTAAATTCTGATCAAGCCCAACATCTCTCTGAAAGCATTATATATGTCTTCCATCTTCCAACAAAAAAGGTTAACATGATTCTTTCTTTAAAGTTTGTATACATATACATATCTAATAAATAATGACAATCTACATATACTACATAGCTGGATGTCTCTTTAATATCATTTGGCACATCAACAGTGTGAAAAGAAAACTCCACATTTGTTAGGGTTTGTATCAAACAGTCTCTTGTGCAATGCAGATGTGTATCACATCATGATACCACTTTAAATACAAACTACATAAATAACTTTTTTCATGATTTATGCTTTTTAAATTTTCCATCAGGTTTGGAATATATCAGTCAAGAAGACTCTGAAGGTTGGATTCTACTGTATGTAAAAAACACAAAAATAAAATGTTCCCAGGCCATATAATCTGATACTATCCGTATACTAACTGCACAACTGTAATTAATTTATAAGAAATGTCTGACAATTACTTTAGCATTTTATGATATGTTTATTAACATTTTTATAAAGGTTAGTCTCATGTGTGTCTCATAAGACTGTCAGAAACTTTCTTTCCTCTGCAAGGATTTAGAATTTGTTAGACAGTACGCAGTGAACCTTTTCTCCTTTCCCTCTTTCTATAAATATATATATATATAAAATAGAAAAGAAAAAGGTGGAAAAATGTCGGAGAAGCAAAACAAACGATGCGTGTTTCCCTGTCAACGTTCTATGACTGTCAGGGACACGCATCAGTTTTGTTTTGTTTGTTTGGGGGAAGAGCATGCTGCTCTCGCGTTGGGGCAGGGCGAGTGCGCACATTGCAACCTACTTTAGGGCTAAATGCTTTGCGCTCGCCTTGCTTACTTCCGGGAGTCAGCGCCCACTCTTTCATCATGGGGCTCTCACATATATCTGGCTGAGGAGCGAGAGATGGGTCCGTCCCTATCGCTTGTATTTGTAAAGGGAACGTCTTGGGTTACATGTGTAACCCTTGTTCCCTGAAAAAAGCGGAACGAGATGCTGTGCTTCTTTGCTGCACTGGGACGTACCAGGACTGCTCTTCAGAAAAAGATATCTGACGACACGCTGGTGATGCATCTATTTATAGCCTGGCCACAGGTGCATCTAATGATCTCACCAGCCGAGGCTATAAATTCCGGTCAATGTTCATTGACGTGTTGCACACATATTCACAGCTGGTCACAATGCAAGATTGTTCCCAAAAGCGCTTAGCAAAGCGCAGCATCTCGTTCCGCTTTTTTCAGGGAACAAGGATTACATATGTAATCCGAGATGATTTGTTGCGTTTTGAGGATAAACAATTTCGACCAGAGACTGCAAATACCTTACATTTGTTAAACAACCCACCTGGACTTTTCTAAATAAATTCATCTTTAGTATTTCTCCATATTTGGAATCTAAATAGGTGCTCTGTGCACACAAAATTACAAGTTGTGTTTGTGTGTTTGATAGTGTGTGTGTTTGATACACTTGTGAAGGTTCTAACCAGCATTTAGAATTCACACAGGACTGAATGAAGCAGCTTTAGCTAACTAACATCTCATCTATATTAAATTAGATAAATGCTTAACTGTGTTTAAGAAAATAACTGTTAAATAAAAAAATGTAAAATGTATACCATGTGTTAATTTTGACAGCTCTTGTTATCACACAGCAAATCTAAAGCAAATCTATAAAAAATAAATAATTCTCATTTTCATATTATATTACACCCATCCATTGATTTATACTTGTCTTTCTGGTGCTTACTGCCTTTTCAAGCAAAACCTGCTGTAACCTTGAGACAAAAATAGCTGATAGTACGCAGAGTCTAATTTATTATAGGGTGCATGTGAGAATTATTTAAAGAAGAAAAAAGTGATGGGAAGGATTTCTTCTCTGGGGAACTATAATGAGATCAAGATAATACAAAAGCCAGAAAGAAGCAAATTCATAGTTACAGAACACTAAATCCTTAGTGACTGTGTGACATTAGGAATCACTGAGCTCTATTCTTTACCTCTATCTATGTTCAAATGCATTCTTGGTCAAAATGCTGGTCTTGGTGAGCTATTAATGTAAACTGTTTGTTTGGTTAAAATGAATGTAACCATGAAGGACAAAAATTCATTTGTCAAAATGTTATATTAAACATTGCAGTGTAATATAGTCTAATGGACACTATTATATTGTTAATATTATAATTAAACAATATTCCTTTTTTTTTTTTTAAACAGACAACCATTTCTACTTCTTTATTTGTTCTTTATTGAATGTTGAATTATTACTATACCTGCAAATTTTTCACTCCAAAATATTGGTCTCATTTTCCCAGTAATTCATAAATAATATTGCATTAGAATCATATGATGAACATACATCTTTTAATACATACAGTATATGTTGTCCTTTTTTTAAATAATTGTATTCAAGCTCTGTGTGCGCTATTTCTGTTACGCTCCCATCGGTATCTCCATCTCCAGCCATCAACCACTCCAACTCACCCACATTATTATCAGCCATACTTGTTCCCCATCATCTCATAAAGGACTCTATAAATATTCACCTCTTTCATTAAGTAGGGTCGAGTCTCGTTTCTGATCGAATTGACTTCTCCCCTGCGCTGGAGCAATTGTTTTCTGCTGTGTTTGGCTACTATTGTCCCAAGTCTTTTACTTTGTTTTGTATTTTGTTTGCATACCATTAAACCTGTGCATTTGGGTTCACTCCAACTCCCGTCTTCATCTCTTCTTCCATCCAAAGCGTGACAATTTCCCTACAAAAAGTGTTAGTTCATTCCACTAGATCCTAGCAAGGACCGGGACAGGTTTCTTCAAGTCTTGCAGGGGCCAGATTATCTAGATGAACTATTGGGAGCCAAACTTTTCAGTATTCATTTTAGCTAACACTTTAATTGTAACTAACATTTTAACATTTAAAACAAAACTAAACACTTTTAATACTCTGTGTTTATTTTAGTACTGTCATTCCATTAAATTTCATAGTTAATTAAGATTAATCACAGATTTTGAAAGTGCTGAAATTTGATTCTAAATATATTTTTCTTGTCAAAATGCATTTATTTCCTTCTAAGGAATGAAAACAAAACAATATGTGTCAATATGATTTAACATTTTCCAAACAAAGTCTTCTATACTATAAAGAAAGAAATGCACTAAAATAGCACCAATTCAAGTAACATTAAATGTTTCCATAAGACTAAGTGGGAGTTTGACTAATTGAAAGAACAAGTCCCCACATAGGTTGCATATTCATTGTAATAGAAATTAAATCTCAATCTCTCATCCTCCACAATATTAATATGCCAGTAGACTGTGGCTATACATTTTGTTGTAGCAATCGTGAATCCATGTTCATTATTCACATCAGGGCATCACATTTACTGTACATTTAGCAGACACTTTTACGAAAGGTATGGCTGCGTGTCATCTGCATAGCAGTGGTAGGAAAAGCCATGTGCCTCAATGATCAGTCCGAGTGATGTTGTGTATATCGAGAAGAGGTGTCCCAGCACTGAATGAGTGGTAAGCTGGTGTGACTTGGACACCTCTCCTCTCTAGGAGACCTTGAAAGATCTGCCAATGAGGTATGACTCAGCCTATCCAAACGCTGGTCCTGCGATGCCCAGGTCAGAGAGGGTGGACAGGAGAATCATGTGGTTCACGGTGTCAAAATCAGCAGACAATTCAAGAAGGATGAGGAGGATGAGTTAGAGTTAGCTCTCGCCAGTCACGGGGTTTCAGCTACTGACAAGAGGGCAGTCTCTGTTGAGTGTCCGTTTTTGAAGCCAGGCTGATGTTTGTTGAATGGTTTGTTCTGTGAGAGAAAAGAAGGCAACTGGTTGACTATGACCCTCTCAATAGTTTTAGATAGTAAGGGTAGGAGAGAAACTGGTCTGTAGTTGTTGACTACTGTTGGGTTATGTGTTTTTTTTTTTATAAAAAAGTGGGTTCCTTGAGCCTGCTTTAATGTTATGGGAAGTTTCCAGTTGTTAGTTATGTGCTGATAATGTGTGTGAGTGTGGGTAGGATCGATGGAGGGCAGCTTGCATAAGATGGAAGGGAATAGGGTCAAGTGAACAGGTGGTAGGATGTTAGAAAGAAGCTCTTTAGAGACTTCAGTCTCTGAGAGAGGGGAGAAAAAGGAGAACAGAGGATGAGATGTTGGACGAGAGTGGCTGTGGGTGTTAGATGTAGAGAACTGGCTGCTGCTACTTGCTATTTTGTCAGTAATAAACGTTGCAAAGTCATCAGCAGTCAGAGAAATAGGAATACCGCAGAGAAGAGGGCAGACACTTTCAAGACAAGAATTTTATGTTGAGCAAAGAGCCTTTGTAGCTTCATTTAAATCAAGTGAAGATAAATTGTTAGAGGGAAGGTATGCAGAGACTCAGGAAGAGACTAGATGAAGAAATGGACAGATACATGTAGAGGAGTAACAAGGGGATTATTGGAGATACAATTAAGTGTAAGGATGAGATCTAGCTGTTTCCTTGCTCTGTGAGTTGCAGGGGTGTCCAATTTTGTAAGGTCAAGTGACGTCAGAAGAGCTAGAATGTCATCTGCTTGAGGTTTGTCCAGGTGGATGTTAAAGTTCCCAAGGACCACCATTGGAGTGACAACCTCAGGGAATGAGGACAGAAATACATATAGCTCTTCAGTAAATTTGCCTAGTTGACCTGTGGGACAATAAATGACCAAAAGTTTATATTTACAGGATTAGTTTCAGTAATGGCATGATATTCAAAAAATTTCTTATTGCAGAGAGATGAGAGTGGAGTGAATTTCCATGAGTTGGAAAGAGCAAACCCGTTCCCCCACCCCACCCAGTTGGACGAGGGGTGTGGGTGGGAGTGGAGAGAGCTGAGGGAGTTGAAGTGTTGTTTGTACAGATCCATGTCTCAGTCAGAGCCAAAACATTGAGTTTTGACTGACTGGCAAAGGCCGAAATGAAGTCAGCTTTGTTGACAGCTGACTGGCAGTTCCACAGTCCAACAGAGATGGAGAGGGGCTGTGGAGAGGCAGTGCTGAGTGACCTTAGGTGCTCTGAAATGCGTAGTCTATACCGTGTGCTTGTACATTTTCGCCTACAGGAAACAACAGGAATGTACTGAAAACACATAATATAAGTATAATAAAGAAATAGAAATACTATGTGACAAAAGGAAAAGAGAAGGGGGAAAAAAACTTAGCATAGTGGCTAGAATGCATCAGCTCTGCTTTGAACTACATATGAAAAGAGCATGCAGACAAAATCATCTCATTCTGCATTTTGGTGATAGTTAACCCTTTCATATGTACTGTCACACATATGCGACGGTTCATAACTGGCCCCTGCAGAACAGCGTCACACATATTTGCTTATTGTTAACAGCCAATTATGTCACAAGCTTCCAGATTCAAAGCAGCTTTTGCGCCGACACACAGAGATGCACCAAAGAAGCGCCTGTCATTCATAGTCACACAAATATTGAATCAAAGTCTTTTCAAGCACCTGATAAGTTTATTTTATACTCATACATCCAAATGGTCTCGAAAGTACCAAGATAAATGTTTACAGCTCATATACGCACAGTCAACACATCAAATGTGATCATCTGAAGCGTGTGGCGATGTTTGATTACATTAGTGGTTATACGATCCATCACAAACAGCTACTCAAACATTCTTTTCAAGCATCTGATAAGTTTGGCACAACCAAATTGTCACCAAATGTCACAATGTCAGTTTACTCCCAGTCAACAAAGCGTGATTATCCTGTGCATGCAGTCGTGTCCTTATTAGATGGATATGTGGTTGTCATTCACACAAACAGCAACTCAAATACGGTTTTCAAGCTAATGATATATTTGTTAATGAAACAGACAGCCAAACTATCACAGAAGCACCCGATAACAGTTAAGAAAATTGTATACTCACAGTCAACACATAATCTCTATCATCCTGCAAACACAGCCTTCTGTTTACATTAGGTGACGAAGCATTTGACACACACACAGCCATGCACACACACATGTTGGTGCGGATATCCTTATGAGGACTCTTCAGAGATATAAATATGTTTACACTGTACGAACTATAGATTCTATTCCCTAACCCTACCCCTAATCCTAACCCTCACAAAAAACTTATTGCATTTTTTAATTTTCAAAAAACATTGTTTAGTATGTTTTTTAAGTGATTTGAATTATGGAGACACTAGAAATGTCCTCATAAACCACATTTATAACATAATACCCTTTTAATTACTAGTTTGTAACCTAAAAAACCCGCGCACACACGTGCGCTTCTGAAATTTTAAACTCAATACCAGTATATGATCTATATGATCAAATTTCAATACTCCTTATATTATCTATTTATATTTATAGCTATATATAAATTAAAGAAATAAAACAAATACAGTACAGTAGACATAAACAGTTTTTTCATATGATAACCATTTTATATACAGTATTTTTTATAAAACAAAATTTTAATGACAAGAAAAAAATTCAACAAATTATTTGTCTACACTCCATCCCTCTCTAGCAGCTATGCAGTGTCATGCACATAAATAACTAAATCTGGGGAAATTTAGACCCTACTCATGAAAAGGTTAAGACTTGGCGTCAGTGGCGGTTCTAGAGGGGGGGCCCAGGCCTGGTCAAAATCACTGAGATCAAACATTTTCCCCATTCTGATGGTTCATGTGAACATTAACTAAAGCTCCTAACCCATATCTGAATGATTTTATGCAGTTCACTGCTGCCACACTGAATGGCTGATTAGATAATCACCTGAATAAGTATTTGTACAGGTTTTCTACGGGCCGGATGGTGCCCGCAGGCCGCTAATTGACTAGACCTGAACTAAGAAAAATAATTTTTTCTCTATTACCTTCCATATCAATACACAGATCTGAAATGCAGGTGGCACTATAACACAACAGAACACTCTCACATGAGCTTGTCCATAGGCATTCAGTCTATTTTGTGATCCCAAACACTTTCCCTAATGTTTTGTTGAATATTTAGGTCTCTGAGTAGACCAGAAGCTTAATGTAAGTGTCGTTGGAAAGTTAAGATCCTCAGTTTTGTGATAATGTATCAAATATCATAATTCAAATTTTACATTACTAAGTCAAAAACATATTTTGCAGATAATAAATATTTCTGCTTTTTCTGCTGGGCATATTTTGTTCTGGATATCTGAGATATAACAATGGATTATCTACCCAAGAAACCTCACAGATGAGAAAAAAATATATGGTTCATTTTGAAAAATACATAAATAAATAACAGCCTAAGGGATGAGCAGATGTAGAGTTTGTGGCTTCTTAGACATAAAATACCAAATACAATGTCAACAAGTTATATTATACATACATAAATAAAGGATTGGGGAGTAACGGAATACATGTAACTGGAATATGTATTTATAATACAAAATATAAGTAGCTGTATTCCACTACAGTTACAATTTAAAATATAGCTGCAAGCAGCAATGCGGATTCCTCCTCAAAATGGCAAATCATTTAAAATTGATCAGTAGAGGGTTGGGGTTAAACCCTCTCAATGGATGAATCCAAAAAACACGTATTTCTGTCTGAATCCTAAACGAAACATTTTCAGTGTACAGGAAAATCCATCATACCGGACCTTATGGATCCTTGAGGCTTTTTTGTTCCCAATGAGAAATGAGGCATGTACACCAAGTTTCAGAAGAATTGGTTAAATGGCATGGAAATGGTATCACTTTGAAAAAAAAATTGGGGGGCTTGACCTGTAGCGCCATCTATGGGCGAATGTGGGCCATTCTTGGTTTGTGGGTTCCTGTTGGCCTGTAGTATCAATGTACAAAAATAGAAAATATTTGACCAGAAAATGGGACATTTGGGAATTACCTGTAGCGCCCCCTAGGGGCGAATGTTGGCCATTCTTGGTTTGTGGGTTCCTGTTGGCATGTAATATCAATGTACCAAATTAGAACATTTTTGACCAGAAAATGGGAATTTCGGCATGGCCTGTAGCGCCCCC
Organism: Xyrauchen texanus; assembly: GCF_025860055.1. Classification (NCBI taxonomy): domain Eukaryota; kingdom Metazoa; phylum Chordata; class Actinopteri; order Cypriniformes; family Catostomidae; genus Xyrauchen; species Xyrauchen texanus. Next base: position 25,284,145 of record NC_068311.1, read on the forward strand.
TAGGGGTGAATGTTGGCCATTCTTGGGTTGAGGGTTCCTGTTGACATGTAGTATCAATGTACCAAATTAGAACATTTTTGACCAGAAAATGGGAATTTTGGCGTGGCCTGTAGCGCCCCCTAGGGGCGAATGTTGGCCATTCTTTGCGCAGTACTTCAGAGTGATGTCATCTTGAAGCATGTTAGGTTTAAAAAACCATCAGTCAAAATTATATTTGATTTATTGACATATATATATTGTTAAAATTTTGACATTTACATAAACACGCCCCTTTCAGCCATTTTGTATCGTATTCATCTTTCCTAAGTTATGTTTTCAAAGACTTCAATTCTACACATGTGTACGAAATTTCAAGTCAATTGGAGCTACGGTTCAGGACAAGTGAGTTTTGTAGGTTTTCGCAAATTTTCACCGTACGGGAAAATCCATCATGGCGGAAGTTATTGGTCCTTGAGGCATTTTTGTTCCCCATGAGGAATGAGGCATGTACACCAAGTTTCAGAAGATTTGGACAAATGGCGTGGAAATGGTATCACTTTGAAAATATGATTTTTGGGCGTGGCCTATAGCGCCACCTATGGGCGAATGTGGACCAGTCTTGGTTTTGGGGTACCCGTTGGCATGGAGTATCAATGTGCCAATTTAGAAAATTTTTGACCAGTGACTTTTTCCTTACGGAGGAATCTAATAATAATAATAATAATAATAATAATAATAATAATGTCAATTACAATAGATTCCCTCCTTACGGAGGAATCTAATAATAATAATAATAATAAAACTGTCAATTACAATAGATTCCCTCCTTACAGAGGAATCTAATAATTGTTTTTTAATATACAGTTACATTCAATAAGTATTTTGATCACTGAAGAGGTTACTTTGCATTTTGTCTATTGTTTAATTTAATATTTAGTCCTTTCAGATGGAAAACATTTATACATATAAATGATGCGATCCAAAGTGCATTTGAACAGCAGTGAAACACTTTCTTATGATGTGTTACATTCCTATGAGCAGACAGAGAAGTAAGTTTGAAGTAAGTTTGGAGCAGAAGAAATAGAAATAAACCTTGTGTAAATTGTCAGCTTTACACTAAGATAAAATGCTATTTCTAGCCATATTACATGCACATGTTACCAGGTACGATCATATTTTTTTATCAAGAAAATTCACATTGGATCATAATTTCTTTTTGTTATTCATATTGATATTAGGGAAAAACTCTAATTCTTAATAATACTTTTTGTATTGTTTTCCTGTAAAAAATATCTTAAAATCCTTAAACAATATCAATTTGATTTATTTTGGGTTAGAAACAACATTACATAAGATATTTAGGTTTTTCAGTGAATGTGTTTTTAACATGTGTATTTTGTCTTACCGTACGTTCAGACCAGAGGAGGCGAGAGCATCATAATTCGATCTGGCTACCCTGCGAACAACGCTATCGAGGATTCGTGGACGCTCTGACATAGTTGAAATAGGTGGCAACGTTTGTTTGGAATGCTTGGTTTGTGAACTATATTTAAAGTGGCCAGTAAAAATCCAGACATGTCGACTGGTAGCTTTTTTGCCAAACTATCGCAAGTAGAGTATATCCTCATGGAATCTTTTAAATGTGAAAGAAATCGATCGATGGCAGAAAGTAATTGAAATGATGGTTGTTTGTTAACAAAATAAAATACATATATCCCTGTAAGCCAACAGGGACAGATTGTATATTATGGGAAAACCCGCCACAGCAGTAATTACTGTAGTTCTCCATTTTGTCTTCAGAACTAATGTTTGGTGGGAACCAAAGTTTAAATTGTTGTGTTCTCTAGACTTTGGAAGAGTGGAGCACTTCTTTAGTCCAATAGGTTGCCACCGAACCACGTCAAAACTCATTACCATAATGTTGCCTGCACTTGATCTTTCCTCTGATGCCCACAATGCCCAAGACATACTGGCCACGGACGTGCCGCTTCTCGCCATTAAAATGTTAAATATTGTTCATGTCGTCAAGCCGGTTCTCGCCTCCTTCCCGGATTTCGGCACTAGTGTAAAGCAGTTCAATGGAAAGGAGGAGGTGAGAACCGGCTTGACGACATAAACAATACTTTAATGATTAACTTAAACAACAGACAAACACACACACACAACGTACATGTAAGTAAACGATCTCTCTCTCCCGCACCATCCTCCGCAGTCGGCCTTTATCCCTCTCGGAGGCTTGATTAGCCTGATAAGGGACCGGGTGTGTGGAATCACGACCCTGCCCACCCTCTGCCCTGCCACAAGGACCAACAAGAAACTTCCTACTGAATAAAGAAAAGAGAAATATTACATTCAAATGCACATTATAAACCCAAAATAAAAAATACGAAATTATAAGAAAGTATAAACATCCTACATTTTTTTATATTTTATTACAAATATAAAGTCATAAAAACACTTACAAACCCGTTAAAAAACTTTAAATCATCACAATACAGGTGAAACTCGAAAAATTAGAATATTGTGCAAAAGTTCATTAATTTCAGTAATTCAACTTAAAAGGTGAAACTAATATATTATATAGACTCATTATAAGCAAAGTAAGATATTTCAAGCCTTTATTTGATATAGTTTTGATGATTATGGCTTACAGCTTATGAAAACCCCAAATTCAGAATCTCAGAAAATTAGAATATTACATGAAATCAATAAAAAAAAAGGATTTTAAATACAGAAATGTCGGCCCTCTGAAAAGTATAATCATGCATATGTACTCAGTACTTGGTTTGGGCCCCTTTTGCATTAATTACTGCCTCAATGCGGCGTGGCATGGATGCTATCAGCCTGTGGCACTGCTGAGGTGTTTTGGAAGACCAAGATGCTTCAATAGCGGCCTTCAGCTCTTCTGCATTGTTTGGTCTCATGTCTCTCATCTTTCTCTTGGCAATGCCCCATAGATTCTCTATGGGGTTCAGGTCAGGCGAGTTTGCTGGCCAATCAAACACAGTAATACCATGGTCATTGAACCAGGTTTTGGTACTTTTGGCAGTGTGGGCAGGTGAAGTCAGCATCTCCATAAAGCTTGTCTGCTGAAGGAAGCATGAAGTGCTCTAAAATGTCCCGGTAGACGGCTGCGTTGACTCTGGACTTAATAAAGCACAGTGGACCAACACCAGCCGATGACATGGCTCCCCAAACCAACACAGACTGTGAAAACTTCACACTGGACTTCAAGCATCTTGGATTGTGTGCCTCTCCATTCTTCCTCCAGACTCTGGGACCTTGGTTTCCAAATGAGATGCAAAATTTGCTCTCATCAGAAAAGAGGACTTTGGACCACTGAGCAACAGACCAGTTCTTTTTTCTTTAGCCCAGGTAAGACGTTTGACATTTGAAGCCCATGTCCAGGACCTGTCTGTGTGTGGTGGCTCTTGATGCAGTAACTCCAGCCTCAGTCCACTCCTTGTGAAGCTCCCCACACATTTGAATGGCCTTTTCCTGACAATCCTCTCCAGGCTACGGTCATCCCTGCTGCTTGTGCACCTTTTTCTTCCACACTTTTCCCTTCCACTTAACTTTCTATTAATGTGCTTTGATACAGCACTTCGAGAACATCCAACTTCTTTTGCAATTACCTTTTGAGGATTTCCCTCCTTGTGGAGGGTGTCAATGATGGTTTTCTGCACAACTGTCAGGTCAGCAGTCTTCCCCATGATTGTGAATTCAACTGAACCAGACTGAGAGACCATTTAAAGGCTCAGGAACCCTTTGCAGGTGTTTAGCTGATTAGAGTGTGACACTTTGAGCCTACAATACTGAACCTTTTCACAATATTCTAATTTTCTGAGATTCTGAATTTGGGGTTTTCATAAGCTGTAAGCCATAATCATCAAAATTATATCAAATAAAGGCTTGAAATATCTTACTTTGCTTGTAATGAGTCTATATAATATATTAGTTTCACCTTTTAAGTTGAATTACTGAAATTAATGAACTTTTGCACGATATTCAAATTTTTCGAGTTTCACCTGTATATTTACAACATCACGTTGAACACAAGTTCATCAGTAAGCCACATCGATGATAAAGTTGAAGGTTATATTTCCAAAAGATCTCGCTTCTCTGTAAAATCAATTCAAGGTTGCCTCCTCTAGGTGGCTTCTTAACACTCTTGATGCCACAAAAACATCTCGGATTACTTAACTGTAATCCCTGTTCCCTGAAAAAGCGGAACAAGATGCCGCGCTGATTTAGCGCTTTGGGAACGTCTTTTAGGAGTGAACAGCTGTGAATATGTGTGCAACACGTCAATTAAATTAACTAGAATTTATAGCCTCTGTCGGTGACATCATCAGGATACGCCGGTACCAGGAGCTATAAATAGATGTGCCACAGGAGCATCGTCAGGTATTTTGTCTGAAGAGAATTCCTGGGGCGTCCTCAGTGCGGCAATGAAGCGCAGCATCTCATTCTGCTTTTTCAGGGAACAGGGGTTACAAATAAGTAACTCGAGACGTTCCCTATCAAAAGCTACACTGCTTTGGTGGCTCAGTGGTTGAGGCTCAGGGTTACTGACCAGAAGGTCAGAGGTTCAAGCCCCAGCACCACCAAGATGCCACTGTTGGGCCCTTGAGCAAGGCACTTAACTCCAGGTTGCTCCGGGGGTATTGTCCCTGTAATAAGTGCACTTGAAGTCGCTTTGGATAAAAGCGTCTGCCAAATGCATAAATGTAAATGTAAATTTATCACATTGGGAACGAGAATACCCACGCCGCCACACTGCGGATGTCTGGACCGTAGTTGTGTTTATAAGAGCATGACAGGTCTCACACATGAGCTTGTGATGTTGACTCAAGGACGTAAGAGCCCTGAGTGGCATGAAACAAACTATAAAATCTTATGAATGTGTGCGGAGAGGACCAGCCTGCCTCATTACAAACATGCTGCAGAGGGACACCTCTACCCAAAGGTTCCACAGTTCAGGCCGGGGATGAAATATTGTCCCCTGCACCTGAGACAGAAGGTCCATCCTGTCCGGAATCACCCAAGGCGAGCCGTCGAGGAGAGACATAATCTCCGAGAACCATACCCTGTTCGGCCAACGCTGCTCTATCAGTAAGAGGCAGGACCCTTGCTGGCAAACTCTTGCCAAGACTCCCAGGAGCAGAGAAACTGGAGGAAACGCATACAGGCGCATTCTGGGCCATGTATACGCCATCGCGTCCAGACACAGGGGGGCTGGGTGACTCAGAGAGAAGTAGAGGTGACATTACGCTGCCTGTTGGGAGGTGAAGAGGTCCACTTCTGCTCTGTAAAATCTCAACCAGATTTGTTTCACTACCTCGGGGTGGAGTTTCCATTCCCCCATCTGTGTTTTCTGTCTGGACAGTAAATCTGCTCCCACATTCAGGCATCCAGGGATATAAACTGCTCTGATTGACAAGAGCTTGCCCTGGGCCCAAAGGAGAATCTGCCGTGCCAGTCTGTTCAGCTGGCGTGACCGTAGACCTCCTTGATGGTTTATGTAAGAGACTACTGCTGTGTTGTTCACCCGCACCAGGACATGGCAGCCTGATACTCAGATACTGGAGGAAGTATTTCAGGGCCAGAAATACATCCATCAACTCGAGACAGTTAATGTGCCAATCGAGCTGATGACCCTCCCATTCTTCTTGAGTTGGACGACCACTTAAGACTGCTCCCCAGCCCTTCAGGGAGGCGTCTATCATTAGCAGCTTGCGACGGCAAGACGCACCTAGAGTGGTACCCAAAGTGAGGAACCGGGGTCTAAACCACATAGAAAGGGTACGTAGCGCGCAGCGCGTAACCCTTATCTGCCTTAGGGTACTGGCCCTTGGATGAAATCAATTTAACACTTCCTGTTGAGGGGATGTCGAGTGTTCCGTGTCCTGGTCTATGGCAGGAAGCAACGGAAAACCCAACATTTAGCTGGAAACCGCTAACTACCGAAACACCAGATGTGGCGGGAATGGAGAGGTTTCGTGGGGGTATCGAGAAGGTAAAGGTGGATGTTTCATGCTCCCCGTCCCGAGGGAGCTACCCCCACTAGGCTGGGCGCAAAACCGTCAGGGCTTTCTCTTCCTGGAGATAACGGTCCCGAGGTCTTGCTTTGGGGGCTGCTGAAGGCGACGAGCCGTCCCCAGTCTCTACGAGGAGGAGCGCGATTCACCACGCTTTGTTTTTGAGCTTCCCTTCTAGAAGGACCAAGGAGGGGCTGGGTGGCTGGCGGCCCCTCCCCCTGAGTGCTGCGAGGAAGAAATTGCCCGAAGGCTTCCTCGTGACTCTTTGCCTCCTGGAACCTGGTGATGACTGTGTTCATAGAGTCACCAAACAAGCCAGAAGGTGAAACTGGGGCATCGAGAAGGAACACTTTGTCCTTGTCTCTGATGCCCATAAGGTTCAGCCATAAGTGTCTCGCTGTACTGACCAAAGCAGCCATTGACCGGCCAGTGGCGCGAGCCGTCTGTTTGGTTGCCGGGAGAGACAGATCTGTGGCTCGACGAAGCTCTGACAAAGCCTCTTCATCAACCGTACTGCCCGCACTCAGGTCCTTTAACAGTTCAGCCTGGTGCGCCTGCAACACTGCCATAGTGTGCAGGGCAACACCAGCCTGACCTGCTGCCTGATAAGCTTTCAACACACGCATAGAGGTGGTCCTGCATGGCTTTGTGGGGAAAGTAGGTCTCTTTAAAGATGATGCCGAGCCAGGCAAGAGATCAGCACCCACGATGGTCGAATATGTCAAAGGCACGAAGACACAGGAAGTATAAGGTTTCCGCCATGAATGAGAAAGCTCGTCATGGAGGCGCCGGAGCGTGCTTCAAGATCATGAGAAGGACCGGCTGGATCTGGGAAGAGGGCGAGCGATAGGGATGGACCCGTCTCTCTCTCGCTCCTCGGCCTGATCCATACGAAAGCCCCACGATGGAAGGGTGGGTGCTGGCTCTCGGAAGAAAGTGAGACGAGTGCAAAGCATTTTGACTGAAAACAGATCGCAATGCTCGCACCCACCCCACCCCAATGCAAGAGCAGCATGCTCTTCCCCAAACACACAAAACAAAACTGGTGTGTGTCCGTTTCAGCCATAGAGCGTAAACATGGAAACACACACCTCTTGCTTTGCTTATCATTCATTTTTAGGAGAATGGTTTTGTGTGCACTGCTTAACACATTCTAACTCCTAAAAGAGGAAAGTAGAAAGTTTTGACAGGGTTGAGAAGCACAACACACACAGAATGGTCTGAAGACAAAAGACCTGATGATGCACCTGTGGCGCATCTATTTATAGCCCCTGGTACTGGAGCATCCTGATGATGTCACCGGCAGAGGCTATAAATTGTAGTCAATTTCATTGACGCGTTGCACACATTCACAGCTGGTCACTCCTAAAAGACGTTCCTAAAATGCTAAATCATTGCAGAATAAATTTAATGAGGAGACATCCTGCTTAAATGCAACAAAATGAGCTGCAACAGGATAATTTAGATCTTAAAATAAAAATTATTTTGAGGAATAAATATGCATAGCCTAATATTGAAAATAATATATAAGAAAACATTGGCTCATGATCTTTTCTTTATTGAAATTATTGCAATACTTTGTTATATTATCCTTGAATCTTCAATGATTGAATCTGCAATTAGGAAAGTGCAGGATATCCTGTTTGAGGATGAGCAGGAACAGTTGACTCGCATGGAGGATATGTAGGATATATCTAGATTGTTCTTCAAAGTTTTTATTTCCAGCAGGCAAAGTTGTGTAGTTTTGTGTATCTGTATGCAAACACAATGTTCAAAATTGTTTTTACAAATAAAACAGGTTACTAATACTGAGAAAATGACTGATAATTTTTTTTTAATTTGTGTGTGACTCTTTTAATAATAAAAACAACAGTAATAATAATACTTAGCAGCAGGACAAAACAAATTGCCATCGACAGCTGTGGCCCTTGACTTTGTATTGTTGATAGAATTTTGTCCTTGGTGAAAACTAATTGGGAAACCCTGCCATAGGGTGTCCCATTTGACATTTTAGTGCTTTGATGGGTGTTTGCGAGCACCCCCTTTGCACCCTCAATGCGCATAAGTGCACGCTCCACATCAGAGGTGTTTCCAGCATTGAAAGACATCCGGGGCTTAGCCCAGACCATTTTATGTTCACACTAGCAACCACTTCTCTGTAGTCCAAAGCTGGTGAGAGGGTATTCTTTGAGTTTTGCTCTGGCTGGGGCTGTTTCTACAGTTCCTAAATCTTCCACTCTAGTACTATCCTCAACTAACTCATTCTCTCTCCTCCTTGAATCATCTGTGATGCAAAAGAACAGATACAGCACATAACTTATTGCAAATCAGCTTTTATAACAACTAATTCATCAAGTGCTACATATTTCAAATTGTAAACCAATACCATTGAAGAAAATGTATTGGGAAGAGCAGATCAGTAGGATTGCCCTAAGATCTATCACGATTCTTGAATTTTCATGTACATTACCATAAAGTCATCACAAAAGAGTTATATTATAGTGAGTAAAGTGAAGTAAAAAAATATTTTATATAAATAATTTATATTTTTTGACATAAATAGTCAAAATGATGTATAAGATCCTAAGTTAATGCAATACATGAATTACTTTAGTCTAAGTTCATTGACACACCATGGCATCGAACTGTATAATTCTCAATGTTCATCTGTCAAAATCCTTTCATTAGGAGCATTAGGAGCATTGGGATAAACAATGTTTCACGTTTAACTTTCTCTAAAGTAAAGTGACTGATTAATTGTTACCAGTTTCCATGCCTGATTCTGACACAGCTGCTGCTGGCTCCTCAGTCTGTAGCTCATCTTCGCTACCCTCTACAAAACCATTTAATCAAATCAAAGTGTATATTTACTACAAACAAATGTCACAAAACAAGTCACACATACATGTTATGTTAATGCTTATTGGTTATCCTTAGAGAAAACAACACCTGATAAACAGTGTTACAATGAATGCAAACTTTAATACAGTGAAAAAGACACTCAATTAGCACAACATAACATGTAACATGTATATAAATAAATAACAATTTCCAACATTCTTTTGAATGTCCATGTACTAAAATAAAATATTTGATGCCATTAGTGTACCTTCTTTTACTATTACTATTATTTTCAATGGACATGGAAAATGAAGCAATGTGATAATTTTACCTGGTCAGAAAAAGTAGTCCGTTAATTTACCTGATGAACTTTCACTTTTGCTGACCATTTATGCTTCGCAGAGCTAATGTGTGTCTTCTAAATCACTTGCACCTTTATTAGCAAGTGACACATAAGTGCCATCTATACATGTCATACATTCTGCTTCCCACTGATCTCCACCTGGACGAAAGCATGGGAATTTTTGTGCAAATCTTCTGTAAATTTTCTTTGGGCATTGTTTCCACTCAGCTCTCATTTGCTGCTACTGTCAAGCAACTGTTTAATGCTGAACACAACATCGCTTTGTGCGTTCGCGGAGAGATTGACAGGCAGGAATTTGGCCAATAGTTGCTGCAAGCCTCTTATAATCGACCAATTGTGTGCGAGAAGGCGGGACTTACAAAGAGGGGTTACAGCAATGCAAACATGCGCACACTCACAATAAAATATTAGACCAGATACACATCATAATGCAACTACAGCCGAATCCTGGACATTTTCGCAAATTTAGAAATCCCGGCCGGACACATTTTTAAGGTCCGAAAAAGAGGACATGTCTTGGAAAAAGAGGACGTATGGTCACCCTACTACTGTGGGTGAAAGCCAGCCAGATGATGATCTTCAGACTTTAAGGACCAAACATTTTTTTTTAATTCTTACCCACTGACTTTCGGAAAAATCCCCAAAGCCTCATTTGCTTCATTTTTGCTGTCTTTCCTGCTAACTGCTGTTAACTCGCCACTAAGTAACGTTAGTTGATGTTAATGACTGTGCTAGCTCCTCCCCTACCTGCTGCATATTCAACAGAGAGGAAGAAACGGAGTAGCCCATAGGCTACCGACAGCAAAGAAACTTATTCTATAGGCTAGATTATTTTTAAGACCTATGTCTATTTTTTTTTAGGCTGTATGCAGTATGTACAAAGCCAAAGCACAATGAAATAAGGCAACTTATGATTTCGGGGGTTTACATAGGCTATTGTCTGGTTTCATATTTGTCAGTCAACTTTTCAAAATACATTCGGGGCTACACTCAAAACATTCGGGGCTGAAGCCCCGGCAAAATCGGCTGACGTCGTGTCTGCTCCACATTGGAATATTATCCAACAGTCACCACTACTGATCCTCTCAACCAATCACAGTGGACTGGAATTTCCGAGCTGAAGGAAAAAATATGGGATGATGTGATGTCAATCGTAGATTACAAATTTATTTTAATAATAATTTTTTACTGATTGTCAATGGCGCATCACTTGCTTATCATGTGTATATTGTATCACTTTTAAGTCTGATATGTAGAACTGATTCAAAACTTTCTAATTTTCCAAAGTTAGTTAGTTTTTATTGGGGAAGTTTTCCGCTCATAAAAGCAAGTAACCTAACATTAAACCTTTGCTATTGTTGTTTCAAAGAGGATTTTAGAATTATTGTGAGTCTCTATAATATCAAGACAGGAGATAGTAATTTAATGCACATGGCTGTAGCTTGTAAGATTGCTTATATCTATTGATATAGCAACATTTGTTTTAACAGTGATATGTATACCTGCAAAAGTGTGGCCGTGTGTATTTTATAACTATTTTTGCGGATATATGGTGATATGTTCTTTCTATACATTTCAATGTGTTCTAACACCTGCCTGTAACCATTCAAGTATCTGAATCATGTTTATTTGTTCTCTAAAGATTAAAAAATATGGTGTTGTTGTTATGTGTGCGCTTTGTTTTTTCAGAGGTTCTTGATTCAATTACCTAATGCTTAATTTTCAATATGTTGCTTGAAATTATTTAATAAAAACAAATATTCAATAGTGAGTTTAAAGTTTGTTCCTTTACCCTATCAATGCCATGACTTTTTCAAAAACATTTTCAAATAATAATTTGTAAGTCTGCATGTAATAAAATTGCCAAAAGTGCCATTTGGGACAGGGCCATTGTGGACAGCTTTCATGATTGTTAATGACATATTTTAAACTTGTTGGGTCAGTATTTGGTGTTTTAAGTATTCCTGATGAAGGTCGTGTGACCAAAATTTTGTTAATACATTTCTGATCGAGTTTTGCAAGCAATAGTATGCAAGCAATAATAAATTTTTTCTTAATTAAACATAAATGCAGAAACTATCTTAGATTCAGATTCTAAGCTTTCAAATGGTACCAGCTACTTTGGTATCTAGGGTTCGCAGATTTTAAGCCGTCAATTAAGTGAGAAATACTTGAAGGCTGCTTGCCGCTTTAATTAAGCTTGTTAATATTTTTATTACTATTTTTATTAATAATTTTTTTTCAATCAAAACTGTCACAAGAATTATGGATTTTCTGTTATTGGTATGAACATTTACATTTTGGTATCGTGGCAACCCTACTGTGTTCTATATATTTATGCACATTATTTGAAAATCAAAGGTAATATCATATTACAGAAGGTACCCAAAATCTGCGTTGCTTTATCACGAACAGTTAGAATTGTGTACATTAACCAGTGAAACAATGAAAAAGATAAATGCTGAGTTTCTTTGGAAGGCAGCAACAAAAAGCTCTTTTTTCTCATTAACTATGACCTCTGTTTCTGACTTTGAAGAACAGGTGCAACTGGTCCTCTTGAGGGAGTGAGAAAAGCAGAGTTGTAGTCTTTGAGTTAGATCTCCTTTTCTTCACAGATCTGTCTCTTCCTTCACAATCCCAAGGCAATCTCTGAAACAACATCTAAGCTGTTCAACATGTGCTTTGTGCTAGAAACATAACTAAAGGATACACTAGTCAGATGGCAAGGAGACATATGAAGGATGATACCAATAACATCAATTATTTGGTTATTGCAAAGGATCTTAAAATGATAGTTGCATGGAATTAATTTCTTGAGGAGAGGTAGGCTATATTAGAATGGTCATGATGCTGACATCAAAGGCACTCAATTACCGCTTGTGAAATCAGTAGAAAGAAAATACAGCTCTTGAGGCGAGATATTTTGGATTAGCTCTCTAATAAACAATAACACCACCTGCAGCCACTGCCCGCACAACGTTTGAAGTTCAGCATTTGACATTTTGCCTCAATCTGACTTTATAAAATGTATGGTCAAAGAAGCAACTCTTCAAAACCAGAACTGCTGTGGATACTGCACTGACATACTTTGCAACTAACTCAAGAGTTTACCAAGTTCAAGGTAAAAATCTTTACCTAAAATACAATTTTGTTAAAAATCCAAGTTTTCTTGAGGCTAACAGTAAACTCTATCTTTTTAACAAAATTGTATTTTATCTATTTATTCTGTATCTTTCCTTTCAAAGATTATTGTGAAGCTATGCACAGATAACAGTCTTCTTCAGGCTGCTTCCATCATAACGGCCACCCTGAAACATGACTTCAGGGACCACACTGCTATAGAAAATCCATTTATGACCTACTTTAATTAATAGATTAATATGGACATTTTATTACATATATTACACACATAAGTTATTTTATAAGATACCTGGATCCAGTGATGGGCAGTAGATTTGCTGCAAATAGCTTAAGTTAAATTAGCTTAACAACATTTCTCAGTAGTGAAGTGGCAGCTTCACTAGTTTTTAAATCAAGTAGCTATTCAGAAGTGAAGCTATTTTTTCGATTAAGTAGTGGCGTACCTTAAACAAAAGCTACACTGCTACATCATTTCGTGTAACCGGTGTTTACTCTCGACAGTTTTAAATGAGAACTAAAGATGTCCAATTCATAAATGAATGACTCATTTGAGTTGGTTCTTTACAGTCACATATGATAGCAAAGCAATCTGAATTGGTTCGCGAATGAATATGAATGTGTGTGCTGCTGAATCAATTGGAGTGGATTCTCACTCGCCAACATGCTAACGAAATACTTTCAAACATGAAAAACTAAGATAACATTGGTTGCAGTGGAAATTTATTTACACTAAATGGAAATTAAACCTACAAATGTGCACTTTTTTTGCCAGTGATGAAGAAGGTCTTTATTAAGTTCAACACATGGGCATTTTATGAACGACTACTGCAGGTTAAGACATTTTACAACCAAAAGAGTATCAAAACACTTTTCCAACATTACCATGTTGTGACAAGGATGAGGGCAGGGCCGGGCCTTGACAACGTATGCCCGGCCCCCAATCGGGCTAATCAGCCGAGGAGAGGGATTGGTGCAATGAGATTTGGCAGTTCGAGAGAGAGAGCTACAGGCAGCTGACCTGTATGTGTTTATGTTTGTGTGTTTTTGCTAAAGTTAATTAAAATACATCTTTGATGATTCATCCAGTTCCCACCTCCTCCTTTCCACTGAACCCTGTTACACATGTTTTTTGGACATTCACCATTACCTGGGAGCACCATGTAAATACAATGTTATATGAATATGGTAACATAGCCTCTCCGGGAACCAGCACCTTATCGTGGTGGAGAGGTTTGTGTGCCCTTATGATCCTGAGGGTTGTGTTGTCTGGAGCCATGTGCTCCTGGTAGGGTCTCCCAAGGCAAAGTGGTCTCAGGTGAGGGGCCAGACTAAGAATGGTTCACAAATGACTCATGTATAAAACGGTAAGAGGAGGAGTTACCCTGCCCGGAGGAAGCCCGGGGCCCCCGTCTGGAGCCAGGCCCAGATGGAGGGCTTGTCGGCGAGCGCCTGGTGGCCGGGCTTGTCACGGAGCCCGGCCGGGCACAGTCCGAAGAAGTGACGTGGAACCCCCCTCTACATCCCTTGGGCCCACCACCCATTGGAGGAACCGCAGGAGTCGGGTGCGCTGTCATATGGGCGGCAGTGAAGGCCGTGGGCCACGACGGACCAGACCCGGGCAGCAAAGGCTTGCTCTGGGGACGTGGAATGTCACCTCACTGGGGGGGGGAAGGAGCCGGAACTAGTGAGGGAGGTGGAGCGTTACCAGTTGGATCTGGTGGGGCTTACATCGATGCACAGTTTTGGCTCTGGATCCGTACTCCTGGATAGGGGATGGACTCTATTCTTCTCTGGAGTTTCCCAGGGTGTGAGGCGACGGGCGGGGTGTGGGGATACTCACGAGTCCCCCGGCTGAGCGCCACTACGTTGGAGTTTACTCCGGTGGACGAGAGGGTCGCCTCCCTACGCCTACGGGTTGTGGGGGGAAAACTCTGACCGTTGTCTGTGCATATGCACCGAACAGAAGTTCAGAGTATTCGGCCTTCTTAGAGACCCTGAATGGAGTCCTGAATAGGGCCCCAGTAGGGGACTCCATAGTGATGCTGGGTGACTTCAACGCACACGTGGGAAATGACAGGGACACCTGGAAAGGCGTGATTGGGAGGAACGGCCTCCCTGATCTGAACTCAAGTGGATGTTTGTTATTAGACTTCTGTGCTAGTCATGGATTATCTATAACAAACACCATGTTCGAACATAAGGATGCTCATAAGTGTACGTGGTACCAGAGCACCCTAGGCCGAAGGTCGATGATCGATTTTGTAATCGTGTCGTCGGATCTGAGGCCATATGTTTTGGACACTCGGGTAAAGAGAGGGGCAGAGCTGTCAACCGATCACCATCTGGTGGTGAGTTGGGTCAGGGGTGGGGAAAGACTCTGGACAGACCTGGGAAGCCCAAGCGAGTAGTGCTGGGTGAACTGGGAACGTTTGGAGGAGATCCCTGTCCGCGAGATCTTCAACTCACACCTCCGGCGGAGCTTTTCAGACATCCCTGCGGAGGTTGGGGACATTGAACCGGAGTGGGCAATGTTCAAAGCTTCCATTGCCGAAGCTGCGGTGGAAAGCTGCGGCCTCAAGGTTTTAGGTGCCGCAAGGGGTGGTAATCCTCGAACACCGTGGTGGACACTGGTGGTCAGGGAAGCCGTCCGACTGAAGAAAGAGGCCTTCCGGGATTTGTTGTCCCGGAGGTCTCCGGAGGCAGTTGCAAGGTACTGACAGGCCCGAAGGGCTGCGGCCTCGGCCGTGAGGGAGGCAAAGCAGTGGGTGTGGGAAAAATTCGGAGAAGCCATGGAGAAGGACTTTTGGTCCGCACCAAAGTGCTTCTGGAAAACCGTCCGCCACCTTAGGAGGGGGAAACGGGGAACCATTCAAGCTGTATACAGCAAAGATGGGACGCTGTTGACCTCAACTGAGGAGGTTATTGGGCGGTGGAAGGAACACTTTGAAGAACTCCTAAATCCCAACATGCCCTCTATGGTAGAGGCAGAGCCGCAGGATGATGGGGGATCAGATTCTATTTCCCTGGGGGAGGTCACTGAGGTAGTCAAACAACTCCGCAGTGGCAAAGCCCGGGGATTGATGAGATCCGACCAGAAATGCTTAAAGCTTTGGATGTGGAGGGGGTGTCATGGATGACACGCCTCTTCAACATTAGCGTGGAAATCTGGGACAGTGCCTAAGGAGTGGCAGAGCGGGGTGGTGGTTCCCCTCTTCAAAAGGGGGATCAGAGAGTGTGTGCCAACTACAGGGGTATCACACTTCTCAGCCTCCCTGGTAAAGTTTACTCCAAGGTGCTGGAGAGGAGGGTTCGGCCGATTGTCGAACCTCGGATTGAAGAGGAACAATGCGGTTTTCGTCCTGGCTGTGGAGCGACGGACCAGATCTTTACTCTTGCAAGGATCCTGGAGGGGGCCTGGGAGTATGCCCATCCGGTCTACATGTGTTTTGTGGATCTGGAGAAGCGTATGACCGGGTCCCCGGGAGATACTGTGGGAGGTGCTGCTGGGAGTACGGGGTGGGGGATCCTTCTTAGGGCGATCCAATCCCTGTACGTCCAAAGCGAGAGCTGTGTCGGGTCCTCGGCACGAAGTCGAGTTCATTCCATGTGGGGGTTGGTCTCCGCCAAGGCTGCGCTTTGTCACCAATCCTGTTTGTGATATTCTTGGACAGGATATCGAGGCGTAGTCGAGGTGGGGAAGGTGTGCTGGTTCGGTGGGCTGGGGATCTCATCGCTGCTTTTTGCAGATGATGTTGTCTTCATGTCATCATCGGTCCGTGACCTTCAGCTCTCACTGGATCGCTTGGCAGTCGAGTGTGAAGCAGCTGGGATGAGGATTAGCACCTCTAAATCTGAGGCCATGGTTCTCAGCAGGAAACCGATGGAGTGCGTACTCCAGGTAGGGAATGAGGTTTTGCCCCAAGTGAAGGAGTTCAAGTAACTCGGGGTCTTGTTCACGAGTGAGGGGACAATGGAGCGGGAAGTTGGCCGGAGAATCGGGGCAGTGGGGGTGGTATTGCACTCGCTCTATCGCACCGTTGTCACGAAAAGAGAGCTGAGCCGAAAGGCAAAGCTCTCGATCTACCGGTCAATTTTTGTTCCTACCCTCACCTATGGTCATGAAGGTTGGGTCATGACCGAAAGAACTAGGTCGAGAGTACAAGCGGCCAAAATGGGCTTCCTCAGAAGGGTGGCGGGCTTCTCCCTTAGAGATAGGGTGAGGAGCTCAGTCATCCGTGAGGAGCTCGGAGTAGAGCCGCTGCTCCTTTGCGTTGAAAGGAGTCAGTTGAGGTGGTTTGGGCATCTGGTAAGGATGCCCCCTGGCCGCCTCCCTAGGGAGGTGTTTCAGCCACGTCCAGCTGGGAGGAGGCCTCGGGGAAGACCCAGGACTAGGTGGAGAGATTACATCTCCACACTGGCCTGGGAACGCCTCGGGGTCCCCCAGTCAGAGTTGGTTAATGTGGCTCGGGATAGGGAAGTTTGGGGCCCCCTGCTGGAGCAGCTGCCCCCGCGACCCGACTTCGGATAAGCGGTTGAAGATGGATGGATGGATGGATGAATATGGTAAAAAAATATCAAAGTATCATAGTAGGACCCTGGTATTCTTTGAAGTACTTTGAAGCACCATGTAATGGGATGAATATGGTAATCATATATCAAACTAACATGGTAGTAAAATGGTATTCTTCGATTTACCTTAAGGCAGCATGTCAAAACAATAGTAAATAAACTGGTGGGCAAAAGTTTGGAATAATGTACAGATTTTGCTGTTTCAGAAGGAAATTGGTCATTTAATTCACCAAAGTGGCATTCAACTGATCACAAAGTATAGTCAGGACATTACTGATGTAAAAAAACATCACGTTCATTATTTGAAAAGAATGAAGGCTATACAATGCTTGAAATAGCCAAAAACTGAAGATTTCATACAAAGGTGTACACTAGAGTCTTCAAAGACAAAGGACAACTGGCTCTAACAAGGACAGAAAGAGATGTGGAAGGCCCAGATGTACAACTAATCAAGAGGATAAGTACAGTACATCAGAGTCTCTAGTTTGAGAAATAGACGCCTCACATGTCTTCAGCTGACAGCTTCACTGAATTCAACCCACTCAACACCAGTTTCATGTACAACAGTAAAGAGAAGACTCCGGGGTGCAGGAATTATGGGAAGAATTACAAAGATAAAGCTACTTTTGAAACAGAAAAACAAAAAGAAAATGTTAGAGTGGGCAAAGAAACACAGACATTGGATGACAGATAATTGGAAAAGAGTGTTATGGATCTTAACCCCATTTAGTTTTGTGGGATCAGCTAGACTGTAAGTTGCATGAGAAGTGACCAACAAGACAGCCACATCTATCTCAAGTGCTACAGGAAGCTTGTTGTGAAATTTCACCAGAGTATCTGGACAAACTGACAGCTACAGTGGAATGCCAAGGATCTGTAAAGCTGTCATTGCTGCATGTAGAGGATTTTTTTACGAGATCTCTTTGAAGTAGTTTAAGAAGTTCTATTTTATATAAATAGTATGTAATAGTAATTTTTCAAATTATTAATGTCCTGACTATACATTGTGATAAGTTGAATACCACTTTGGTTATTAAAAGTACCAATTTCTTTACATTACATTATTCCAAAAGGTTGGCCACCATTGTAAATATCCTCTCCATATATCAATGTACCATAGTAGTACCAAGGTAATATTTGAAGTACATTGAAGCACCATGTAAATACAGAATGGTGGATAAATATGGAATATCAAAGCTGTATATCAAAGTACCATGATATTACTATCTGATACCATCAGATACTGAGTGTGCTCATACACAAGCCAAAATGATTGGTGAGTCTTTTAAAAGACTTTAAACAGAAATTTAGTAAGCTCAGCTGGTAGAGCATGGTGCTATCAACATCAAGGTAATAGGTTCAATTCCCTTGTAAAACACTGGTACTAATAAAATGTATACTTTGAATGTATATTTCTTTGGATAAAAATGTCAGCCAAATATGTAAATGTAAACATTCTTCTGGTGTTCAAGCTTTAAAATATGTTAAATGATACAAATATGTATTTCTGTTTGATCAATAATAGTATTGTCACCACAAACAAGATCTTTTGTCAAGCCAGCTAAAAAATTAAGATGCAGCCAGTTACTTTATTCTTTAGTTGGAGAGACCTCAATTTACATCTCTCCCCGGTTCAGAGACATACATCAGCCCATTAAATAACTGCTATTAGATTTTCCCATTTTTCTGTCATGTTCCTTTGGCAGTGTGCTCACCAGAGGCATGTTTTCTAAACTCAAGGTGCACAGATGCTTCAAATCACTGGATCCTGCCAGACATTCACACAGACTTACTTTAAAATTACAGCAGGTATATCCAGCAACAAAAGCAATGGCAAAATAGAAAAATTAATTAGGACTAAGAGAGCATAAAAATACCAATATGATTTAAGTGTTATGATGAGATTTTGGGTAATCATTTTTGCCATCGCACTGTATTTGCCTGTTTTTACAGGTAATTAAGACGTTAAATATTGTGGCACAGATATTTCTGTATCTCTAGCACTATATTGTACTAGAGTGTTAAGCCATTTTAAGCATATGAAGTGACTTATTTTGCCAGCACATAGCTGTGATGACATGTGTCTTCTAACTGGATGCTGTAAGAAGCAATAACTCTCATTAACCTTACTACAAGTAAATTATCACAAAAGCAATTTCTGACAATTGCATTCTGATTTTGTAATATACCTCTTATTGGGAAATGAAAGGGTGTTTTTATGTAATAAGACTTAAATGTTGTTTGGGACAAGCCATAATTAAGGGTTGGACCTTTGAAATAAGCTCAAAGTATATTTGAATAATGATATATCCACACAGACTTGATCATTATGTTAGCTTGACAAACATACTATTATCCTACAAATATGGTTAAGAGTTTTTTCAACAAGCATTAATCTACCATCAAACAATTTGTAATTGATTAATCCTTGCTGACCTTTCCCTGAGGCACTATTGATTGACGTTGCAGGAGCATCCTCCGAGACATGGGTCATGGTCCCATGGAAACCAGGAAGTAATTGTGTTCACATAAGCAATGGTGTTCGCAATTGTATAGTTGCCGTTTCATTCTTAAACAGGCATTTTCAACGGGGGCGGGGACATTTAACAGTCATAATAATCAAATCTATCATGAAGTTCCTCTTTGCATTAAAATATTTATCTAGACTTTAGGCAGAAATAGATTGATAATATATATGATCATATCACTAATTCAGCTCTATTAAATTTGACGTAGGCTACATTAGGGGAGTGAGGGAATACAATAAATTTTTGTTACAACTTATACATATTTATAATTTGTATGTATTGTTTTTAGAAGTGTTTAGAGTAGGGACAAGGGACTGGAGGGAGGTAAGGGAATGAAGTTGGGGGGCGTTGGTTTAGAACTACTGCTCTAAAATTATATTTTTACTCCATTGACTCTAAGGTGTATGGTTGACATTTGGGAACGTGATACAGTTAATAAAATATGCATTCCTGTTGACTGTATTATGTAATTTACAACTAAATATACAATTTGCATTTGGTTCCACCCTGTGGACATTTCACCTTGACAACATTACCAGCTTTGCCACTAAGCACACACCGATATCAGCAGCAGAACTTTCAACCTCCTTTCGGCAAATTAAGTGTAATTAGTGTTCCCTTCTGTCACTTACTCAACATCGTGTCGATGTAGTGACACTAGGGGTCGATCTTGAGAGCCCCAGACACCTTCAGATCTTTCAGAAAAGGCCAATGAGAATTGGCAAGTAGAATTTGCATTCCACTCTCCCTGATATATGGGTATAAAAGGGAGCTGGAATGAGGATTCATTCAGATTTTTTTATTCAGAGCCGAGCAGTTGTATATCAGCAAGCTGAGTCCTACTATTCCATTCACCTCTTCAGAATCGTGTGCTGTTAGATATACAACGCATTCCAGCAGCTTTCTCTCCACTCTGCACTCCATTGCAGACCACACCCCCGGGCGCTCCGACAGCGCTTTAAAATAGTATATTTCCTCTAAAGAGTATATTACCTCTATTAGAGCAGATATATTTTTCCTCAATTAGAGTCTTTTTAAAGGCGCATCTTTTTAATAAAGAATCCAGCACATCTTGCCCCGGCGCGGCTCAAGAGATGGCCCAAGAGGCCCTCCTCAGTCACCGGCCAACCTTACTCCAGGCACGCATAGCAAGGTATATGCCCCACCCCCAGGAACATCGGATGCGATCCTTCCGTTAGTGCCCCTTGCCCGGAGTTTAGACGCGTGGCTGTCTCTTCCCAACCTGTCACGCTGGTTGGCCAGAACCATCCGACTCGGCTATGCGATTCAATTCACCAGGCACCCACCCCGGTTCCGCTGTGTTCACTTCACGTCAGTAGAGGACGAGAGCGCCACCATCCTGCGGGTGGAGATTGCAGTCCTTCTGCTGAAGGGCACGATATAGCCTGTCCCTCCAGCTGAGGTGAGGCAAGGTTTTAATAGCCCTAACTTCATCGCTCCCAAGAAGTGCGGTGGGTTGCGGGCAATCCTGGACCTGCGAGTTCTGAACCAGGCCTTGCATAGACTCCCGTTCAAGATGCTGACACAAAAGCACAATTTGACATGCATCCAGCATCAAGATTGGTTCTCAGCACTAGACCTGAAAGACTCATACTTTCATGTCTCGATTTTACCTCGACACAGATCCTTCCTAGGGTTCATGTTCGATAGTCAGGCGTATCAGTACAAGGTCCTCCCCTTCGGCTTTTCCCTGTCCCCTCGCATCTTCACGAAGATCGCAGAGGCAGCCCTTGCCCCTTTAAGGGAACTGGGTATTCGCCTACTCAACTACCTCGATGACTGGCTGATTATAGCACACTCTTGAGAGTTACTGTTGCTGATCACTCGCTTTTAGCTCGTGTCCGGAGTTCAGCTAATGCTAATGCGGTTGTTAGTCTCAGCAGCACCACGGTCAACATCGGCCTTTTAAACATCCGCTCTCTCACGAACAAGGGTCACCTCGTCCAGGATCTCATGATGCACCGTAAGTTTGACATCTTTTGTCTTACTGAGACCTGGCAGGAGCCAAACGACTTCGCTTCCCTTAATGAAGCCACTCCACCGGGGTTTGTTTACCGATCTGCACCTCGTATGTCTGGGAGAGGGGGTGGTCTCACGGTAATATACCGTGAGAACTGTAAAGTTGTTCCTATGAGACTGCCCGCCTGCCTCTCCTTTGAGGCTACTGTCTGTCAGTTCTCTGTCTTTCACTAAATCCAATTCATCATGTACTATTCATTTCCGTAAAATCAAGGACATCAACTTGGACTATTTCATAACTCATATTAACTCTTTCCCCGCCAAACACGGAATTTTCCGTGTTTTATGAAAAACCGCTTCCCCGCCAAACATGGAATTTTCCGGGTTTCCGTGTTTTAGGTGTTATACGGTAAGGAAGACCCCTCCGCATGTTTTGAAAGAGTACGCAACTCTTTGATCAAAGAAACAGACTGCGATCGTCTCAAACATGAAGAAGTGGAGTATTGAGAAGCTCAAAATATCAGACATAAACATGCCTTTTTATCAGCTTTTTGTCTGAAATGTTGTTTTTGACAAAACCGACCTCTGTTCAAGTCGCAATAAAAAAAGAACAAATGAAGATACAATAAAATCGTTTTTTTTTTGCCTAAAAGCAGAGGCTCAGATCTTTATTGTGATATATAGCATCTTCATATATTCGTGGAAGAAAATATTCTGCGGGCCATTAAAGTTTAGCGAAAATCGTCAAAAACCCTGGCGGTGGCTGGCAACTTTTTTTTTAAAACGCTGGCGGGGAAAGGGTTAATAATCTTCCCAGTGCAGATAGCCTTTCTACGACAGATGAGTTTCTCACACATTACAATACACACCTCCAAAACATTCTCAACATTCTGGCACCACTCAAAACTCGATCTGTCACCTTCACTCACACATCACCCTGGTTCACTCCTACCCTCAGAAAACAAAAAGCAATAGGCCGTCGGCTGGAAAGACTCCACAGGAAAACTGGACTCAGCATACACAAAGACATGTACACAACTCACATCCTCAAATACAAAGACTCCATTTCTAAAGCCAAAACATCCTACTACTCCCGGTTAATCAGCGCCAATGAAGGTAATTCAAAGGCTCTTTTCTCCCTCATTTCCAACATCACAAAACCACCTGATTCTCTTCCATACCATCTCTATTCTTCTGACTTTTGCAATAAACTGGCATCTTTTTTCACCACAAAAATTCAACACATTCACCAGCAACTTCATCCGTCAGTCCTAAACCCACTCATTCCACCATCATTTAATCCAGCCCATCCATTATCAACATTTACTATTCCCTCTGTACACCAGATTTCTACTCTCATCCAAAAATCAAAAACCCAGTCCTGTCAACTAGACCCTATCCTCTCTTCTCTTGTCAAAGCTTCCATTCCTGCTCTTTCCCCTCTTATTACTAATATTATTCATGCATCCCTCACTTCTGGTACTGTACCCCCCTCTCTGAAAACTGCTGCTGTTATTCCCATACTCAAGAAACCCGGCTCTGATCCAACTGACCTCAATAATTTCTGCCCTATCTCGAACCTTCCTTACATCTCCAAACTTCTTGAAAAAACTGTTGCTGATCAGCTCCATACCCACCTTTCCTCCAATAATCTTTATGAACTTTTTCAATCTGGCTCTCGTTCTCTCCATAGTACCGAAACGGCCCTTCTTAAAATTACCAATGATCTCCTACTTTCTGCTGACTCTGGTTCACTAACCATCCTCCTCCTGCTTGATCTCAGTGCAGCCTTTGACACCATTTCACACTCGATCCTTCTAGACAAACTTTCCTCCATTGGCATCACTGGTATTCCCCTCACCTGGTTCCGTTCTTACCTCTCTGACCGCTCCCAGTTTATTCAGCTAAAGTCCTTCAGCTCTCATCCCTTCCCTGTAACCTCTGGTGTTCCGCAGGGTTCTGTTCTTAGCCCTATGCTTTTTCTGATCTATCTTCTCCCCCTTGGTCACATCTTTAGGAAACACAACATTCATTTTCACTGCTATGCGGATGACACCCAGCTCTACATCTCCAGTAAACCCAACAGTATACTTCCTCCCTCCTCCCTAACCAACTGCCTTCATGAAATAAAGTCCTGGTTCACTTCAAATTTTCTCAAACTTAATAGCAATAAAACTGAACTTCTACTCACTGGTACCAAATACACCTTAAGTCAAATAAACAATTTCTCAATTTTCATCGACGGCTCCTCCATTTCCCCCTCCCCTCAGGTAAAGAGTCTGGGTGTCATCCTAGACAGCACCCTCAGCTTCAGTGCACACATCAATAACAATGCCCTGCTCTCACTCCTCTCTCCACTGCAGTTCTTGTTCACAGTCTTGTCACTTCCCGAATCGATTACTGTAATTCTCTCTTGTTTGGTCTCCCTCAAAAAACCCTCCATAAACTTCAACTTGTTCAGAATGCTGCTGCACGTATCATCACTCACACACCCTCCATAAAGCACATCACCCCAGTTCTTCAACAGCTCCACTGGCTCCCCATCTCACATCGTATCCACTACAAAATCCTGCTCCTCACTTTCAAAGCCATCCATAACCTCGCCCCTTCATATCTGACTGACCTCATTCATATTGCCACACCAGTCCGTTCTCTCCGTTCCTCCTTTTCTCTCATCTCACTGTCCCGCCCGCCTGCCTTATCACTATGGGGAGTAGGGCCTTCAGCCGCTCTGCTCCCCAGCTCTGGAACACTCTCCCCCCTGACCTCCGCAACTCTGATTCTCTCAAACACTTCCAATCCAGACTTAAAACTCATCTGTTTAGACAAGCCTACTCATTGTGACTACTATTGCATTATCCTCCTGTATTGTTTTTAACTGATGTACTTTAACATGTTTTTATGTTAGTTTTTAACAAAATTAGTTTTTATTTAGTTTTAATGTACCTTTTTTCGTTGTTGTAAGGCGACCTTGAGTGTCCAGAAAGGCGCCAAATAAATAAAATTTATTATTATTATTACTGTGTGCACACAGGGACCTGGTGCTCATGCACCTCAGCCATTTAGGGCTTCGGGTCAACAGGGAAAAGAGCAAGCTCTCCCCGATTCAGACGCAGTCGCTGCTGAACTGCCTGAACTTATACACGCAGGAAACATCGGTCCCACTGAAGTACTTTAAGAGGCTCCTGGGGCATATGGCATCCTCAGTGGCGGTCACGCCACTCAGGTTGATGCATATGAGACCACTACAAAACTGGCTCCAGACCCGAGTCCCAAGGTACGCATGGTGCCACGGCACATATTGCGTGGCTCTCACGCCCGCCTGCCTTCGCCTTTTCAGCCCTTGGACAGACCTTGCGTTCCTGCGGGCTGGAGTCCCCATACAGCACGTGTCCAGGCACGTTGTGGTTATGACAGACACTTCCAAGACAGGCTGCGGCGGCATGTACAATGGGCACGCAGCCGCTGGCTCCTGAACTGGAACTCAACTGCGTTGGCACATCAAATGCCTCGAGTTACTGGCAGAACAGCTCACCCTGCGGAGGCTATTGCCATTTATCCACAGCAGGCATGTGTTGGTCCGGACGGACAACATGACGACAGTGGCTTATATTTAGTTGCATGTCGCAACTCGTCTGTCACCTCCTCCTCTGGAGTCTCAGGTTGCTGTGGGCCACTCATATTCCTGGCAACCTTATCGCCACAGCAGATGCTATGTCATGGCAGGTGGCTCTCATGGGAGAGTGGAGACTCCACCCCCAGGTGGTCCAACTGATTTGGAGTCGATTCGGCAAGGCACAGGTAGACCTGTTCGCCTCCTGGGAATCCTCCCACTGCCCGCACTGGTATGCCAAGCTCTGGTATACAAGGCAGCTGTATTCCCTGAAGTGGCATATCTTCGCTAAGTGGTGTTCTTCCCATAGCAAAGACCCCCAGAGGTGCACAGTCGGGTCAGTGCTTTCCTTCCTGCAAGAGAAGTTGAATGGGCAGCTGTACCCCTCCACTCTCAAGGTCTATGTATCTGCTATAGCAGCACACCAGGACGCTGTTGAAGGTAAGTCTCTCGGTAAGCACGACCTGATCATCAGTTTCCTGAGAGGCACCAGGAGGTTGAACCCTCATAGGCCATGCCTCTTTGCCTCATGGGAAAATTAAGTAATAAGTAGTGATTTTAGTTAGTATGTTAGTCCCCAACGAAAGTTCCAAGTTGTTTATCCCTCAGTGGAAATCAACAAAGTGGCTGTAAAAAGTTCTGGAGATCTGTAAGTTAAGTTCATATACAGTATAAGTGAATTAAATAACATGCCCAAACTGTGAGTGACACATTGCTCACCTCTTTATTAGTGTAATTACCTTTACCTGCACTATTCACTGTGCAAAAAGACCAATTTATTATTGAACTGTAAGATGTCACTTCCAGTTATTACAGACAGAAAAGAAAACCTTTACTCTCCTCTTTGTTTAAGCCCTCCCTTTGACTCCTCTCTTCTCTCTTTTTTTCCTCTTTGGGCAGGTCACAGTCGATCTCACTAACACAGACAAATGGTTGACGCACATACTATAGATTAGGGCAATCAAGAGCTGGAGAGTTACAACATTCCCTACTTCCTTCTGCTATGAACTGAGTGGAGAATTCACTATTTAGTTATGCCACTTTTGCAACATAAAAGTAGAGCTCTTTTCAGCTTGAATGGGAAATGACAGAAATCTTCAAAACAGTTGGTCCAGATTATGATCAAAGAACATATATCAAATTGACAGTAAAATCTGAAACAATAGAAACATAAATTAGGCTTCTCAAGCTCAGATTGGTAAAAACCAAAAGGCTGTTTTTTTCAGGATGGCCCAGCTAATGCCACACGTGCTCTCTAGCTAACTGATAGATAGCTGGCAGGACTTCACTTTCTACAGTACACCCGCCATATTGGCTGTACCAGTTTTTCTCTTTCATTTTATTACAAGTGGTCCATATAAGGCAGCAGTCTCTGGTCTTAGTAATCACCTGCAATCAATTTTAAACAGGCAGTAAATGTGCTGAAATAGGGATGCACCAAAAATATAAAAAATAAGTCATTGTCATGTTACAAACTCGCCAGCTAAGCAACACACAGATACTATAGCTATGTTGGGGAAAATAGAAAGGAGAATAGCTTGTGAAAGAGGTCTCCGTTGAGCCCAAGCACTGACTCGTGTACCAGCTAGCCCCAACAGTATTTGCAGTTCAGAATGGGAGAATTAATGTCCCAAAAGTAAATAATTATATCACTCCCCAACAATGGAGAAAGAAGGGAAGAGAGGAAAATGGATGGATTTACCCAATGGGCACAGGGGCGCATGTCTGCTTCTCCACCTAGTTCAGAGCATCTTTCAGAGTCACCACATGTTTGGAGTTTACAACAGATTGGTGTCACCTGGATCCACCTACATCTGGTCAGAGTCAGAGATTTTCTAAGCAGAGATAACAACCTCCATGTTTTTAACATAGGAGGGAGCATAATGGTCAACTAGCCCACACGTGTTGCTAGGTCAAAACATTCAGGGCTCAATCCCCCAAAGATTTTGGTCCAGACCGAATGTTTTTCTTCAGAATTGCAGGTGTTTACTGGAACTGAAGTGAGGTATCAGATGGTGTCTGAAACATGCATGATTCAAGCCTGGTTTTTGTGCGAGTGTTGTGCAAGCCATCACAAAACCACTCATGTGTAGCTGCAGACCTATTTGAAGGATGCAAACTTGCACATGCAGCTCATGGCTCAAGACATTGAGGCGCAACGCAGTTGCAGACTTCTCCAAATGAAAATCAGGCTTGATAAATTCTGCTCTATCCTACTATACCTCTGAAGTGAGCGCATTGTCTGGGCTTCCCTCGAATATCGGTACATACCGGAAGACTATGGCGACCCATTTGAATTCTAGATTTGTCTAGCTTGAAACGCAATGAAATCAAACATCTCAAACGGTGAAACAGCACTGACTAGGTAAAAACTAAAGACTAGCTTCATTGATCTAACCAGAATGATAAGGGCAAATACATTTTCTTACCTATGTTTATGGCATTGCACTGTAAATAAAAGGGAAAGTAAAAGTGCATTAAAGACTGGAACTTCAAGATGTATGGAAACATTATGGACAAAATGTTCCTCCTGTGTAATGTATGTTCTTTATGAATGATGTTTAATAAATAAACTGGCCTTTTTTACTTCAAATATTCTTTAATATCATCATTAAGTGATAAGTAATCATTAAGAGTCTAAAGAGAGGAAAATAATATCTGTTGTGGAGTAGAACATTTTTTTTTTACTAGCACAATCCCAACTAAGTAAAGTTTTCTACTCATAACTAATAACTAGCTGTTATTTAAATTTAGTTTGATTTCAGAAATTGTAATATGGCATTGTATCCCATATTTGCATTCAAGCTAGACATTCATGCTGCTCCCAATCTCATTAAAATCACATGTTTTGGCGCTGTTCTTTAAAAAAAACATTATCTCACAAAGGAGCATGCCCCGGACACCCCTATAAAATAAGGAAAACGTATCAGGTTACTTGACTGTAACCCTTGTTAACTGATAAAAGCGGAACAAGATGCTGCACTGAATTAGCGCTTTGGGAACAACTTTAGGTGTGACCAGATGTGAATTTTTGTGCAACACGTCAATGAAAATTGACCGGAATGTATAGCTTCTGCCGGTGACATCACTGGATGCACCTGTAGCAGGGCTATAAATAGATGCGTCACAGGTGCATCATCAGGTATTTTGTCTGAAGAGCAGTCCTGGGGCATCCCAGTGCGGTAATGAAGCGCAGCATCTCGTTCCGCTTTTATCAAGGAACAAGGGTTACAGTCAAGTAACCCGAGACGTTCCCTTTCAAAAAGCTATGCTTATGATGCTGTACTGAATTAGTGCTTTGGGAATGAGAATACCCACGCCGCTGCACTGTGGATGTCCGGACCACTTACGGTTGTGTAGTGTGCTCACAAGAGAGGTCTCAGACATGAGCTTGCGATGTCGACTCAAGGACATAAGAGCCCAGAGTGGCATAAACATACAAACTATAAAATCCCATGAATGTGTGTGGAGAGGACCAGCCTACCGCATCACAAACATGCTGCAGAGGGACAACTCTAGCCAAGGCTTTAGAGGAGGCGACCCCTCTGGTAGAGTGAGCCCTGATACCTACTGGCAAAGCTTGACCGCATGCCTCGTAGGCCAGGGCAATAGAGTCACTCACCCAATGCGACATAGTCTGCTTGGTGGCGGCCTCCCACCCTGGCGTTGTAAAGCAGAAGGCTTCGAGAGTGACCGGATGTAAGTTTGAGAAAGACACCTTAGGTAGGTAGTCAGGATGAGGGTGCAAAATTGCTTTAGCCATTCCTGGTGCAAAATCTAAGCAGTCTGGAAAAACAGACAGATCCTTTAGATCCCCAATTCTCTTAGGTAATCGCCATAAGAAAAAACATCTTGAGAGTCAGAAGTTTATCAGATGCTGATTCTAGAGGTTCGAAGGGGGTCTCAACCAGACACTCAAGGACTATTGCTAAGTCCCATGAAGGGGTCCTGGTCCTAGCAGGAGGCCTCAGTCGCATAGCTCCACGAATGAAGCGAGCGAGTAGAGGATGTCTCCCCAACGGCACCCTGTCCATCAAGGCGTGGTAAGTCGAAATGGCGGCCACATAGACCTGAGAGTGGCGGGACATATGCCTGCTGACAATTTTTCCCTGCAGAAAGTCCAGAACTTAAGCAATCTGGCAGTTAACTGGATCTGCATTATGTGCACTGCACCATCTTTCAAAGACACCCCCATTTATTGGTGTTGATTCTTCTGGTAGAGGGAACTCTAGCTCTTAAAATGGTCTCGATAACCTTGAGAGACCACTGAAAAACCCAGTGTCCCTCAGTTGGTACCCTTCAGAGGCCAAACATGAAGGTTCCACAGCTCGGGGCGGGGATGAAATATTGTCCCCTGAGACAGAAGGTCCCTCCTGTCTAGAATCGCCCAAGACGAGCCGTCGAGGAGAGGCATTATTTCCGAGAACCATACCCTGTTCGGCCAGCGCGGCGCTATCAGTAAGTATTTTCTATCTGGACAATAAATCTGCTCCCATTCAGGCATCCAGGGATACAAGCTGCTCTGATTAACAGGAGCTTGCCATGGGCCCAAAGGAGAATCTGCCATGCCAGTCTGTTCAGCTGGCATGAACGTAGACCTCCTTGATGGATTATGTAAGAGACTACCGCTGTGTTGTCCACCCGCACCAAGACATGGCAGCCTTTGGATGTATTTCAGGGCCAGAAATACAGCCATCAACTCGAGACAGTAAATTTGACAATCGAGCTGATGACCCTTCAATTCCCCTTGAGCTGGACGACCACTTAAGACCGCTACCCAGCCCGTCAGGGAGGTGTCTGTCGTTAGCAACCTGTGACGACAAGACACACCTAGAGTGGGACCCAAAGTGAGGAACCGGGGTCTGAACCACATAGAAAGGGTATGTAGCACGCGGCGCGTGACCCTTATCAGCCTAGGGGATTGGCCCTTGGATGAAATCCCCTGGCTTTGAGCCACAACTGAAATGGTCTTATGTGCAAAAAGGCCCAAAGGGATCACCGAGGACGCAGTGACCATGAGACCTAGTAGTCATTCATACTGACGAACAGTGCAACCTTGGCCTAGCCTGACTTTGCTCAGGGTGTTCTGAATGGACTCGATTAGAGCGGGAGACAATTGTGCCCCATACTATCCTCAGATATCCTCAGGTCGTTTTCTGAGTGGGAGAGAGGATGCTTTTCATGGCGTTGAGCCTCAACCCCAGAGAAACCAGATAAGCTATGATTATATCCCTGTGCTGTAATGCCAGTTCTTGTGACTGTGTTAGTATCAGCCAGTCATCTCTGTAATTCAGAATGCAGATACCCCGGAGTCACTAAGGAGCAAGTGCTGCATCCATGCATTCCGTGAATGTGTGGGGTGATAAGGCTAGACCGAATGGAAGAACCCGATATTGGAAAGCTTCGCCCCTGAAAGCGAACCTCAGGAACGTCCTGTGTTGTGGCAGACTTTTTATATGAAAGTACGCGTCCATGAGATCGATCGTGACCAACCAATCGCGATGTTGGATTTGAGACATGACCGGCTTGACGGTTAGCGTCTTAAACTTGAACTCCCTCGGAGCGATTCAAGCCTCGAAGATCAAAGATCGGACGCAACACCCCATCATTCTTGGGAACCAGGAACCAGGAAGTATCTGCTGTAGAAACCTGACTCTCTCTCTCTCTGGAAGAGAAACATGTTCTATGTTCTATGTCTTTAACCAAGAGATATTGCAGTTCTTTCCACAGAAAACATGCTTGCTCCGGTTTCACGGTAGTGGGAAACATGCCGTTGAACAAATTCAATTCTGTAGCCTTTTTCTACTGTTCTTAGGACCCACATAGAACCACCTGGCAGTAGTTTCCACACTGCCAGGTTCTCTGAGATGGGTATCGATTCTGATACTTCCTGTTGAGAGGATGTGAAGTGTCCTGGACTAAGGCAGGATGCAACAGAACACCCAACATTTCGCTGGAAACCGCTAACTCCCGAAACACCAGAGGCGGCGGGAATGGAGCGGTTTCGTGGGGGTATCGGGAGGTTACAGGTGG
The DNA here is from genome assembly GCF_025860055.1 of Xyrauchen texanus. Classification (NCBI taxonomy): domain Eukaryota; kingdom Metazoa; phylum Chordata; class Actinopteri; order Cypriniformes; family Catostomidae; genus Xyrauchen; species Xyrauchen texanus. The sequence goes on from NC_068311.1 coordinate 25,315,234, forward strand.
ATGTTTCACGTGACCCATCCCAAGGGGGGGCTACCCCCACAAAGCTGGGTGCAAAACCGTCAGGGTTTTTTTTTTCTTTTTAGAAATAACTGCCCTGAGGTCTTGCTTTGGGGGCTGCTGAGGGTGATGAACCGGCTCCCAGTCTTTATGAGGGGAGCACGATTTGCTACGCTTTGTTTTTGAGCCTCCCATCTAGAACGACCGGGGCAGGGATGGGTGGCAGACGGCCACTCCCCCTGAGTGTGGCGAGGAAGGAATTGCCCGAAGGCTTCCTGGTGACTTTTTGCCTCCTGGAACCTGGTGATAACTATATTCATAGCATCACCAAATAAGCCAGAAGGCGAAACAGGGGCATCGAGAAGGACAGTTTTGTCCTTGTCTCTGATGCCCAATAGGTTAAGCCATAAGTGTCTCTCCGTGCTGACTAAAGCAGACATAGACCGGCCAAAGGCGCAGGCCATCTGCTTGGTCATGCAGGGAGACAGATCCGTGGCTCTATGAAGCTCAGAGAAAGCCTCTTCGTCGACCGTGGTGCCCGCACTCATGTCCTTCAACTGATTAGCCTAGTACGCCTGTAACACTGCCATAATGTGCAGGGCAGCACCAGCCTGACCTGCTGCCTGATGAGCCTTCCCCACAAGCGTGGAGGTGGTCCTGCACAGCTTTGTGGGGAGAGTGGGTCTCCTTAGTGATGATGCCGAGCCAGGCGAGAGATAACCCACAAGTGTCTCTTCTATCGGCGGCATCACAGAATACCCCTGAGCCTCAGCACCCACAATTGTCGAATATGTTGACATCGAGGGCACGAAGACACGGGAAGTATAAGGATTCCTCCATGAATCAGAATGCTCATTATGGAGGACATAGAAGAAAGGAAGGGACTGATATAGCGTTCCCTTCCCTTCCCTTTTTTTTTATTATTATTATTTTTGGCCACCATACAGAAATCTGTCTTCTAGTTTGGAGCGTTTGGGGGGGGTCTCTTGTTCGCATGGCCAGTCTAACTATAGTCTGGCCACAGCCCAAGTAACGACCTCGAGTAATTCCTCAGCAGCTTTATTATTGTGCGTGGAATGTACAGAGGTTCAGCGTCCCCCTCTTGAACCGAAGAGGCGCCGAGGCACGCTTCAGGCTTACGAGAAGGATCAGCTGGATCTGGGGAGAGAGCAAGCGATAGGGACGGACACGTCTCTCGCTCCTCAGCCAGATCTATGCGAGAGCCCCACGATGAAAGAGTGGGCGCTGGCTCTTGGAAGTAAGCGAGACTATCCATCCATCCATCCATCTTCAACCGCTTATCCGAAGTCGGGTCGCGGGGGCAGCTGCTCCAGCAGGGGGCCCCAAACTTCCCTATCCCGAGCCACATTAACCAACTCTGACTGGGGGACCCCGATGCATTCCCAGGCCAGTGTGGAGATGTAATCTCTCCACCTAGTCCTGGGTCTTCCCCGAGGCCTCCTCCCAGCTGGACGTGCCTGAAACACCTCCCTAGGGAGGCGGCCAGGGGGCATCCTTACCAGATGCCAAAACCACCTCAACTGACTCCTTTCAACGCAAAGGAGCAGCGGCTCTACTCCGAGCTCCTCACGGATGACTGAGCTCCTCACCCTATCTCTAAGGGAGAAGCCCGCCACCCTTCTGAGGAAGCCCATTTCGGCCGCTTGTACTCGCGACCTAGTTCTTTCGGTCATGACCCAACCTTCATGACCATAGGTGAGGGTAGGAACAAAAATTGACCGGTAGATCGAGAGCTTTGCCTTTCGGCTCAGCTCTCTTTTCGTGACAACGGTGCGATAGAGCGAGTGCAATACCGCCCCCGCTGCCCCGATTCTCCGGCCAACCTCCCGCTCCATTGTCCCCTAACTCGAGAACAAGACCCCGAGATACTTGAACTCCTTCACTTGGGGCAAAACTTCATTCCCTACCTGGAGTACGCACTCCATCGGTTTCCTGCTGAGAACCATGGCCTCAGATTTAGAGGTGCTAATCCTCATCCCAGCTGCTTCACACTCGACTGCCAAGTGATCCAGTGAGAGCTGAAGGTCACGGACCGATGATGACATGAAGACAACATCATCTGCAAAAAGCAGCGATGAGATCCCCAGCCCACCGAACCGCACGCCTTCCCCACCCCGACTACGCCTCGATATCCTGTCCATGAATATCACAAACAGGATTGGTGACAAAGCGCAGCCTTGGCGGAGACCAACCCCCACATGGAAAGAACTCGACTTCGTGCCGAGGACCCGGACACAGCTCTCGCTTTGGACGTACAGGGATTGGATCGCCCTAAGAAGGGACCCCCCCCACCCCGTACTCCCACAGCACCTCCCACAGTCTCTCCCGGGGGACCCGGTCATACGCCTTCTCCAGATCCACAAAACACACGTAGACCGGATGGGCATACTCCCAGGCCCCCTCCAGGATCCTTGCAAGAGTAAAGATCTGGTCCGTCGTTCCACGGCCAGGACGAAAACCACATTGTTCCTCTTCAATCCGAGGTTCGACAATTGGCCGAACCCTCCTCTCCAGCACCTTGGAGTAAACTTTACCAGGGAGGCTGAGAAGTGTGATACCCCTGTAGTTGGCACACACTCTCTGATCCCCCTTTTTGAAGAGGGGAACCACCACCCCGTTCTGCCACTCCTTAGGCACTGTCCCAGATTTCCACGCAATGTTGAAGAGGCGTGTCATCCATGACACCCCCTCCACATCCAAAGCTTTCAGCATTTCTGGTCGGATCTCATCAATCCCCGGGGCTTTGCCACTGCGGAGTTGTTTGACTACCTCAGTGACCTCCCCCAGGGAAATAGAATCTGATCCCCCATCATCCTCCGGCTCTGCCTCTACCATAGAGGGCGTGTTTGGATTTAGGAGTTCTTCAAAGTGTTCCTTCCACCGCCCAATAACCTCCTCAGTTGAGGTCAACAGCGTCCCATCTTTGCTGTATACAGCTTGAATGGTTCCCCATTTCCCCCTCCTAAGGTGGCGGACGGTTTTCCAGAAGCACTTTGGTGCGGACCGAAAGTCCTTCTCCATGGCTTCTCCGAACTTTTCCCACACCCACTGCTTTGCCTCCCTCACGGCCGAGGCCGCAGCCCTTCGGGCCTGTCGGTACCTTGTAACTGCCTCCGGAGACCTCCGGGACAACAAATCCTGGAAGGCCTCTTTCTTCAGTCGGACGGCTTCCCTGACCACCAGTGTCCACCACGGTGTTCGAGGGTTACCACCCCTTGCGGCACCTAAAACCTTGAGGCCGCAGCTCTCCACCGCGGCTTCGGCAATGGAAGCTTTGAACATCGCCCACTCCGGTTCAATGTCCCCAACCTCCGCAGGGATGCCTGAAAAACTCCGCCGGAGGAGTGAGTTGAAGATCTCGCGGACAGGGACCTCCTCCAAACGTTCCCAGTTCACCCGCACTACTCGCTTGGGCTTCCCAGGTCTGTCCAGAGTCTTTCCCCAACCCCTGACCCAGCTCACCACCAGATGGTGATCGGTTGACAGCTCTGCCCCTCTCTTTACCCGAGTGTCCAAAACATATGGCCTCAGATCCGATGACACGATTACAAAATCGATCATCGACCTTCGGCCTAGGGTGCTCTGGTACCACGTACACTTATGAGCATCCTTATGTTCGAACATGGTGTTTGTTATAGATAATCCATGACTAGCACAGAAGTCTAATAACAAACATCCACTTGAGTTCAGATCAGGGAGGCCGTTCCTCCCAATCACGCCTTTCCAGGTGTCCCTGTCATTTCCCACGTGTGCGTTGAAGTCACCCAGCATCACTATGGAGTCCCCCAACAGGGCCCTATTCAAGACTCCATTCAGGGTCTCCAAGAAGGCCGAATACTCTGAACTGCCCCCCACAACCCGTAGGCGTAGGGAGGCGACCCTCTCGTCCACCGGGGTAAACTCCAACGTAGTGGCGCTCAGCCGGGGACTCGTGAGTATCCCCACACCCGCCCGTCGCCTCACACCCTGGGAAACTCCAGAGAAGAATAGAGTCCATCCCCTATCCAGGAGTACGGATACAGAGCCAAAACTGTGCGTCGATGTAAGCCCCACCAGATCCAACTGGTAACGCTCCACCTCCTTACTAGTTCCGGCTCCTTCCCCCCCCCAGTGAGGTGACATTCCACGTCCCCAGAGCAAGCCTTTGCTGCCCGGGTCTGGTCCGTCGAGGCCCACGGCCTTCACTGCCGCCCATATGGCAGCGCACCCGACTCCTGCGGTTCCTCAAATGGGTGGTGGGCCCAAGGGATGTAGAGGGGGGTTCCACATCGCTTCTTCGGGCTGTGCCCGGCCGGGCTCCGTGACAAGCCCGGCCACCAGGCGCTCGCCGACGAGCCCTCCATCTGGGCCTGGCTCCAGACGGGGGCCCCGGGCTTCCTCCGGGCAGGGTAACTCCTCCTCTTGCCGTTTTATTCATGAGTCATTGTGAACCATTCTTAGTCTGGCCCCTCACCTGAGACCACTTTGCCTTGGGAGACCCTACCAGGAGCACATGGCTCCAGACAACACAACCCTCAGGATCATTTTGACTGTAAACAGATCGCAATGCCTGCAACCACCCTGCCGCAACGCAAGAGCACCATGTTCTTCCCCAAACACACAAAGCAAAACTGCTTGCTTTGTTTATCAGTCATTCTTTTCCTTCTTTTTTTTTTTTTTAAGAAAAGGTTTCTGCGCACTGCCTAACATTTCTAACTCCTAACAGAGGAAAGTATAAAGTTTCTGACAGGCTCATGAAGCACACACACACACACACACACACACACACACACACACACACACACACACACAGTGATCTGAAGACAAACGATCTGACAATGCACCTGTGACGCATCTATTTATAGCCCTGCTACAGGTGCATCCAATGATGTCACCGGCAGAGGCTATGAATTCTGGTTAATTTTCATTGACGTGTTGCACACATATTCACAGCTGGTCACATCTAAAGTTGTTCCCAAAGCGCTAATTCAGCACAGCATCATAAGTGTAGCTTTTTGAAAGGGAACTATTTTACTTCATTGGTGGATGATGAAAGGCTAGAAGGCCAGAAATACCCCTCCAATGTGTACACATATTTTATGCATTCATAGCTAATAGCTGGATATTAGCCCCTAATGTTTTGGCCTCAGCCTCTGATGTTTTCAAATTCATGAGACGCCAGTGAAATAGCGTGTTATGACAGTAGTGCCCCTTTCACACAGAGATCTCGGTTTTAATCCCGGGAAAGTAATTTCAGCAATTGTTGTGGGACTGCAAAATGTGTTCATTCAGGAGCTTTCCTGTAATCTGTGCTCACATTCACACACATCCTGGGACAATCATAAACACCAAAATGACATCATGATGTGAAGTCTAATGTAAAGCTCTTTCATCCTGTTGTAAACAAATAAATTGAATACAGTAAAACTAAACTGATGGTTAATTTAATCGTCTGCATGGATGGCAAGTATCTCCCTGGTCCCTGAATGAGATTAGCCAATTTTATTGATTTTATTCCAGCAGTTAGGCTTACTTTTATAAATAGCTCATAAGATAATTTTTCTTACGTTCGATGTTAATTGTTTTTGTCATTGGCTGCAGTCTATCAACTGAAATGTTTCCCAAAGACAATAAAGATTGACAGTTAAAGTGATAGGCTAACTGTTAAATCAAATTCATAAATTGTAATTTAGTTTGATTCTCAATAGACTTAACTTGTCAGTGTAAGCTAGACTTTTTTCTATAGGCATTAGTATTTATCGATGCATTTACAATCAATGATTATTCATTTGCGTTTATTTGTTGGTGTTTTTACACTTTTACTTTTTTCTTTTTGACTAGCACTGGCTTTTTTTCTGTATGCCTTAAGCACTTTTTTAAAATAACACTTTTTACAAATAAAACATTAGTAAAATACACAGTGTAGGCTAACTGTTGTGCTGCGATTAAGCTTTGAGAAGCATCGAGGCAGATGTAATCTTTTCGATAATGATTTCTACAAGCTGTAAAATTGAAAACAATAGCTATTTTTGGAGAAAAACAGAAATGTATAACTGGGAACCTAATGTCTTGGAAAATAGCAATAAATTAATTTGCAGAATTGCTATGTTCTTCCTCTATATAGGGTTAAGGAAATAAATGTATGAACAAACAGTTGGCCTGTTGTAAGGTAGTCTCACATAGCCAGACCTTTGACTTAAACTGGATGACTCCATGAGTGATTGCACAGAAAACAAATGGGAAAATAGCGGATTTGTAGTAAGTACAGCACAGAAAACCTAATCACAGAGTATTTCACAGACACAACTAAGTAAACAAAGCAGAATATGCAGCTCTGCTCATGGACATCCACTTTACTTTCTGATACGTGCCTCAAACCAAATGCTGAATAATTTTAATATAGTTGATGTCACTAACCTGGCAAACTTGGGCAAATTATGTGATTATTTAATCCTAAAAAAGCACTTATTATCAAAAGAGAACCTTGTGAACTTGAATCATGCTTCCACCCAGACCAGTGCAAACTAGGCTCTCAGAAATCCTGTAAAAGTCAGCAAATCAGATTTGGTCTGACTTGACTGAGAAAGCATTTTAATTGTGTGCGCTATATGCGTCAGATGGTTAGTACACAGACTGTGGGCCTGCCATCTGAGGCTGAGACTAGTCATAAGGTGGCAAGCGCTGTGACGAGTTAGTCACCTTAAAAGCTACTTGAGTCATTTAAAAACTGGTCAAATCTACTGTATCTGGTTTTATTTCTTATGTAATGTTTAGCCTAAATTCCATATTTTCTCTTCAGATTTTCATCTTTTCAAATTCTGTGGAATGATGTTCATGGAGGTGATAGGGGAGAGTAGGGTACAAACTAACAATTTTTGGTTTCCTTATTTTTTTGTAAATACACTTGGGGTTCAAAGTATTTTTTCACATAATTTTTTACACATGTCTGGTATAAATATGTGGTCTTGTTTTATGAATACAGCGTGTCACATTGTAACAGGTGCGGGGCACATTGTAACATGACCATATTAAAGTGTAAAATCCCCCTCTAACTGTATCAGATCTAATTCAAATACAAAGAAGATAAACTAAGTTTGTAGGTTCCAGTGGCGGAGCCAGGAATTTTTTTACAGGGGTTGCCAGGTAAGGGCCAGCAGGGTTGGCACTGAAAATCTAATTATATAAACAAAACATTTGTTAAACCTTAAAATTTGGGGCTATTTTAGGTGCCCACAACACAATCTATAATTAATACTTGTTTTTAAATTAAGAGTTTCTGGTTTCAGAGTAAATATTTCCCAAAGCTGAAAAAGCATTATTTGAAAAGGACAGCAAAAGCCTGGCAAATGTATCCTGAATTCAATGATTCAAGAAATGTATTTGAAGTGCAAACTTGAAGCGCAAATCTGTTGTCAAAACAAATCAATACATGACATCAACTGGATTATGCGATTGTTGTGATTTGAAGCAAAGATATTCACAAGGTTGATCAAGGTTCAGGGACTTTGCTCGCCTTGTTTCTACACTTAAGACACCCAGGTTGTTTAGTCTATCATCATCCATGGTTGAACACAGGTATGTTTTTTCGCCAGCTTGAGAATGGAAAAGCTGCATTCACATGTAGCTGTGCTCACAGGTATAGCAAGGGCAATTTTGCACAATATGAAAAGGTTGCGGAATGCCTCTTTAAACGGTTCATTAATAACAGTGAGTTCAACCACACTAGTGGGCTTCTGTGTACCAGCTTGCACTCTTCTCTCCTGAATTCTTTTCATTTGGTGAATTTCATGTCCGAGGTCTTCAGTGTTTCATTCGTAAATAGAAAAAAGAGTGCTTTATCTTGGCAAAAAAAGTGTATTTAGGGATTTAACGATTGAATTCCCATCATAATTTCACAGTTTTGTTTTGAGAATCATCTGTTTAGCTCACTCAGCATATTTTCGAGAACTGGGTAGAATATACTAGTGTGAAAATTCTCCTTGATCCTCTCAGAACGCTCGCCTAATGGAACACTGTGCTGTATCCTTGGAGCTGTGTGCTGTTTTGACTTTCTTTTTGGAATTGGCTCTGTCTCAACATTGCATTGATAAGCAGTATTTAAGACATCTTTCAAGAGTTCTTCAAAGTATAATTAATCTCTGTAATCCTGAAAACTTTGCATACTGCTTCAACTAGATTCACAGCTGAACCCAAATCAAAAGATAGAGATTGAAGCATTTCAGAGAGACATTTTGTGTCACCAAAAATCTTATTGAAGGTCACTAAAAGACCAAATAATTGGAGGTCAATTTGAGCAAGCAGGCAGCGTGAATCAACAGTTCTATCTCCACCGTGTTCTTCAGCTATTTCCTCTAGGACATGGATAACATCAGGTAATAATTTGAGTACAGCATTGCAATCCACATGTTGGCAAGCCCACTTAATCTTTGCAGCTCTCTGGGTGCACCATCTCTTTCTGTATGTTAAGCCATTTGTCAAATGATTGTCAACCAGAGCTATATTGAGGCAATAAGCATTGTTGTGAACATTAAACGCCTGCTTGGCTACCTTCTTAATATGAGACTGAATGCCAGAGCACTTGCCACTCTTTTCTGAGGCCCCATCCCAGGCTTGTCCAACCAAGTTAGTCCTGTAATCCAGGCCACACCTCTCAAGGATTTGTATAATTTTTTTCTGTCATTCCTGCAGCATCAAGACGCTCTGCAGCTTCAAAGTGCAAGAAACTTTATTTTCTGTTCCTTGGTAAACATACCTCAGCTCCAATAGGATCTGTTTTTTGTTTTATTTTTTTGTATGCATTTCTTTGGTTTCAGCCATTAGGGCAAAAATGTCACTTTTCTTGATCTCTTTTATGATGGAGGCATGCACCATTTCTGCCAAAGGATCCAAAATTTCATTCTGAATTTGGTGACTTGTGTATTTTGCATTGCGAGCCCGTCAGTTTCTTCTTAACAATTGAGTCATGGTTTCCAATGACATCTAATTTTGCTAAGACGTTTATATTGTTGTCTGCATCAACTGTCTCTCTGTTACCCCTCTGCGATATATTCTGGGTTGCAGTTAACAATAACACTTCAGCTACAGTTTTCATGTAGAGCCGATTTTCCTGTATTTTCTTAAAGATACTCATTAAAGATGAATTAGCCTTTTCTTTTCTCTTAAAGTCCTTCCAAGCCATCACTGCATTTATATGTGATTCAAGTCTCATGACTTTGCATGTGCAGCAAACCCTCCATCTCTGAATGTTGATTTTTTTTCCCTTCCAATTCTTATGTCCCAAGGCTGAAGTAAATACTGAATCTGTATTCACAAGTCCAAAGTGTCTGTAAGTGTAACAGTACACAGAGTCCTGGCTCTGGGAGTATTCTAGCTGTGGGTGTGCAGTGTACCACAAGGTTTGAAAGTGTCTTCGTCTGTCACCCTGGAGAGTCCTGGGAAAGACTTTAAGGTGTGGTTGGTCAGGACCATCAGCTCTTGATGTGGAAATGTCTATAATAGGAAACATGGAGCAGAAGAAAAAATAGGCTGCTTGAATTATGCAACTCAGCAGAGATGAAACATCAAGATAAATCACTGGGTTTAACTATCAAACTTTCCTGACCCAGAAACATTTATCATAAAAAAGACAGACTTGTTTTAATTCACCTTACATTAACTTTGATATAAGTGTTTTTATGAGGAGCACTATGAATCAGTCATATTAACTTATTATTAAGCTCCTTGTAAACATCACTTTATCAGCATTGGCAAAATTGTAGTTACCTACACACTTACATTGAAGTCTAATTAAAGTGTATATGTGACAGGTGGTTTAGCTGAAGGACCAATTGGGTCAGCGATCAACAGTGGCTCATCTTCTTTATCAGAGTCTATCTCTTGCTCTTGTTGAGCTGTCATAGGACTGGGAAATGCCTGAAAACAAAGTCTCAGAAAATCAGTCTCAGATTTCAAAGGTTTTCGAACTCTTTAAAAAGTTAATGTAAAAGTATTGTGTAACACTTTAAGGTTATATTTGTTAACATCAGTTAATGCATGAGGCATCATGAGCTAACAATTATTTTGTACAGCATTTATTAATCATGAATAATGTTAATTTACAAATAAAGTATTGTTCATTGTTAGTTCATTATGCATTAACTATTGTTAACATATATGACTTGAAAGGTAAAACAAGTAGGTATATGTAGAAATGAACATTTAGCTGTAATGTATCTGTATTGTTCATTGTTACTGTAGTTTATGTTAACTATGCATTAATTCATGTTAATGAATGCAGCATTATTGTAAAGGGTTACAAATTATTGTTTTCCACATCATCTGTTTAAAACAGACAGAATATAACAATGAAGTAGCCAAGAGTGTGTGAGTGAAGTATACCTAGAGGTACTCTATGGCCTGTGCTTTCTGAAGACTGGGTAGCTCAATGAGTATTGATGTTGACTTCCAACCCTGGAGTCACAAGTTCAAATCCAGGGTGTGCTGAGTGACTCCAGCCAGGTCTCCTAAGCAACAAATTGGCCTGGTTTCTAGGAAGGGTAGAGTCACATGGGGTAACCTTCTCGTGGTCGCTAAAATATGTTGTTCTCGTGGGGCATGTGGAAAGTTATGCGTGGATGCCGCAGAGAATAGCGTGAGCCTGCACTCACACTATGTCTCTGTGGTAACATGCTCAACAAACCACGTTATAAGATGTGTGGATTGATAGTCTCAAACGCAGAGACAACTGAGATTCGTCCTCCGCCACCCAGATTGAGGCAAGTCACTACGCCACCATGAGGACTTAGAGCACATTGAGAATTGGTCATTCCACATTGGGGAGAAAAATATAATAATAATTTGTATTTTACTGAGCTTACCTGCCAGCCAGACACGCCGAACCGCCGAACCCCACTGGCACGTTGAAACGTGGTAAGGTCTAAATGGGAACACTCACGCTGTGGAATAAACATTAATTATTAGTTATATATGATAGTGAAACTGATCTAAACAACCAGTGCACCCTACAGGACATTGAATAAATGTATTTTGATAATTGGAAAGCCATTGTAAGGATAAAATCATAGGACAAAGGATAAAAATTGTATCACTCAGAGGATAAAAGCGTGAAATCAATATGCCTGGGTATGCGATGTGATAGTTCTAAATTACAAGACATGTAAAACAGAATAACATTATATTAGCCTTCTTTGATAAGCATAATTGTAATGGCAAAAGAAAGATTATATGTTCTTATTAAACAGATTATTTAAGAAGATATGAGTAATGTAATGTAACCATGCAGTTTAAAACTTAAATGAATATGCCTAATAAATAATACAAATTTGATTAATAATGGAGATTATATCGATAGTATGCAATGAGAGATTCCTTTCTCTCTACCTCCTCTTCCTCCTTCCTCCAATGGATGTTTCAAATCGGCTCCCCTATACATTTTTACAAGGCAGTAACAAACTTTATGATACATAATGGCCATAAGACTAAATACACAGTACCTTGAACTATAAGCAGATGATATATTAATATTTAGGTAGATCTATGAGTAGTTCAGTACTGATGTCCATAATTTTAAACCTGTTCTGTGAGCATTTGTTCAGTTTCCAGCCAAAAAACATTAGGCTACTTGAGAGTAGCTTATAGATTCACATCGTGTACATTCATGTTACATGCATGTATTGTGTCACTTTCATTAATCTCTTTGATTGAGCATCAATACATCTGAAACACCATCTTACTAAAGTCATCATTAATTATATAATTAAATTATGTAATAGTTAGTACATTTCCATGCCTAGATTACAAACAACATCCATGTTTGGTAGTATTTCTACATTATTTTCATGTTGAGAATACAAATTTTCCGAAGTGATCAGCTTCTTTGGACCATAGAGCAACCGTTCTACTTTATAACGAGCGATCTACGTGCTGGTTTGGGAAACAGGAGTTACTCCATTGTAAAATAACCATATATTGCAGCAGTAAAGACACTGATCCATCACTAAGACACATTCATTTTGCTTAAGAAATGAAAAGACTAAAAATGCAAGTGCCAGTGGCTCCACCCCAGTTAGGCTCGCCTATGTAGAAGAGTTCTGTCAGAGTCCTCTCTCTAATAGGCACTTCCCCATTTAGTACAGGGAATTGCAAAGTTAAACAGAGGTCCTCCCCCCAGTGGATGGACTGGGTATTGTGGAAGTGTGGTGTCTATCTGTGCACCTTATCTATTCCTAACAGTCATTATTTTAAGAGAAAACACACCCTTTTTCTTGGTCAATTATGCCTATTATTGATTGCGCATTTGATGATACATAGAATTTTATTAAAACAGATGTACATGATCTATTGATCACAGCGGTAGTAATTAATCAAATGATGGAGCTGAGTGACATAACTGGACATAATCCAGACGCACAGTGTTTTGTAGTCGACAACCTAAGGGCCGACCCCAGCAAGATGGAGGATTGCGTAACGCAAGTCACATTTAGCACAACAATTTGAGTGTGTTTACGCCGTAAACTGATTCTTATAACGTCTTTAGTGAATCATGTGCTAAAACAACACGTGCATGTAAATGACATTTTTAGTAGGCTAAATGCATTTTAAGTGACAGTGTTGAAGCTCAGGTGAGACGTACAGTACAAGAAGAGGAGAAGCAATTATCTTATCTGATTTTTATGTTAAAGGCAGAATGATTAAATGCTTTATTAATCATAAGGGTAGCAGAGGCTGAGGACATATCCTGCAGTGGTGGTCTTCCTGGTCCAACTACTCCCCCCAAGCCAATTCTGTTTGTTGTATTGCCCATATATGATAGCCGGTGGGTTTTTTCAATACTCTGACCTCTCCTGCCCACAGAATCGAACACCTGCTGGTGTCTTGCCCATCCTCATCCCCCCTGGGCTTTCCGCTAAGGCCCTGTTATTGGTGCCACTGTCACATTAATGTGAACTTGGATTGTGGAAGATGACTGGGCACAAAGACACAAAGATGTGTCTGATCAATGCTGCCAATATGGGAAGCCCATAAGAAAAGGACTAAACTGGATTTATTCAGGATCAATGTAAGCACAAATTAATCCATCCATTCATCTGTATCTAACTTTATATATCACTATTTTTCTTTAGTCTTAGATCCATTCATCTATCCATCCATTCATCCTTCTAAAATTAGTTATTTATCAATCCTTAGCATCTTCACAATCAAACCCATGATAATGCCTTCTGCAGTTAATTAGTCCTTACAATTAACATAAGCATCAAACTCTATTATTTTATCTATGTTGGTGTTGTCTGTAATGTCTGTTAATAATGTCTGGCCTCTGATGGATATTTTGAACTCAATTAAATGGTCTGAATTTTGCAGGTAATGCAATTACCTCATGTGTCTCCAACAAAGAGAATATGTAAGGACTTAAAAGATAAAGGACCATTTGTATTCTTACCTGCATGCATTCAGAAATTCATGGAGTCTTTAAAAACTCTCAGAATTAGAATATTTATTTCAATAAACATTGCAATAAAGAAACAATTGTCTTTACTGATCTCAAGAAATCACATTTAATTAAGCTGCAAGCAAATAAACACATAACTGCAAGGTCATTCACACCATAATACATAAAAAAGAGGTAAAGATGAAATTAACTTAATTATATTACTTGGGTAAAGTTTTGATGTGTTAAAGTTAGCTTTACTGAAGTAAGATATTTCTTATGTTACTGAAGTTTTCCTGAAGTGAGATAAATGCAGAATTGCAATTAGCTGGGTCATTTCGACTATGCGGTTCATTTTCATGCCTCCATCATACATGCATTTCTTTGATAAAATATTCAAATCTAAATTTTAAAAGATGGAAATACAACATAATCACATATTAAGTCACCAAGTTGCTACCAAATATTCCAGGACCTGACATCAGCACCACAATGCCAAGTTACTGAAAAGTGACTGATGGCATATTGCATCAGCTGCATGGAAAACCTGGGTTCTTGTCTCTTGTTGAAATCACAAAGTAATCATGTTCACATAATCAGTGAGAAGCATGGCCTGGAAATTAAATTTTTCCTCTAAAATTGGGGTTTTGGGGAGTTAATAAAATATCAGCTTGGTCTCATGAGCATTACGTGACTGTGGCAAAAAGTGTGCAAAACTAAATTATATGTTTAGCTGCAGTTTCCCAGTGAAATGTCCATCAAGGGGCTACAAAAGTGAGTGAAATGGTATCGTAATCAGACAAGGTTTTTCAGGTGAATGTTAGTTAGGGGTTTCCGTGAGTTAAACGTACCTCCCTAACCTAAAACTTTAACCTAAAGTGTTTTGAAAAAGCCAATGAGAGGTGAAAAACAGACATCCTTACCATAAACCAACACCTACAGTGGGTATCCATTAAAAATAGGCTTTCTTCTGCCGCAGTCTTTGCGTGAATGAGTCCTTAGCGGCTCTATAACCATATCATTTCAGAGCTGAACATCTTAGAGCTCTTTCTCCCAACAAAGCAACCATTAAGTTGGAGGTGGTAAGGGCAAGTTAAGCTTTTTTTCCAACCGACATAAAAGAGAAGAAAAAGAGGAGGAAGAAAAAGAACCAAGAAGAACAAACACTGATTTGCTGGAGGGACACAGCAATGGAGACCATGATAAACACTTTCCTGCAACATGCAGCGTTTCATGAGGATGCCCACGCATCGGGATTAATTTGGTTCAATGGGATTCCATTCACATTTCATTGAGAGAATTATAATTTTTGGGTATTTGTACACAGACGTTATGATATTCAAACATATTGTGACAATTTTCAAAAACTGCAAGGACTCTATAAACCTGTGCTTTCTTTTAATGTGCTGATGGGCTAGTCTATATTTTTAATTTTTAAACAGGGTTATCAAATGTGAATTAATTCATTTATATGTGAATGTTATATTATCCTGTCAAAAAAAGCACGAAAAAGATACAACGTAATTAGAACATAATTATTCTTCATGGAAGCATCAAATTAAATATTGTAAAATATTTTAATAAGAACTGCAATTTTACATTACATGAATTAGGCTGGAAGTGTTGTGACTACATTATTTGTATAATATTTGTCTCAATACAGGTGTTTGAGTTTTACGCTCAATGTAATAACCAGAAACGCTATGCAGTTCAAAACTGTAGGTTATGTGTTTTGTTATTCTTTATCTGTCTAGTATTTTATAAGAAGATAATAGCTGCTGTAAACCGATGTTGCCACAAAGCTTGATAATATAGATTTTTTTTGGGAATGACTGCACCAATGTGTCAATAGCATCTGTAAACAGCTGTTCAGAACTCAATAGACTCTTGCCAACATTGAAATAGTTGACAAACTTCATTGAGTGTTGTTCCAGTGTTGTGAAGCATAACGGCGGTGTGCTGGCCTTGTTGATTCCTTGGTCATTAAATTTACAATTCTGTTTCTTTTCTCCTCTCTTAAGGTTCTCTTTAATGGTACTTATAATAATACATAAAAATGAATATAAATGTAGTAATGAATATAAATGTAGTAACTATAGTAATATTGTTGTAAACATGTTTTTTTGCCAGAAAACAGATTTGTTGCAATTAAACATGGTTGTTACTACAGTAATCTGGTGTTAATTTATTAATAATTAACCATATTTCATTTTGTGAATAAATGTGTATGCAGAAAAAGGCATGTCACATATTTGCTGGGTACATTTACTTTAAGTAATGAGATAACATAGTTTTCTGGTGACAATTGAATGCACGAGGTGGCCGTTAAAGGTGGGCTATTTTCTACCCCATCCCCCATGTGAACACAGACAAAGGTAATGTGTGATGTGACACTAAAAAAGATTGAAGTAGATTTGGATGTTTAGATTTTTCACCTAGATATTTTGAAAAATATAAGTGAACTACCCTGATGCTATTGTTCTGTATTAATGTAATTAAGATGAAATACAAACTTAATCATGTAAACATGAACACTGTTGGACTGTACTGTCTATGGTTTTACCTTTTAAAACACCATTGTGGCAACAATTATAAGGTTAGTTGTATGAATTATATACAGTATAAAACCAAATGACCAACAACAAACTTATTGGACACAAATTACCAGCCACAGCGCAAAATGAAATGAAATGGAAATAAAAACCATGCAATGCTGAAATATTTTCTGCATTTATTTTGAATGTTGAACTTAACTTAGCAATATCAAATGTTACTATACATGATCAAATGTGTATTTATTACAAACAAACAATAACAATAGAAAAGAAAGATTCGATCTGATGATCTTTTACTAGAGTGCCAAACACACTACCGCTGACCTATCAGTCCACGTTTTAAAATTAAAGAATGTGACTAATGTCACTTATCTGTACACATGTCAGTTATATTTATAACATCATTGATTTGGATTCAATTAAACTGGAAATGCACATAAAACTATGTTGAACACCTAGTATGTCGTAATTGTAACACTGTAATTTATAAAAAGCACTATAATGTGAACATATAGTATACATTTAATGTGTATTTGCTAATGCTAGTCGAAAAACAACACATCATAAGATTAAAGCATGGATATTATTTACACCACTAGACTACAATATTAGTCTAATATGACTTGGTTGCTTTCTGTGTATTCTTCATGAGTTAAAGCAGCTCTTACATTCATACAGACGGGATCATCACAGAGGTTTTGTAATATTGTTACCAAATCAGGGCAGAAAAATTATAAATGCTCGATGTTAATCAAATAAGAATCAGATGCATGCATTAATTGTGGAAATACTGTGGTTGGGTTAGCAAAAGTGTAATAAATCAACCCTTTGTATATATTTTGGGCATTCAGAAATGAAGCTGGAATCTTTCCAACTGTAATCGTGTACATATTAAAGATATTATTGCTTGTATACTGAAACTACTGTTAGATCATACACGCCCCAAAGCAACAGCTCTTTAGCGTTGAAAGCATTGTTGTGCAGATTTCTTTCATGCCAGTAGACACATATGTAGTTACTTTCAAAAGCACTTCCCGCTTTGGTCACTGGGGGCAGTGCTTAAAATTTTAGTAGCACAGACCAAATTTAGTTCCAGAAAATGTAACCTACTGCTTTAAAATTCACAGTGAGACCAGTTTGGGAAATCATAGGGGGTTTTTTGGTTTATTTTTTACCACAATATCACAATTAAGTGATATTAAAAGTTTATAAATACATGCGCTACTTCTTATTTCTAAAATGCAGCATTGGGCAAGCTACTCAAAAAATATAGCAACTAAGCTACCGACAGAAAAAAATTGTTTAGCTCTAGAAGCTAAAAG
Source organism: Xyrauchen texanus (assembly GCF_025860055.1). Lineage (NCBI taxonomy): Eukaryota > Metazoa > Chordata > Actinopteri > Cypriniformes > Catostomidae > Xyrauchen > Xyrauchen texanus. The sequence goes on from NC_068311.1 coordinate 25,332,534, forward strand.
CTACACTTCAGAGAAAGTAGCAATTTACACTTCAAACTACACACCAAAAGTAGCTTGCTGCTATCACATTCACCGAACTCCCTCTCTCACTCCACGCTCCGCACTCTTTCTCCAAAGCACTATTCACTCACATCTGAGCCCAATCCAGCGCTCAATCACATCACCTCTATAAATCCTCACCCCGCCACTCCATCCTCATCTAGTCTCTGCAAGGTATGCTCAGACTTACCTGCTCTACCTGCTATCTCTACTTATGTGAAGCTCTATTCGATTTCCCGATATTCCTTGTCTCCACGATACCAAGGACTCATCTTCATCCTCTGACTTCCTGGATTGAATCTTCTTCCGCTAATTCCCTGCAAACATGAACTCTGTCATTGAAGTGTTACGTCCAGAGACGTATTCAAATGGTTGGTTTTAACAGTGTTTTCTTTAACGTGTTTTTGTATGCTTTTTCCTGTGTTTCTTCCTCTGTTTTCCCTTTGGCTCCTCCTACTCCATCTCAGGTAGCTGATTGTCTTCAGCTGTGCCTGCTTACCAGCCCAGACAGAGGTAGCATAATAGCAGAGAAGAAACTGCCAGAGAGAGAGAAATGTTGCCACAAGAGCTTTCTCCAGAGCATTGTCTTTGTCCTGCCCAGCTTGTTGTAGCAGATTGTAAAATAGTTGTTGAACATGATAACGGCCTAACTTTCTACATTGGATATTGTATCCCTATCTTTATTTGACTGTTATAAGTGTCTAACATGTGTTATTGGATGTTTATTTGGAAGCTGTAGGGAGGCGGGTGCCATTTTTGTCGTACTCCGTTTTTCCTGTTTTTTGGCCTGAAATAAATGTGGTGCTGTGGCAGGGCTCAGACTAATGCTCTTTAAACTTGTAATCTTTGTAGCGTCCGTTTATACCACAAGTCTTATTTTGGGACATAACAATTGGGGGCTCGTCCATTCGATTCAATTATTTGTGGAACATAATAGTTTGTTTCTTTTTTTGATAACCTGATTTTTTTTTTTTGTTGGTAGTCATAGGTATGGCATTTGATTTGGTCAAGTTTACATTGTCTCCGACAGTGGAAGAGTTTGACAGGTGTAGGAAAAAGATATAATATAAGATATAATTCGAAAGTTGGACCTCGAAGTCCAGGCATTTAATAGTAGGCCGGTTCCATTGCCTAGGTCTCGTCCTCCCTCTACCAGTGTTCTTGCACCAGTAGAAATTTTTTTTGATGTGGGGAGGTATGTAAAATTGGTCCCACCCTTTCGTGAATGTGAAGTGGATGCATACTTTGTTGCGTTTGAGCGTATTGCCACAAGATTGAACTGGCCAAAGGATTTGTGGTCTCTTTTGGTACAGAGCAATATTGCTGGAAAAGCTCAAGAGGCGGGTGCGGCGTTGTCAGTTGAGAGCTTGTTCGATTATGGCACTGTAAAGTCTGCAGTGCTCCGTGCATACGAATTGGTCCCTGAAGCGTATAGGCAAAAGTTTAGGTTCTGTTCAAAGTTGCCTAACCAAACTTATACGGAGTTCGCGAGAGTAAAACAGGTACTGTTTGAGAAGTGGTGCTTCACAAGTAGGGTTACAGCTTATGAAGAACTTCAGGAACTTATATTGCTGGAGAATTTAAAAAGTTGTATTCCTGAAGGTGTTGTAGTCCATTTGAATGAACAAAAAGTAAGTAAACTGGTGGCAGTTTTGGCTGACGTGTATGTGCTTACACACAGAACTGTCTTCCCTACTGTGCGTTCTGTTAAAATGTCTTCAGAAGAGAAAACGGCTAAGAATTTGTCAATGACTAACCCTGTTAAATCTATTTTGCAAGGATCGAAGGGAAAAGAGGATAAGTGGGTATTTTTTATTGTCTTGATCCAGGGCATTTAATTTCAAATTGTAAAGCCTGGAAACAAAAAAACTCTGCTGTTAATTCTAAGAATGTAGCGTTTATTAATGCCATTTCTGAGAGTAATGCTGTAAGTCTACAATCTGGTCCGAGTACTTTTAGTCCGTTTGTAATGAGAAGCTCGGTAGCTCTCTTAGAGGACTCTGACTTTAAGTCAATCTTAATACTTAGAGATACTGGAGCATCGCAGTCTCTAATTCTGGACAGCGCCCTTCCATTCTCTACCGGCTCGTATACTGGTGCTAACATACTAGTCCGTGGGATTGAATTGGTTTGTATCTCCGTTCCACTGCATAGAATTCATCTAAAGTCTGATCTTGTTTCAGGTCTTGTGAACATTGGCATTCGTTCGCAACTGCCTGTTGAAGGGGTAAGCATGATTTTAGGAGATGATTTAGCAGGTGGCAAAGTATTTCCTTGTCCAATTGTGTCTGAAGAACCTGATTGGTCTGCTCAAAATGATTTCATCATGCAGTTTTCTGCTACTTTCCCAGCATGTGCCGTAACTCGTGCCCAATCACAGAAATTTGAAAATGTGATTGATCTTTCTGACTCCTTTCTGTTTTCTCCACAGACTGTAAAGAGTGAACTTTACATAAAGCCAGTATCGTCAGAATTAAATGGCATGAGCAGTAAAGGTAAACTCCCTTTAAAAGTCAATAGAATACAGTTAGCTGCTGCACAACGTTCCAATTTGTCACTTGCTACATGTATTAGTGGTACTGTAGACAAGACCCTAATTCCTCAAATGCCGGTGGGTTATTTTTGGGATGATGACGTTCTTATGCGGTGGTAGAGACCACGTGCCACAGATGCAGAATTTTTAACTGTGTTCCAAATTGTATTACCTGATGCTTACCGGAATCAGATTTTTTAATTGGCTCACGAACATGTGTGTTCAGGACACTTGGGTGTTACGAAGACGTATCATCGAATTACCAGACACTTTTTTTGGCCTGGAATAAAAAACGCTGTGTCTAGGTTTGTATGATCATGTCACGTCTGTCAGTTTGGTGAAAAGCCTAATCAAATAATTCCACTCGCTCCACTGTAGCCCATTCCAGTTTTTGGAGAACCATTTGAGAGGCTCATTATTGACTATGTAGGCCCATTACCTAAAGCTAAAACTGGTCACCAATACCTGTTAACGACTATGTGTGCTAGTAGCCGGTTCCCTGAATCTGTTCCTCTACGAACTATTCAAGCTAAAACGATAGCCTGTGAACTTAAGTTCTGTTCAGTTTTTGGCTTACCGAGAATCATTCAAAGTGACCAGGGTTCCAATTTCACCTCTAATTTGTTCAAGTACCGTCACAAACTATTGTGGTCACTCATGACATTGATGTTGGTGAATGTAGGCCTATCAAACAGCATCCATATCGTGTAAATCCCCACAAGCGCCAGGTTATGAAAATCGAGGCAGAGTACTTGTTGAGCCACTGCATTGCAGCATCAAGTCAGAGTCCTTGGAGCTCACCGTGCTTGCTTGTAACTAAACCTGATGGCTCGTGGCGATTTTGTACTGATTTCTGTAAGGTGAATGCTGTAACTAAGCCTGATTCCTTTCCTCTTCCCCGAATTGAGGACTGTGTTGACCGGGTAGGATCAGCTAGTTTTGTTACCAAATTAGATCTGTTAAAAGGATACTGGCAAGTTCCTTTGACACCCCGTGCCACGGAAATCTCTGCATTTGTGACCCCCGATTGTTTCCTTCAGTATACGTCCATGGCTTTTGGCATGAGAAATGCACCAGCAACATTCCAGCGGTTGATGTTGAAGGTACTATCAGGTGTGTCTAACTGTGAAGTATATTTAGATGACATAGTTATTTACTCTGCAACTTGGGAGGAACATATGCAAACACTTGAGTTGTTGTTTAAGCGATTGCTGGAAGCTTATCTTACCTTAAACTTAGCCAAATGTGAATTTGCTAAGGCAAGAGTGACCTACCTTGGCAAACTAGTTGGTCAGGGCCAGGTGAGGCCTGTGCAAGCTAAGGTAGAGGCTATTGTGGAGTTTCCAAAGCCAAGTATTAAGCGGGAGCTACGCCGTTTTCTGGGAATGACTGGATATTACCGTGGTTTTTGTAATAACTTTGCTACTGTTGTCACACCCTTAACTGATCTTCTTAAAGCGTAACGAAAATGTGTGTGTGTGATACAGCGTGTGAAACTACATTTAAAGGGGTCATGACATGAGAAACCAAATTTGCCTTGATCTTTTGGTATATAAGAGGTCTTTGTATCATTAAAACGTCCTGCAAGTTTAATATTTTAAGACGTCCTCCCCATTCTAAACGAATCATTTATTTAATTAAGCTCAAAATACAGCTCGTTCTGGATTCATGGTTAGAAGTGACGTGTCGGTTAGAAGTGACGTACCAGCGTTTGCATATGACCGCCTCCAGCACAAGATAACTACGCTTTAATCGCCGTGCGCCTCACAAGTGTTCAGTCGATGGACAGCGAGCTCTGACAGAGACTACTTGTGCACAGGAAAATTACGATGCCACACAGATGTGCTGTTCCTGGCTGTGGTCAAACAAAACCTCTGAATAAGCTGCCGAAAGATCCAGACGTCAGGGAAAAATGGATGCAGTTTATTTTTTGCGGACATCCCAGTCACGGCAGTGTTAACTTAAGCGTTTGTTCTGTACATTTTAAGGATGACTGTTTTGAGAACAAATCTCAATATGATGCTGGCTTTGCCAGAAAACTGTTGCTCAAAGATAAGTCCGTGTCGACTATTCTGGGAACAACGACGACGTAAACTGTAAGTAATCTATTTTAAACTTTAAACTACTTTTTAAAGTGCAATTTCATTCATTATGAATAATCACAGTGTTTTTACTTAGTTTACTTGCATATTGTTCTGGCTGGGGGCGTCAATAATTGATACATAGGCACTGACGTTAGCCAATCATAACAGTTGGCGTTAACACTGAAGTCTTAAATGGAAAACGCCCCCAAAACAGACTGTTTGAATCAGAAGATGAGAAACAGGGTGGGAAAAGGTCATAAATCACTAGATTTTAAAAGTTTTTCTTAAAAAAAAATATATTAATACTATAATTGCACCTAAGGTAACATAATAATACAATAAAAAAACCCATGTCATGACCCCTTTAATTCTGCTAAAGATCTGTTATGTTATGCTCCTGTGTTGACATGCCTTTTGAGCTAAAGGTGGATGCTAGTGGGGTTGGTGCTGGAGCAGTGCTGCTGCAAGAAGACAAGGCAGGAATTAAACACCCAGTATGCTACTTCTCGATGAAGTTCACCAAGTGTCAAAAAATTATAGTACCATCGACAGCCTTGTTGTTGGCATTGAAAAATTGAGGTCTGCCTGTGTAAAGGTAATATGGCTCCTATTATTGTATATACTGACCACAACCCTCTAGTTTTCCTATCCCGTATGGCAAACTCAAACCAGAGACTAATGAGATTCTGCAAGAGTTTGTGCTTGATATAAGGTATAAAAAAGGAGTGGATAATGTAGTAGCAGATGCTTTATCAAGAGCCCATAGTGATGACTAACCCACTTATGAAAAAGGTTTGAATTTATTTTTTACAAACTAGGATTTTGTTTGGCAAGTTTATAGTTTGTAATTGCGGGTGGTGGTGTTACATCCAGAGACGTATTCAAATGGTTGGTTTTAACAGGGTTTTCTTTAACGTGTTTTTGTGTGCTTTTTCCTGTGTTTCTTCCTCTGTTTTCCCTTTGGCTCCTCCTACTCCATCTCAGGTAGCTGATTGTCTTCAGCTGTGCCTGCTTACCAGCCCAGACAGAGGTAGCATAAAAGCAGAGAAGAAACTGCCAGAGAGAGAGAAATGTTGCCACAAGAGCTTTCTCCAGAGCATTGTCTTTGTCCTGCCCAGCTTGTTGTAGCAGATTATAAAATAGTTGTTGAACATGATAACGGCCTAACTTTCTACTTTGAGCATTGTATCCCTATCTTTATTTGACTGTTGTAAGTTGCGTCTGATGGCGTGACATCTGTGGTGTTTTGTGGTACAATTTTAGTTGGTTTTCTCCCAATAATACATTCCATACTGTTTAAGAAAATTACAGAAATCACTATGTGTGGCAGGGCGGAGGGCGGGGCCGGGTCGTGATCCTGCACACCCGGTCCCGTATTAGGCTAATCAAGCCTCCGTGAGGGATAAAGGTCGACCGCTGCCAGGGGCGGGGGAGACCACTTCTGTTCCCCGAGAACGCGGCGGGGTGTTCCGTCCGCCAGGGGCTGGAGGTCTGCCTCTGATCCGCCCAGAGAGGCGCTGCTGTCGTCCAATAGAGGGTGGAGGAGTGTCCGAGGAACAAGCTATGGCGTATCGGAGAACTGGAGAGTAAGAATTTTTTTTCTCTCTCCTACTGCCGCTCTGCATTGGCCTTTTCCCTCTCTTTTCAATTTTACAAGTGTTTTTTTGGGGGATACTACACTGTTACAGGAAGTACCCCCCCAGTTTAATTATTTCTGTTTCCCTCCCCTTGTCCCCTCCCTCGTCCAGGTAGATGGGGATGACCTGCCGGCAGACGGGGCTTTGGGCACACCCTCCCCCAGGGAAAGAGGGGTGTACGTCATGCTGGGGGCTTCCCAGCCTGAGAGAACGAGGGAGGAATGTGGCAGGATGGAGGGCGGGGCCGGGTCGTTATCCCACACCCCCGGTCCCGTATTAGGCTTATCAAGCCTCCATGAGGGATAAAGGTCGACTGCAGAGAATCGTGCAGGAGAGAGAGATAGTTTAAGGACATGTCTGTCATGTGTGTGTGTTTGTCTTTTAAGTTTATCATTAAAACTATTATTTATATTGTCAAGCTGGTTCCTCCTTTCCATTGATCCCTTTACACTATGATAATAATGTATATTATTACTGAGCTGTTGGATAATCACTTACAGCAACTTTAATTTGGCTATTTTTCCAAATAACAACTGGCATCTCTGGCTCCACTTTATCCCTCTTCTGGCTCATTGAAATGATTCAGCGACAGGCGTCCATCATTACAGCCCGGCCATGCCCTCCTCCTCATCATATATCCTGCCGGTCTGTAGCGGGCTCCTACTCCTCCTAATTCAATGTAATATAGTATTTATTTGTATGAATATAGTACCCATTTGTCTTCTATTAAACAAATGAATATATTACATATCTAAGGTCTTTAATGACCCATAACTATTTAGTAATTAAGTAGTTCAAAACATATATTCAAATTTTTGTTACACTATTCAGAAGAGAAATGTTGAGGAATACTAAAGGGGTGTGGGCATAGCTCTATAAAATGGATGAGACATAGGGGGTGGAATGAGATCCTGGGTCACATAAGACCAGAGCTATGCATTAGGAGTGAATTGAATGGTCATTTTATCTAGCCTCAAAATTTGAATGATGCAGATAAACACAGCCTGTTGACAGCTTTTATAAATAGATGCTGACAACATGAGCCAAAATACATGTGTTAAATAACAATTTTTTTTCTCTGTCATAGTGTATATGAGTGATGGTAAGATGATAGAATTTTACTCCAGAGTGGCTCACTACTGACAGTGGAAGTCGAGTGTGCACAGAGCAGATTTTTCTCCATGTAAGCCCTGATGGCCACCTGCTGTGATGAGTAAGAGAAACCAGTCAGTTTGATGCCTCCGTAAGAGACAGCATCAGTATGTCTCACAACACTCCCATCAAAATAAGACCCCTCCTTTGTTCACTGCACTAAGATATACATCCTAAAAAGACAGTCTGATGTAGTAATAAATGTAACACACTTTGTACAAATTAAATATCAGATTTCTACAGGCTTATTCAGACTTATTGCATTCTTGCACAAAGAAAAAAAAGCTAGATGCAGCATCTCAAGACACATTTTAAAAGGTTTTAAGTTCTTATAACTTGTCACAGCGTCTAAAAACTTGTCACTCGTTTGTAAGATTCTGTAAAGCCAGTGAGACATACTGCAAAAAGACATCTGTTGTGCATGTTTACATTGGAAAAACTATTGCAAAACAGGGCAGATAAATGCAAAAATGAGTTTGGTGTGTGTGAACAGTCTCTGTTTTGTTAACTTCTAATTAATCTTAATATTTATCTTAATATTTCCCTTTAGTGAAAATATATTGATTTAATGTTAAGCAGTATAGTATCAGCATAAAATGTTCTGTGCAAAATTAAAATGTTTTGGGGCGAAAAGTTACACGACTTTTGGACGCAGTATTTCAGTATAAAATCATGCGTATTTGTATGCGAGGGTGTGGCCGGGCCGTGATGGAGCACGGCTGGTGCTGAATCAGCTGATCAGTGGGAGTGCGAGATAAAGGAGTAACCGGCTGCCCTTTATCTCGCTGTCCTACTGATCAGCTGATTCAGTGCCGGCATGCTCCATCACTTCCTGGCAACGCCCTCCTCCTCGTCACAGTCTTGTTCACTAACCAGATGCTATCTGTACTCCTATAGTGCTATGCAATGTGTAAACAACACTGCCATTATTTTCAGCACACAAACCTCCTTTCTATGTAAATTAGGCTATTATAGATGCCTTTTTTTAATAAAAAAAAACAACTCAGTGTTATTTGTCTGCTGCAATTAAAGTTGTACTATCGCCGCCAACTAAAAGCAGGTAGTACAGAATTTTTTTAAAAAGTGATGTTTGTGTGCCTTCTCTAGTAATCATTGCTGCAGGCATTTATCAAATGATAATCAAATTCCTTCAGTGAATTGGGTTCTAAAACAATGTAGACTGCACATGCAAAAAAAAAAGATGTTGTCTTGACTTATGAAAAGCACATGAAAGATCAAGCATTCTTTTGGTCACTTCTGTATTTGTTTTTAGCTGTGTCCCAAAGCACACACTGTACATTATGCCTTTGCAATATACCTACCATGTTTCACGTGCAGTATCGTCACAATCTGAACACTTAACACTTTAAAAAAAAAAATATACACGGAAGCATTCGCTGACGGAAGTGACGTTTCAAGCGCATGCAATGTGTTGCCGCTAGCTCTAAACATGTTAGCCAACCTAAGTTCAACACTTATACCTCAAATAATGTACATACTGTATTTACACAGTATGTAGTGATGGTAAAGCATTCAACTCACAATTGTAAGGTCTTCACTGAAGTTTTGCTAGTTTCTGCAATCTTCATTCTTTTGTCAGACCAGCAACGCAGCCAGGTAACTCCACCCCTTCAGCTACCTACGGCAAGCCATGAGTGCTGAGTGCATGAAGCGTCCAACATTCCACACTTCATTTTGACTATGGAAGAAGTGCATCATCCAGGTCCTCATAGTAGACATCTTTTTGTTGCATTTTCAGTGTTAACATAATACTCCTTACAAAAATAGAGAGTTCGTGGCAAATTTGATACAAACTTACCACAAATTCGCCACTGATATTTTTAACAAGCAAATGAGCTTTTCTGCAAACTTGCGGCAAATTGTCCATTGTTGCCAAAGGTTTGCCGGAGATTTACCACTACTTTCGAAGAGCTGCAATCTTCTGGCAAACATTTGCGGTTGTTTAGATTTTTTTGTAAGAGACTTGCACTATTTATTCTTCAAAATGACATAGAATAATGCAGAAGTGTGCTGTTTTTTCTTCTTTATTTAAAACCATTGTTTTTCTTGCCTCGCACCTACTCTTGTTTCATTCAGCTTGTCGGCCCCCCAAAAGGACAAATCACATCAATAATAAATGTCATCAATAGAAATGCCCTGTGGTCCAGCAAGCATTAACTAATCTCCAACCTTTTATAACTCTCCTTTCTGCTGCAGATGCAAGGAGGCTGCAAAGTGCTCTTTCAACTCTGTGAGAGTTGAAAACATCAACATGTCTGCCTAGAATGGCTTTAAATAGAACACACATAGCAAAAATAGCTCTTCCTTCATACCACCCACCAAACTTTCAAGTAACATGTGTGATTTGTGTTTTTAATTGATCTGTGAATAAACTCCAGTCTCATAAAAAGCAAAGGTGTATTCTTTCTAATAATAATAATAATATAACACACACTCAAATTTGTTTTTATTTAATTGTGGGGACTCTCCATAGACGTTCATACATTTTATAAAGATCTAATGATAATTTCTATCCCCTAACACTACCCTAAACCTAACCCTCACTGAAACCTTTTTGCATTTTTACATTTTCAAAAAACATAGTTTAGTATGTTTAATAAGCAATTTTCCTCATGAGGACCGCTGGCTGGACCATTTGGTCCCCATAATATAGTATAAACATGTACACACATATTTAACCCTGCTAACACACGACATACCAGTTACCTAATTTTTTTGTCCTTTTTTAGTAATTTCACGACTTACTAACAGGCAATGTAACTGCAATGTCATAGGCCCGTATTTTCATTACCATTATATGCAGGGTTGGAAAGAGTACTGAAAAATCATACTCAAGTAGAAGTACTGCTACTTCCCAAAATTTTAGTGTGAGTAGAGTAAAAGTAGCTGTCCTAAAAACTACTCAAGAGTAAAAGAGTAGCTCATTTAATAGTACTCATAAGTAGTGAGTATTGAGTACAGTTGCAAAACCTATGCCCTATTATAATGAACACTGTATGCCAACTTTTAAAATACATCACTAATCTATGATAAACACTACTTGAATCTGATTCCAAAAAATAAAAGGGAGACATGATAACAGAAATGAAAAGATTAAAAAGTTATTTTCAATACATTGTTCACTAATTTAAATCATAATCCATGAAACAATTACATTAAAATCAGTTTATGCGTAGGGTCTACATTTCCCTTAATGCCGGCAGAGCATTATTGTTATGCATAAAACATGTTCAAACAATGCAAGGAATGCAAAAACAAAAAAAGCAAAATAAGCAGGATCACTTGGCACATCATGTCCTGCACAATAGAGGAGGTAGAGCAGGCATGGAAAAGTTGTTTCATACATGGGCTACATCACGCTTAAAAAGGAATAATTCACCCAAAAATGAAAATTCTCTCATCATTTACTCACCCTCATGCCATGGATGTGTATGACTTTCTTCTGCAGAACAAAAATTAAGATTTTTAGAAGAACGTCTCAGCTCTTTTGGTCCACACAATGAAAGTGAATCAGTGCTAAAATATTGATGCTCCACAAATCACATAAATCAGCATAAAGTAGTCTAATCCATGTCTCCAGAAGCGATATGATAGATGTGGTGAGAAACAGATCAATATTTAATTCCTTTTTTACTATTAATTCTCCTCCCTGCACAGTCTATCTCCACTTTAACTTTCACTTCATCTTGTGTTTTTGGTGATTCACATTCTTCATGCATATCAACATCTATTGGACAGAGAGAAGAATTTCTTGCATAAAAAGATTTAAATATTGATCTGTTTCTCAATGACACCTGTCATATCAATTCTGAAGTCATGGATTAAACCACTGGAGTTGTATGTATTACTTTTATGCTTCTTTTATGTGCTTTTTGGATCGTCACAATTTTGGCACCCCTTCACTTATATTGAATGGACCTACAGAGCTGAAATATTCTTATAAAAATCTTAATTTGTGTTCTGAAGAATGTAAGTCATAGACAGATGGTAGTAAGAGTAAATTATGAGAGATTTTTCCTTTTTGTGTGAATTATTTCTGTAAGTAGCACATGGGGGGCCACATTGTCCTCCTTCAGAGATAAAATGTTCCACATTGATTTAGTTCTTGTATCTTTTTAGCCCATAAATACTTGTGTTCTCATTCTAATGCATGATGCACAATTTCTACAAATGTTGATAAAGGCAAAGCGTAATTATAAATTATTTTAACATCTCTACTTTCCTGGTAATTTATTATACCAATTAACACTCTTTACATCAGGGATCGGTATTATTAAAAAAATAATAATATTTAAAAATAAAATATTATACAAAATTTTACTGTTTTATACTATTACATTAATACTTTTAAAGCTACTCAAGTTATTCGGCCAAAAGTAGTGAGTGGTTTTCTAGTTTCCTGGTTATTGCTGTTTGATTTTATTGACTTTATATGACATAGCCTGCTAGACAGCACTCAATTCGGTTGCATGTAGACTTCAAGTCCAACATTTTGATACAAATGTGCTTTTTGTCCCACTGTTTAAATTCACAATAGACATAAACGACTGCATTTACATTAAATCCTCACCAAAACGTGCATTGGCGGAATTGTAACGTGTATTTGATCATTTAGGCGTGAACCGCATTAGCGTTCAAACATTAGCTGCCAGTCAATCAAACAGTGCTCAGCTACAGACATCAGGAAATAAAAAGTCAATCTTTTATATTTCATCTAGATCAACCAACCAGTGGTGATCTTGCTATCGTGATTGATATAATGAACACCCCTGTTCTAGATGTAGAACATAGGCTAAATATAGAAAATTACTCAAAGGTTTGATCGAGGACATCTCTCTTGATTAAACATCAAGATTGTTTAATCACCCAGCCCTGTTGATAACATTGCATTAATCTCTCACAGCAGCATAATAATCTCAGTGATAGATAGTTAAATTATAGGCTAGGGCTATAGACACACAGAATCTAGTAAACAGAAATATGAAATTCACCTCAATATGTTTCTTCAAGATAGAGGCAGGATTAATGCTGATATCTGGCTTGAGCAAGTTAAACTCACATGACACGATCAAGCAATTGGCCTTTTTCACTGCGAAAAGCCCTTTTTGGTGCGGCTGGGATGTTCAGGTGTTGAAATGTGTTCAGTTGACGGCAGATCTGCAGCTGCTGTTCAAGTTTTTTACGTGTGATTTGATGGGAGTCTTGAGACTCTCCCTAGCCAATCACACTGATAGATAAAAATAAAATCAGGACAGGGAAGTAGTGAACACAGACGGTGGAAACATTGCACAGTAAAAGTACAGTTACAACACTTAAAATGTACTCAAGTAAATGTATACAATTTTTAAACTACTTAAAAAAAGAGCAATTCTTGGGAAAAAGTAATTATAATTATAAAAAAGTAATTACAGTAATGTGAGTATTTGTAATTTATTACTTTACACCCCTGATTATATGTTGCAAGCTTATCCAGAATGAACCAGTTTCCTAATAAACTAAATATTTTGGTAATTCCATGACTCACTGACAACGTAACTGCAACATCATTGTTCAGTAATTGAATTACCATTAAATTACTAATTCACAACTTTGTCTGTATGTCCTCCTAATGTCCAAAGTTTACCCAGAATGGTCCAGTAACGTAATGTTTTCGTAATATTTGGGTAATCCTGTGATTTATTGGCAATGTTACTGCAATGTCATAGGTCCGTAATAAAATGTACACTTCAGCTTCTAATTCCAATTCCACTTTTTTACGTTCTGCTATGTGATCCAAAAAAAAAAGAAAAGAAACATATGATGAGCCCAGTCACACCATAGGAAAATTTTATTTCTATGATAGATTTGTAATTGCCATCATTCATGTTTTGTACAATTTGTATGTGTATATTTATATACTAATTAGTATTTCTGGCATCTTTCATTTGCGTTTGTATCTGTCTGCTTCACAGCCTCAGATGATTACTTATTTGTACATTCAATATTCTGAATCTTCTGCATGATATAAGAGCATGCATGTCAAATTCAAGTGAAAAAAAAAAATATATGTAAATTCAAGTGATTTGAATTAGATCTGTTGGGAGACATTCACAAACTGTGCATAAATCAAGTGCCTACATATTTACACAATAACAAATTGAAACCAAAATAACTTTAATATGATGACCAGAATTTGCTATTTCAAATGAATAAAACTCCTCCAGTTGCAATGTATATAAAAAGAAAATCTCTCTGAAGATATAAAGTGTTGATTTTCGCAAAGTTAAAACATATTTAACATGATACGTATAAACAATTATCTTCTAAAAGAGTGATGGATGGGAAACACACAATACATAGGCCCTACTGTAATATAACAGCACACGCCTCCACCTGAATTCTTGCGTGCGCATCATCTGAACCAGTGGCACCTGCAGCTGTACGGCTATACGCACTGTGCGTACCATGATCACTCCGACTGACCTGAGAAATAATTACTCTCAGAATATTTCACCAATCATGAAATGTGTCCTGTATTTCTGTTGGCTGTTTAATAGAACTAGCAAAGCCCAATTTGCTAATAATTCTTTTGAGTCGGTTCTTTTCAGTGAATTGGCCGAACAGGCTTGCAAAACGCTCTGAATCAATTTTTGATTCACTACAATACGTTCAGAGCACTCTCTCACTGAATCATTTGGAGCAGTTTCTCAAACAGTAAAATGGTATGAGCTATTTACGAATACAGCGCTGGATACAGTGTAAATTTACCTACAGTCAACTGAAACAAAAGGCTGTCTTTTTGAGAGGTAACTTGGAGAAACTTCAGCTAGTGCTGTATCATGTGAACAAGGGGCTGTTCTTTTGAGGGACACATTTTTGTGTCCGCTCACGCTGTTTTTCAATCGTTTTCCATGTAAACATTCAGTAGATTGATGACTTGACAACTGCATCACATTTCACTGTGTTTTTAGCATCTCTCACAGAAGCGCTGCATTTTTAGATGGAGTGTTAATTTAAAAAGAACTTCTTCAACTGATATAAATACGTCTCAAGACACCTGCGTTCTGCTCTAGTAGTTGTGGTGCATTTTGCTTTTTTAGTTCGAAAATGCCTCTGTCTGAATGGTCACTGGAAGAAATGTTTTACCCAATAGATACATCAATGCTACTCATACTCAAGAAAATAAATAAATGCTTATCTCAAAGTCACCAGAATTGAACGCTTAAGTGTTGTTTTTTGCAACAACAAAAAAATCTCATGTGGGAGCATTCCCCCAGACCCCCCTAGATATAAGGTTTATTAGGCAGATTGAGAGGTCTGCAACCCGACCTGGGCCCAACCAGAGAACCCGACAGGTTTTGGGTTGGGTTCAGGTTTATAATTAATGAAAAAATAAAAAGGCCTACCAATCTTGTTTCATGCATGCACTCTCACTCACAGACTAGTGATGGGTCATTCATGAATGATTCGTTCATTTTGAACTAATCTTTTATGTGACTCAAAAGAACGAGTAGTCTCAGAGAGTGATTTGTTAATTTTGTGCAGGGATGTGCACAGATATATTGTGGGGCAGGGGCTCAAGTGGAAAAAAAGGACACTTCTCATAATTATTTATTAATTTTTTTTTTTTAAACAAAATGTTAAATATATTAACACAACTCTGACTTCCTTACCAATTTATTTTAATTCCATCACACTCTATGCTACTAGTTTCAGGTATATATTTAGAATAAATTACTGCACCAAGGAGAGGGACATAGTTTCACTAATAATTTGTTTATTTTGCACAAGGCAATAAATTGTTTTAATTTGTTTGGTGTTATTGGAATACATAACACTTCAATGTATGCATATTACCGCATTTTAATTAGTTAATGCCTAATTTTCATATTAATGTGGCAAATGTGATGGCGTTATTAGACACAAATTTTACTGTATTCACATGTACTGTCTCCATTAAGTACAGTACATTAGCCTGTATGGCCATGATATATTGCTAGTAGCTCATGAGTTATGCATGTTAGCATGACACAAGTTAACTATATTTGGCTTTTGGCTAATTAGCTGTAAAGTCGAGGCATCACCATTCACCTCCACACAAGCAAAGAAAAACACAACTGGTATATGAGCTGGGAGGGGCTGCTGCCTGCCTGTCTGTGTGTCTGATGTGCTGATGTGTGCTGCACTGCTGTGAGGAGACACGGAGGAAGAGAGAGAGGGAGGGCAGGAGGGCATAGGAACTCGTCAATGTTTCAACTCCCGACCAGATATTTAGATTTTATTAAATAAATATATTTGTTTGGCAGGGAAACTGTGCACAAACAGGAATATACTGTATATATATATATATATATATATATATATATATATATATATATATATATATATATATATATATATATATATATGCACACATATATTCCTGTTGGCGCACATGCTTTGCTTTCATTGCACCCAGGCCGTGCCCGCCCCCTTGTGGGTTCGAGCACACTCGACGAGAAGTGTGGCATCCTCGTGGGCACTGGCCAATGGCACCTCCCTATAGCAGACATTTGCAGAGCAATGGGCTGGGCAACACCCAATAACTTTACGAGATTTTACAATCTCTGGGTGAGTCGGTCTCGTCCCGTGTTCTCTCAGGTCCGACTACGTAGAACTCGGGAATGCGGAACGTCTGACCGGGTGTTTCGCTTGCACATAGCACCTTTCCCCTCCACTGAGGTGATTACGTTCACACTTTTCACCCAGGATAGTCCACTAAACTCACGCTCCCTGGATGTTCTTCCTACCTAGCCCTCTGGTCCACGAATTCAGCCGAGGAATTCCCCGACCAGACCCACTACGGGTACTAAAATTACCCTGTACTGGAATAGGTGCTCCACAGGATCGGCCTTTGTGGACTAATCCCCCCCTGTGTATTTTCCACGGTACGGCCCCCCTACTGGCGGGCCTGCATCTCCCTTGGGCAGTCCCCCCTGCCCCCTGCCCCAGTCGCCGTGTTTGTAGCAACTCCTCCCTCGCAGCAGGTACCACCATGCCATTTCCACATGTGCCCTGAAAACCCATGTGACATATTTCTCCACACTTTACCTCCCCCCAGCCTGGGAAGATGGTGGTGTCCATTCGGTCTTTTCCCTCTGAAAGAATAGGAGTTGGAAAAGAACACCTTCCCCGATGCGTGTGATAGCATTAAAATGGCCCCAGCCGCTTTAACTCTATACGAGAAACATAGAGAGAGAAAAGGCACGGCTGGCACGGCCTGCTCCCATGCTTGGCACGTTGCTCTGTTCCCCTCTCCAGGATGCTGGGAACCTAAAAAGTTTATGACGATTTTTAGGGGGCGCTGGAGAAGGGTACGTGCAGTCTGACACAGCCTGTTCCTTTGGTACGCAACTGCCTGCATGCACCTGCGTCAGCAGCTCACATACATGGTTCAGCGCATGGCATGTTTGAATAGGGACCCCTAGTGTCGCTTCATTCAACACAACGTCGAAGTGAGCCCCCGGCCATGACGCTGAACCGAGCCACTGCAATGGCCGAACCTTATTCTCGGCTCCTCAGTGCAAAACCTTAATGAACAGATGCATGATTCCCTCCCTTTAAAGCTGTATGTCCGGCGGAGGGACTGGGTTCAGCTAGATCGTTTTTTAGCAAGTATTCAACTTCTGTTTTCATCACTGATCGTTTCGTACTATTTACTCAATAAGTGTGTTGTTTGACTGGTAAATCACATGTGATCTGAATGTCATGTTGTAACAGTCGTCTGAGATGGAATATCACCAAACAGCATAGGGAAATCACAAATTACTTTTATAACATCCTGCTTCTGGGCTTTGGATAAATCAAATAGAAACGATGGCAATGACTGCAGTATTTCAGAATTAGACAGTCGGGCACACCCCTGAGCATTACGAAGGGAAAAGCCATCATCAACAAACGACTCACCAGCAGATAGCGATATCACCTCGCAATCCTCGGCAGTGGGTGCTGAAACAACTGCAACAGACGTAGCAACAGAATAAGAATTCAGATTATCTATTTCCTCAATTCTCTCAGACGATTTTCTGGAACGATACAACTTTAACATATTTACATGACATGTCCAAATTTCCGTTTACTATCTGGAGTATGCACAACATAATCTGTCTCACTCAACTTTTTAGTTACCACGTATGGACCAACAAATCAAGCAGACAGAGCAGAACCAGGAATTGGCAAAAGTATCAATACTTTGTCTTCAGGTTTAATCTCACGAGTAACAGACTTTATGTCGAAATGCTTTTTCATGCTCCTCTGGGCTACAGCCAGATGTTCTTTTGCAAACGTACAGGCAGTATGCAAGCGCTCTCTGAATCAGCTAACATAATCCAGTATATTTTCCTTAGGTGCTGCATCCTCACGCAACATTCCCTCTTTTAAAACTTTGAGTGGACCACGCACGGTATGTCCAAACACTAGATCCGCAGGACTAAAACAAAGGGAGTCTTGAACTGTTTTGCGAACACCAAATAAGACTCCCTCATCCCACTCTTTACTGGAGCTTG
The DNA here is from genome assembly GCF_025860055.1 of Xyrauchen texanus. NCBI lineage: Eukaryota > Metazoa > Chordata > Actinopteri > Cypriniformes > Catostomidae > Xyrauchen > Xyrauchen texanus. Next base: position 25,350,523 of record NC_068311.1, read on the forward strand.
AACAATATTTGCGCAGCATTGATTTTAACATTTGGTGAAAACGTTCGATTGCCCCTTGGCTTTCGGGATGGTACGGACTAGAAACTCTGTGCGATATTTCCAAGGTTTTTAACACCTGTCTAAACAGTCTGGAGAGAAAATTAGTTCCCTGATCCGTCTGTACAATTTTTGGCAACCCAAATGTGGAAATGAATTTAATAAATGCCTTTACAATTGTAGCAGAAGTAATTTTTCTCAGTGGAAATGCTTCTGGATATCGTGTTGCAGAGCACATAATTGTTAGTAAAAACTGATTTCCTGACTTGGTCTTTGGTAAAGGGCCGACACAATCTAAAATGACATGCTCGAAAGGCTCTCCAATTACAGGGATCGGAATCAATGGAGCAGGTGGGATCTTTTGATTTGGTTTTCCCGTAACCTGACACACATGACAAGTGTTACAATACTGACAGACATCTTTTTTTCAGACCAGGCCAAAAAAAATGTTTCAATATACGATTATATGTTTTCGTAATTCCTAGATGACCTGACATCGGATGATCATGAGCCAAACTTGTCTGTAAGCAGTGGGTAACACAATTTGACAGGTAACATCCCACTCATTATCCATACCAACGACAGGTCTCCACTTACGTAACAGTAACTCATTGTCTATCACATATTCAGCTTGTCGATCTTTTACAGATTTTGGATGCTCAGCAGCAGAGAAAAACTTAGTCAAAGAAGGATCATCTCGCTGTGATGCTACCATCCATTCACTTTTTATAGGTACAGTCAACACTTCTAAATCAGTCACAACTTCAACCCTTCGATCGGGTTTCACAAACTTAGAACACTGCAACTCGGATGAAGAGCTCTCTTCAGCAAAGAGTGGCAACATGAATGAATCATTCAACGTAACGTCGTTGCCTATTCTTCGCTTTTGCGCGCGCGTCACAACATTTGCGGGAAACACATCCGGAAATTTATCAGCAATATCATTAGCGTTAACAAAACAATCAGGTTTGTCAACCACTTCTACAACGGGTGTCACCTTTCCTCCAGCCAAATCATTGCCAAGAATAAACGTAACCCCTTTCACAGGAAGGGAGGAACGTACCGCAACCTTAACAAATCCTGAAATCAATTAACACTGTAAGTGAACACGATGTAGCAGAACCTTTATAATATCCATTCCAATACCCTGAATTAGTACACTTGAACCACAAGATGTCCGTTCTGACAATGAAAGGACCTCAGCTACAATAAATGACTGAATCGCCCCAGTCTCTCGTAAAATCTGGATCTCTTTTTGTTCCTCAGGTCTACCATCTATTGACAGTAAACCTTTCATCACGAATAGTTTAAATCTCTCATCGAACTCATCCGTTTTCGACACATGATCAGAGTGCACGGGCACTGTTCTCACAAAACCAACTGGTTTTGGTGGTCCAGGTTGTTGTTTTCGTTTTAAAGTTAAACAATCAGCAATTATGTGTCCTGTTTTATGACAATAAAAGCATTCTCTTGTTTCTTTAGACTGTGATGTATTAACCTTAAAGCGGGGACTCAAACTTTGTGGCGCAGGCAAAGACAGCATTTTGTCAAATCGAGTCGAACCGAATACACTCTTGTGGGTTAAAACAAATTCATCAGCCAAAACTGCAGCTTGAGACAAATTCGTAACCTTTTATTCGTTTAAATAAGTGACCACACGTTCAGGTAAGCAATCCTTGAACTCCTCCAAAAGCATCAAATCCCTTAGAGAATTAAAATCTTTCGTCTTATTCGCGGCCACCCATTTATCGAAAATAATTCCTTTCTCACGGGCAAATTCTACAAACGTTTGCTGTGCTGTTTTTTTCTGGTTTCGAAATCTCAGTCGATAAGCTTCGGGCACAAGCTCATAAGTGCGGAGAATAGCGTTCTTCACCGTCTCATAGTGCAAGCTATCCTCTACCGGCAATGCTGAAATAACCACCTGAGCTTTTCCGACCAACCTACATTGCAATAAAAGAGACCATACCTCTTTCGGCCATTTAAGTGTGGATGCTAGACGTTCAAATGCTGAAAAATAGGTATCCACCTCGGTCTCTCTGAAGTGAGGCACCAAAGATATGTGCTTACTAACATCAAAGACAGCTGTTGAAACATCACTTGCAACATGTGAGGTAACAACAGGATTGGACATAACTGAGTCAGAGACAACTTTCCTTGACTCCAACTCAAGTTTTCTCAATTTTACCTGTGTTTCAGCCTCAATCTCTAAACTGCGTATCTTGAGACGCATCTCCATTTCGGCCATCCGTCTCTCTGATCGCTCCTGCACTTCCATCTGCATTCGGGCGAGTCGGACCTTAAGTCGCACATCGCCACTAGCCCCACTGGAAAGCGGAGAAAAGGGAGAAAAGGGCGGCATGGCAGCCTTAGTCTCGGCCCCAACCTCCACCTCGGAAGCCTCGCTCAGCGCCTTCTCAGACGTAACAGGGCTTTTTGAACACGTCTCCACTGCAGACCGGCCGGTCTCCACACCATCCGCATCTGTTAACTCAAGCACATGAAGTTCAACCAGCTTTTGATGAATAGCAGCTTTAATTGTTGCCTTTAATGCTTGTCTCACCACAGAGATTCCATAGTGGTCAGCGATTTTTAACAAATCATCCTTTCTGCATTTGTTAAATGTATCTAACGTTGGTGTAACAATAAACGACTGCAAATCAAATGTACTCTTAATTTCAACTTTAACGACACTGTCACTATCTCCGTTTGTAATGTACACAAGCGTTTCCTTGCAAAATCCCGCATAAAGATACACACACTATAATTATCAACAACCGGAAAAAATCCAATTGTTTATATCCTGGACGAGCCCCCATAAATGTTACGTCCCTTTTTATGTTGTCTAGGGAATAAGGGAATAACACGTAAAAATTGTGTGTGTATCTCAATGGGCAGGACAGAGCAAGAAAAAGAAACCGATCTCAAAACTCATCTCGAAAGGATTTATTAATCCACAATGCCATGATAGATGAGTGAAGAAAATAATATTTACAATATATACAAACAATAAATGAGATCAATAAACAAAATAAACATACTAAACACAAACAAAAACCCAAGGTGGGAAGGCGAGCACGAGAGATGCCAAATCAAACAAATCAATAAAACAGAACAAACTAGCTAAAGGTTAATTCAACTAAACTAACTACCAAACATAAAATGTAGAAAAGAAAAGTCTTCGGCGTCAAGACGCTCTAACCAAAACTACGCTAACTATTATAACAAAACTTACAAGATGGGCACTCTCCTAAACTAGTGTTTCTAACATTCAAAACATCCTAAAAACCTGCTCCCTCCTTCCCAGCCTTACATGCTCCGTGTTAACTGAGCGGGACGAACAGTAAAATGACAGAACACTTAACACCATTTGAGAATAGATTGAACAAACAATAGACACACAGAATGTCAGTGACAGCGAGTCAAACAAGTATGCCAAAGTGAGCAAAAAGCTGTCGACATGGAAGTGATCACGGGTATTTGAATGAAGTGGTGAGATGTGATTGGATAAGGTGAACCGGAACGTCATCGTCCTTCATGAAGATTGACAGGTGGTAGATTGAACCAACGAACACCTGAAACACACGCACCACAACAACAACAACAACCCCACATTTCCATATTGCAACACTTTGAATACGTACGAGTACGTAACAATCTTTAAAACTGCTTTAAATTAAAGTAACAAATGTAATTCAAGGCATTATAAGTTAAGATGGTTTAATATGAGTACAAATGTAATTCACGATTGTAATTTTGTTGCAATTCTGTGACAATAGGTCTCAATTTCTTTTGTTGCATTTTTCTCGGTTCTCTTTAAAATAAATGAAGTACATTATCTTTCAGTCTGCATTCGTTATTCATATACACAACTGTTTAAAACAAACAGTGACCTCCACTCTTTGTTTTGTTCCCCGAAATTGAATCACCAGGGTCACTATAGGGTATTTGTGAATATCTCCATGCACACACTTCACCCTCACCATTTTAGCTGTGCCCAATACCTTGCGTTGAACCAAGCATTAGTGGACTGTGGTTTGATTACAACCTGTGTCCAAGGATGCTTGGTGAGTAACCCTCTTGATTCTTACTGGTATCCGGTACGCTCTGGCCCTTTTGGGGTAAGTGTGCGGGATGTCGGGCAACCCCAGCAGGCTGGCCCAGACACCAAGCCTGCACCTGCATCGGCGGACACTTCCACCTGAGGGGGAGAGTGGTGGATCTCAAAGAACTGATGAACCTGGTCCTGGTGTAGCTCAAGTAGGGCTTGATGGTTGGTCTGATGCAGACTGGCAAGGGACTCAGCCAGCTTGAGGATGCCATGGGGAATAATCCAATGTCCCGGGTTTCGGCACCAGTGTGAGGTTCAAGGAAGGAGGGCCAAGGACACAGGTTCTCTCAAAGGCCAGTCTTATTTATTTAAACAAAACACAGGCTCCACGGCCACACAGTAAATTAAATAATAAACAGTCACTCTGCAGTAGATACATCAGGCTTGTGTTCTCACTTGGTCTTTCTCTCTGGAGACCACGCCCCCACTGCCACATTCTGCTTGTTCAATAATGAAAAATATATAAATGGTAAAATAAACATTTCTCAGTTCTGTTTTCTCCAGTTAGCTTTCAAGCTAATTGGTTAGCCTGTTAGCTTAGCATATCTCTAGCTTCTTCTCTTAATGGTGACATGGTGGTATGATTTAATTCAAAATAACTTTTAATTTGCTGAATATTTAATGATTTTACCACTTTTAATTTTTTAAATGAAGGTTATGTTTATGTTTAGAGTTATGAATAGGTTAGGGGTAGGATTGCTGCAGAAAGGTGCATTTCATTCAGAAGTGTCCATCCCTAATCCCTTAAAAAAGACTTCAACATCCACCGTGAGAGCTTTGGAAGGCTGAAAGGTGTGGAACTCAAAAATGACATTGATTCTGATAGAAATGTAAAGAAGCCCAAATCTCCAATAATCTGTTACTTCTGTAGCATGTCAGGACGTCAACTTTCCAAACTTTTCAACAGCCTGTCTAACCTCTAAATCAACACCTGTAAGTATCACGATTATAATTCCATTGTAAGTGTAGACCTATTGTATGTTCATGTCAACATTTGGCCAGGTGTAAAGTCGAGACCGATGCTTGCTCCTCATTATTAGGTATAACATGTTGTTATGAAAGTGTTGATGGACAGCCTGTAGATGTGAAAGATCTTGTTCCAGTAACAAAGCACATTCATCATCATGACATGGGGTTAGCACACTGCTGAATATTAATTTTCAGCTTCCCTTAATGGATTCAAAAACAGATATTTCTGTACACTGCATGTTTTCCTGAATGGAGAGTATAAACCATTGAGATTCATATGGAAATGTGCTCCTATTTGTGGTTACATTTTTACATAAGATAAGTGTTTTTAGCAACTTTTGAAGTTGTGAATTACAAAATCAACTTTTCTGTATTGAAATGTATACAGTATGTACATAGTGCAGTGAATCTTTTTAGGCAAATAAATGTTAATCATGTATGCTGGGGCAGGCATCTCCACGAGCACATCAAGCTGTCCCCTGCCTAGATATTTCACTGCCTTGCCACTGACCAAATGATATGCCACACACCTGAGATGACAAAATTTCAGAAGCACCTCCCCCACCATCTTCCTAATGTGATTAATTTAGACTCAATAACTTCATAAGTGTGTAACTACATTGAAACATGCATCATTGCAATCAAATCTAGATTAGTAACTCTCCCAGCAGTAATGCATGTACTGACATACAGAAACGTATGGACACACAGATGCTTGCAGGTTTTTATTAATAAACTCAAATGTGCAAAGCAGATTGAAACTCTTACCTCCATTGTTAGTGATAATGTAATGGTTGATTTTGCCTCTCCTTACTAGCCTGTAACAAAACACTTACTTTTTTTAAAGATAGGGACGAATGTGCTGGTCTACTGTTAAATTGTTATAAAATAGAGGAAAACTCAACAGGAATAATATTTTACTTTAGATGCAGACTGTATATACTTCAAACTATATACAGTATGCTGGAGTACAGGGCAGCAACATGATGGTAAATTTGTTGTCAGAAGTCATGTAGATTTAATTGTATCCTATCAACTGTATATCAGCATTTAGGTCCAAATTTTACTAGAGGACTTCATGTCTAGACAGATTCATGAAACATTTATCATAGCTTCCAATTAGAGGTGTCCACAGGAAGGACACAGGCTTTTTGAAACCCAGTAGGTCAAGAAGCATCCACAATTCATGTGTGAAATGATAAAGGATGCAGAATATGGTACGGCTTCCAATTCCACTCGCCAGTGATCAGACACAAATAGCTGGCACTGTGCTGTGGCATAGAGCAATTTCACTGAATCTGGCAAGACAACTGAAGATTAACAGTGTCCTCCGATTCGATCAATGAAATGTAACACAAGAAAAGTAAAACATATTAATAGTCAAAACCAGTGCAATTTGACATGAGCTACCTACCTAAACATCATTGCAGACCAGGTACACCCCTTCATGGCAATGGTGTTCCCTGATGGCAGTGGCCTCTTTCAGCAGGATAATGAGCACTGTCACACTGTACGCATTACATGATGAAGAGTTCAAGGTGTTGCAGGGCTCCAGACTATGGTTGCAAATGTGACCAAAATTTTTTTATTGCAACAATAATTTAAAACCTAGTCACCACTGGCAACAGTTTTTGTTTTTTTTTAATAAATTATGAAAAGGGTGTGAACATTTACAAGACAAAAGGGGATGCAAACTTATCTTCTCTACTATATATACTGTTTATAAAACCTCAGATTAATAGGTTATCAGCTGTCTTCCTTTTCTTCTGCTTTCTATCTGGTTTCTGAACAGCTAAATCTAAATGAAGCAATTCTGTGATTTGGTGACTAAAAACAGCCATTTGGCTCTGTAATGTTTCAGTTTAGGAGTCATTGGCTCCAAATAATTCATTTTTTATCTGGAGCCCTGTGTTGCCCTTGCCTCCAAGTTCCCCAGATTTCAATCTAATAATCCACAGCTATGTGTGCGTTAAATTATTTTAAATGCATGATGTGGAGGCAAAGAACCAATTTTGACTGGAAGAATAAAAAACAAGTTAATTTTATCTAAGTGTTGTTAGATCTGCAGCTCCGCCTGTTCTAAATCAGATGCAGAGAAAAGTAGACTTTGTCAAAACTGAATTTAAATGCACATTCGAGATAATAATAATATCCACAGAATATATTTGATTGGCCTTGATTTCGCGGCTTTACTTCCTGCTCACTACTGCACAGGTCTGGTCCCGAAATGGCAACTGCGCAGACTCAAGTCCCAAGATGTCAGCGCCATATCGGGACACTGGCGGATTCAGTTCTCACCAATGGAAAAGAGTGAAGGTGCGTCGTCCATCTTTTTTTACACTCTATGTGTATAATAAGGGGAAACCCATTCAAAACACTCTGGAACTTGTAGATTTTGATCTCTGGGAAATCTGTATGGTATCCATCAATGCTGCACGATTGAGTGTATTAATGAAATCGCAGTGTGTCTCTGCATGGTAGCCATTCACAGCAGAAATGCATTCACCTGCATTTTGTAAACAACAGCATTACTCCTTCAGCATTTGAGTCAGAGATGTGTGAGGACAGGGAGCCTCTAGTGGCTATAGGAGGCACTTCAGCACAGAAATACAATACCCACAACATATTACCGATTAAATCATCTTGAATCGCCTTGCAGGACAGCGAAAGATGCATTTACTAGGTCCTGATTTCAGTCTCTCACCCTATGTTCCAAACAAGCTGAATTCCATTATATTAACTATTCTGATGAAAGTGGTTAGGAAATGTTTTCAATTGTTATAGTTCACACTGCTTGCTCTGTAATGTTATGTTGCTAGGGTTACAAACTGCACATTAATATCTAACAATGATTAAAACTGACCGGAACTACTTGTGCATTCAACGGTTTGTACCGCAAAGATTCCAGCCATCAGAATTGAGTATTACAACAGACCATTGTATAAATATATATATGCACAAGTAGTCAGTTTTAATCACTGTTTGATATTAATGTGCTATTTGTAACCCTAGCTTTACATTACATATTATGCTTCTGCCTTTAGGCATGTGCATTACATAAATGTTTTATTTCCCTTTGTTTACGCACACAATCTTCTTTTTATCTTTGCTAAACTGCCATTTATCTCAATTAACTTGAGAAAAAAACTGTATCAGAGCAGCATATTGTCTAAAAAGAGTGTGCAAATGTCAATTTTGTTGCTTGTAATCTGACACTATGAGTGTGATAATGACATTTTGTTCTCTTTCCTTTCCCTAACTGCATGATTGCCACTGGAATTTAAACTCTTTTTATTCTCTTACAGCATTATTAGATCACCAGTGACAGGCTTGAGCATGAAGAACACTTAATATTTTTGTGTTTGGCATCTAATATGTAATAAGGGTGTGGACTTCTGATTCTTCACTTAACCCTTTTGATCTGAATATTTTTTTTCTTTTCTGGCTATTATCCACAATTTCTGCCTCTCTGCCTGTTTAAATATGCTAAGGGTTTAAAATTGCATGAGGAGATGTCTGTGCTATTTACCCATAATTTACATGGAATGTTAATATAGGTGCCTCTTGTTTACATGCGAGGGCTAGGGGATTTGCTTGCTTAATGTGTTTTCATTTTTAGGATTTTATAATTTTTTTTATTTGGTTTGCCCTTCAAAATTGCACAACAATGTAAAGGTCAGACATTTTTAACAACATAATTTCTGTTGAGAGAATTGGTGATTCTTTGAATTTTAATAACAGCTATAGCCGGCCTCTCAAAGGGATTGATAACACAGGGTTTATTCACCTTGGAAAAAGCAGCAAAACAAGACTGTATGATATACATATATAAAACATAGCATATGTTTATGCTTAATGATAAAAATCTGTCAGAATCTTGCCTTGAAAGAAAACGAATCGGTTACCTAACGTAACCTCGGTTCTCTCTAGATGAGGGAACGAGTATTGAGATATTGAAGCCAAAAAATTATCCTTAATTTTGTATCCATTGTCAACGCAGTGCAGCAGCCGCATACCTTGAGCAGGCTAGCTAGCAAGCTCATTGGTTGCTCTGCGGCAACTGCTGCAGCCTATAGACGAACTTGAGTGAACTTGCGTCCAATGACAGGCGCCCGCGCCGTCACTGTATCAAAGCCCGCCAGAATGGGCGTGGCTAGAGTGCATATAAGCGTAAGTTCGGTAGGCTGGAACCCTGGTTTTCATCTATTCAGCGAGCTCTTCGCATCTCTGAACTGCAGAAGCCGCGTCACCGTTCGAGGGCATCTAGCAAGCTTGGACAGCTTCGAAGAAGCCGGCCGTCTTCGCCACCTCCAGCCATCCTGCGAGCTACGCCATCCGGCGACATATCCTTTTAGAGCAAGCTAGTTCCTCAGCGAACTTCACAAAAGAGCAACGAGCGTCTTTTAAAGATGCCTCGCACCACCTGCGCCTCATGCGCGCCCCTCTCAGCGCCGGAGACCGCCACCTCATCTGCGCTCTCTGCCTGGGACTGGAACATGCAGAGCTCGCCCTCGCTGACGGCGGATGCGACCTCTGCGAGGAGCTTCCGATGTCGACCATGCGGGCTCCACTCGAAGCACTCAAAACCGAAGCTGCCGCGCCGCCTTTCGTTTCGCCGCGCAGAAAGAAGCGCCACTCCCAAAGGCTGCCGGAACCGGTGTTAGAAGCGACTACCTCGCCGAAGCCTCTCCCTCGAGCCTCGTTTTCACCCTCCCCCCCCCCCGGGACGCGCAGTTGCCGCCGAGCGGCCGCACTGTTGCCATCTCGGATGACGAGGCGGAGGATAAGGGCTGCTGTTCCATCATGGCTTCGGACAGCGAGGAGTGGTCAGGAATAATTCATCCATAAACCTGAAATAAAGTGACTGTGTCTTGTTTCTACAACACAGCTGTTTGTTTGATTGCAAAGTAAATAATATATACCCAGATAGCTAGGAGACAACGATTCAATGTCTATTTTTAGTTGTAAGAGACGGGATCAGTCGTCGATCAATTCACTATTCACTATGAACATTCACTATTTGGTCGGTACTTCAGAAATTTTTTAGGTCAAAAATAGAACACATATTAAACGTAGAGATTAGGTTGGTTCATCAAAATATACCGGTGACCCTTTTGGTAGAAATCTTAACGTTAGTTCTATGTTGAAAATTTGGAGGTTGGAGATTCATGGAGGTTTTTGAATCTACACTGAGCCAGTTGTCAGTGGATGTGTTGCTAGAAAAAGGGAAGCATATATGTACTTTTATTCATCATTTTACACAATGTTCCCTATCAAAAAGCTACACTTTGATGCTGCACTGATTTAGCGCTTTGGGAACAACTTTAGGTGTGACCAGCTGTGAATATGTGTGCAACACGTCAATGATTGGATGCACATGTAGCAGGGCTATAAATAGATAGCGTCACAGGTGCATCATCAGATCTTTTGTCTTCAGATCATTCTGTGTGTGTTGTGCTTCTTGACTGACAGAACTTTCAACTTTCCTCTGTTAGGAGTTATAATTATTAGGCAGTGCGCAGAAACTATTCTCTTTCTCTTTTCTTAAAAGAAAAGAAGAAATAGAATGACTGATAAACAAAGCATGTCCCCATGTTACTATTGCTGAAACGGATACACACCAGTTTTGTTTTGTGTGTTTGGGGGTAGAGCATGCTGCTCTTGCGTTGGGGTGGTTGCGAGCATTGCGATCTGTTTACAGTCAAAATGATTCGCACTCGTCTTGCTTACTTCCAAGAGCAAGCACCCACTCTTTCATCGTGGGGCTCTCACATAGATCTGGCTGAGGAGCGAGAGACTGGTCCATCCCTATCACTTGCTCTCTCCCCCAGATCCAGCTGATCCTTCTCGTAAGCCTGAAGCGTGCTTCACTCCTCTTTGGTTCACAAGGGTAAGGCTGAACCTCTGAACATCCCATGCACAATAATAAAGTGGCTGAGGAATTATTCGAGGTGGTTACTTGGGCTGTGGCGAGACTACAGTTAGATTAGCCACGCGAACAAGAGACCCCCAAACGCTCCAAACTAGAAGACAGATTTCTGTCTGGTGGCCAAAAAAAAAAAAGGGAACACTATATCAGTCCCTTCCTTTCTTTGATGATCTCTATGAAGAGCTCTCTCGTTCATAGAGGAAACCTTCAACTATCCTGGGTGCCAAGGAACGGGGGTATTCTGTGATGCCGCCAGTAGAAGAGACACTTGCGGGTTATCTCTCGCCTGGCTCGGCATAATCACTAAAGAGACCCACTCTCCCCACAAAGCCGTGCAGGACCACCTCCATGCTTGTGGGGAAGGATTATAAGGTAGCAGGTCAGGCTGGTGCTGCCCTGCACACTATGGCAGTGTTACAGGCATACCAGGCTGATCTGTTGAAGGACCTGAGTGCGGGTAACATGGTCGACGAAGAGACTTTCTCTGAGCTTCGTAGAGCCACGGATCTGTCTCTCTGTGCAACCAAGCAGACAGCTCGTGCCATCGTGCCTGTATGCGTTTCCTCTGGTTTCTCTGCTCTCGGGAGTCTTGGCCAGAGTTCGCCAGCAAGGGTCTTGCCTCTTACTGATAGCGCGCATTGGCCAAACAAGGTATGGTTCTCGGAGATAACGTCTCTCCTATTCGTTTGCCATGGGGAACGGAACAGGAGGCTTGATATCTGAGCAGATTTAGTTTAGAAACTGTGACTTTTCTTATAAAACTAAACCATATATATTTGACTGCTGAATGTTTGATGTTTTGTTACATTTATATGTTTAACTACGATCGCTGATTGCTGTGTTGATTTATGAGATCGTCATTTTTGGGGAAATGTTACTTTATTGAGTGATCTGAATTAACGATTCAATCACGCTGTTACCAGCGTGTATCCTCTGTTAAATTGCATGAACCCGTTTGTTCGCTCTCTCTCTCACACACACACACTGAAATTCACGAAGCGAGCAGCACCACGGTTTATGTACGAATCAGGCCGGTGTTTTTTAAATTCTCCCGCCTGTTTAGTTCAGTTCCTTTGTGTGTCTGCTCATTATCACCCACACGTGGTATTAACTCCGTTGCACTGGATCTCATCCAGCCATCTTTCTTTCCCTACACATTCAAATAATCGTTGGCTCCGCCCTTTTCGACCTAGTCCTCCATTTTGACCTAGTTTCCATTTTGAATTCGGTTCGCCATTTTGAACCTAGTTCTAAAGCTGAAACCGATCCTCCATTTTAAACTGGTTCCACACATGGAGTTTAGTCTGGCATTTTGTGTCTTTATTACCAAATCGAGACACACACACACACACACTAGCATATAGCTCCACAATTTAGTTTGGATTTCCACTTTATGTTTTTGTGTTATATTCATCTAGTATTGGCAGTGTTCATTGCTGTTTGATTATAATAAATCTTGTTATATTATAATAAGTACTCTAGTTGTTTGTTTGAATATTGTGTTGAAGTCAGCCTCTGCCATGTCAAGAACTCCTGTATTACTTCAGTATTGTTAAATTGTTGTTGTTAGAAGCCAACTGTAACCAGATTACTGTTGGATTCGTATGGCAATAATTCGACTAGCTTCTTCCCTTTTTGATTATTTTGATTATCATTCAGAATTTTATGAGACTTGATCAGTCACTTACTATCATTTTTCTCTTGTCAAAGATTGGTGCCCCGAGGATAGAATTAACAAACTAAATTCTATTATTTAATTTAATTATTAATTAATAATTAATAAACATGAATTATATCTGATAGTAAAACTGATCTAAACAACCAGTGCACCCTACACCGCCCGGGCCTGCAGTTGTGCCGCACACATCAACACATTATTAATAATACACAAGTTAATAATGTTAATAATAAACAAGGTGAATAAATGGTAAAAATGTCATTACATTCTCAAAGACTGTGTTTTAATTTTAGGGACAAACCTTGTGGCATTTTCTGCACTAATCTTCATAGTGGTCCAAATGAGTATGGCAAAGGTAGATGTCTCAAGTTATCTTTATAATATTAAAAGTGTATGTCTCACAACAATATAACATTATATATTTAAATACATTTACAAAATCATGTGCTGCACCGATAAATTGTGCTGGGAAACAGTTGGTGTCTTTTGTGTTTCACCTAAATAATGAAATATGATGATTTTATGATGATTATTAGTAGTAGGACTGTTAATAATACTGCGTAATTATGTCACTTGTACTTGTATTCTTTTTGTATTTATTTTTTCAGAGAGACGTCCAGTGCCTTACCACTGTCTCATTTACTTCATGTTTTAGAAGGTATTAGCTTTTAGACAATATTTTTTTTTGCAGTAAATCCACCTCAAAGAGGCTCAAATACAGAAGACAGTGGTATTCTTTTTGAGTATTGTATTGTAGTGCCAAATATATCAAGATCATGTTTAATATACAGTAGGGTGAAGTTAAAAATAGTATAACCTGTAGGCAACAGAGGGGCCTCTGCCCAAGGAAGACGCAGTTTACCTACAGGGAAACGTTTCAGCGGAAGATATACGTTGCAAGGGGTTACCTATGGGAAACCAGCACATGCGGAGCACCTACCCAATTAAAGGGCTTAGTTAGCACGTGTACTGAGCCAGCAGCAATTTTCTCCACAAACTCTGCCACAGGGCTAGGAGGAAGACCTCCAGGGAACACACTTTGTGAACACTACTGGAAGTCAACAGAATAAATCTTCAGCTCAGTGGAGGTGAAAGGCTCTATGCGCAAGTGATACACCCAGCAAACTGTCCCGGACTTACCTGTTCATTCCTGGCAAAGTACGGGACAAAACCGGATCAACACAGAGATTGTAGAACCTCGCAATGGTGTTAGGTGTTTCCCAGCCCGCTGCTATGCAAATGTCTGTTAGAGAGGCGCCACTGATCAGGGCCCAGGAGGCCGGCATGTGCTGGGCGTGGATATGTGTTGGATATGCCATATCTATGGAGTCAGTGATCCAGTGGGCGATCCTCTGCTTGGAGACAGCACGTCCTTTCCGCTGTCCACCAAAGCAGACAAAGAGCTGCTCAGAGACTCCAAAGCTATGTGCGCGATCCAAATAGATGCTTAAAGCGCTCACTGGCACGGCAACATCAAGGCTGGGTCTGCCTCCTCCTGGGGCAGAGCTTGCATGTTCACCACCTGATCCCTGAATGGGGTCGTGGGAACCTTGGCGACATAGACTGGTCGGGGCTTACAGAGAACGCTTGCAGGTCACCTACCCTCTTGATGGACTCCAAAGGCTCAAAGGGGGCTCCCTGTAGACCCTGAATGACTACAGAGAGGTCCCATGAGGGAACGAGACGCGGTCTGGAGGGATTCAACCTCCTGGCGCTTCTCAGGAAACTGATGATCAGGTCGTGCTTCCCCAAGGACTTACCACTGTGTTATGGCGTGCTGCTCCTCATCATCCCTTCCCTTGCACAGGGTTTGTGCAAGTAGGCTCACTGGGGAAAATGTATAATTGCTTAGTGCAGGGTGCCAGCTGTGTGCCAGTGCGTCTATACCGAGGGGTGCCTCGGTCAGGGCGTACCAAAGCGGGTAGTGGGAGGACTCTGGGAAAGCTAACAGGTCTACCTGCGCCCGCCCAAATCAACTCTAAATCAGCTGGACTACATGAGGTTGGAATCTCCACTCTCCCCTGTAGGTAACCTATAGTGGCAGCATATTCGCTTCAGTGTTGAGTGGCTCACAGCAATTTGAGGTGCTGCTGACTCCAGAGGAGACGACAGCGGGCGAGTTGTAACATACAACGGGAGCGTAAGCCGCCTTGACAGTCGATATATGTCACCATTGCTGTGATGTCTGTCCGAACCAACACGTGCTTGCCAGGATTAGCCAGTCGTCGAGATAGTTGAGGATACGAATGCCCACTTCCCTTAACGGGGCAAGAGCTGCCTCTGTGGCCTTCGTAAAGACACAAAAGAACAGGGACAGGCCAAAAGGGAGGACCTTGTACTGGTACGCCCCACCCTCAAGCGCAAATGGCAGGAAGGGTCTGCGTAGAGGTGGAATCGAGATCGTCCTTCAGGTCTACATCCGTGATCCAATCTTGATGTCGGACACTCGCAAGAATGTGTTTTTGCTTCAGCATCTTGAACGAGAGTCTGTGTAAAGTCCGGTTTAGTACTCGCAAGATCAAGATAGTCCGCAACACACCGCTTTTCTTCAGGACAATGAAGTAGGGGCTGTAAAACCCCTTCTTCATCTCAGTGATTTCTGCATGCAAGGTAGCAGCATTCTCGGTCTTCATCGAAGAGAAGTGGACGCCGCTGAACCTGGGCAGACGTCTGGCGAACTGAATCGCATAGCTGAGTCGGACGGTCAGGGTCTGCGATCGTGATGGGTTGGAGAGCATAAGCCATGCGTCCAAGCTCCAGGCGAGGGGGACTAAGGGGACAATTTTGTTGGACGTACCGGCAGGTGGGGCCTCGCTGCTGTGGATGGTGGTCACGGCCGTGCACACCGGATATGTGACCCAGGGAATAAGGAAACCTCTCTTTTGTTAAAATTTTGGGTACAGCAACTACTTGAGCATGTGGCGAAATTAAGTGAAAAGGGAACCAAAGATTCTCCTACCGGCCCTCCATCGGGGGATAGAGTGGTCTGTTCACTAACTCTTGTCTCCTGGTCCTTGGGTTGCCTGTCTCAGGGGCGCTTCGAAGCCACCTTCTTGGTGGCCGGCCATTAGACGGATGGCATCTGGTTCCTGCGGGGATCTTGAGCCACGCCGGGGCAGGATGTGTTGGATGGTCTCCGTCTGCTGCTTCACTGTCGAATGCAGTTCCTGCACCAATCCCGGGGAAGACCAGGCAGTAAAATGTGCTGTCCAGGATCACAGTCAGCTCCTCATGCACTTCTGTGAAGAAAGGAATGGGGACGAGGCATGGCTGTGAACTCACCTTGAGACGAGCCGGCACACTCATCCGGAAGCCTGATCAATGAGCATGCTGGGGAATGGAAGGTCTGTAGGGATTTACCTGGCGAAGGTGGTCCCATTAAGGTCCCCAAATCGTCCCCAGTGCTAGCCACACTGGCCTCAAACCTGTATGTAGAAGGGCCGAGGCGGGGAGCCGCTGGGGTGGCTTTCATTCTTACGAAGGCAAGCCGCGACTGCAACATTGCCATGGTCATGTTCTCACAGTGAGAACATGCCGCATCCACGAACGAGGTCTCCGCGTCAGCAGCGCCCAGGCACGAAAGACAACGATCATGGCCATCAGAAGGCGAGCGATAACGACCACAATCAGGAATAACAAACACACAATATTAGAATATACTCTTTTAGTTTGTTCTGCCGAAGTGCCCAGGGGCGATCTCTGCAGTGCACTAGTGCAGAGGGGGGAGAAGCCACTGTAATGTGCCATCAGAATCCAGTAGAGGTGAATGGGAAGCCGTGGGACTTCAGCTCAATGAAAAGCGACCGCTCAGCTCCGAATTAGCGGTTTGCATGACAGCTCCATTATACCCGTATGTTTGGGGGAGTGGCATGAAAATATCACTCGCCAATTCCCATTGGCCTTTTATCAAAGATCAGAGGTGTCTCGGGCTCCCAAGTGTGACCCCTAGTGTCACTTCATCGACACAACGTCAAGTCAGTGACAGATAGGGAACAACATATAAAAGGTAGGAACATTTACCGTGAAGTCAGTGGATTTCTCACAATGCTGCCATGTTTCTTTAAAATAAGATTGTGAATTGATGCCAGAGTTTCAATAGAAATTCAAATGCCCTCAGTATTTGCAGGGATTCTATTTTCAATAATTTTCAGAGAAATTTGTACAACTTCCTAGCTGCTACTCACTTCAGCCTCTTGTGCTCAATTGCTCAAATACTCTATCGCACAGGATACAAAAACCTTTATAGGGTTTTAAAGGCATCATCAGAGTTGTTATTGTATTGGGAATACTCCTGTGACCAGATAAGTTTTGATACTGAATTGGGTAGTATGGCAATATTTGAACTGCGTTATTTTTAACTATTGCAGGTCTTCTGTTTTTCTGTGAGCCCCAGCTGAAGACTGAGAACTTACAGATGTTGGCCTTAAACTGTCAACCTGGACACGTCTATTCCAGTCCTACCAACACCACACAATACTTTTTTTATGCTTTCATATGGATGGCTGTCTACTTGCAAGTTCTCTTCAAAATTAGATGTATGCAAATATTACTTGAACTGCAAGAGCAAATAACTTGATCCAGTTGCAGATAATCACTTAAGTTAAAGGGATAGTTCACACAAAAATTACAATTCTTTCATCATTTACATCCGATATGTGCATGACTTCTTTTGCAGAACACAAACAATGTTTTTCAGAAGAATATCTCTGTAGGTCCATACAATCCACGTGAATTGTGGTCAGACATTTGAAGCTCTAAAATGCAGATATAGGCAGCATAAAAATAATCAATTTGGCTCCAGTAGTTTAATCAATGTCTTCTGAAGTGATCCATTTTGGGTCGGTTCAAAATGTAACTCTTTTTCACTGTACATCTTGCCATGGCAGTCTCTAGGCATGATAATTATTTCTAGCTCGATTACACTTCCTAGTGCTTGACACATGCACAGAGTGATGTCCAAGGTGGCTGCTGATGTGATTTTTAATGAAAAAGGAGTTATAGTTTGGTGTGTTCTCACCCAAAACTGGATTGGATTATGTTTTGGAGATTCAAATGTCTGACCATCATTCACTTGCTTTGCATCCTTTGTGTTTTGCAGATAAAGGAAAGTCATACTCATCTGGGATGGCATGAGGGTGAGTAAATGATGAGAGGATTAATATCTTTTGGGTGAACTAACACTTAAAGAAAATCTTTAGATATTATTGTAAGCATAATGTCACGAAGGGATTGCTTAACTTAAAGGTAAAGTTCTCCCAAAAATGAAAATTCTCTCATTATTTACTCAACCTCATGATATCCCAGGTGTGTATGACTTTCTTTCTTCACCAGAACACATTTGAAGAAATGTAGAAAAGTATCTCAGTATGTCCTTGAAATGCAGGTGGATGTGATCAGACTTTTGAAACTCCAGAAATCACAGAAAGACAGCATAAACTTCATCCATACATCTGCAGCAGTTAAATTAATGTCTTATAAAGCGATGCGATTTTAACTCTAATCCATCGCATTCGATGAGCAGCCGTATACGCATTTACGAGTGCTGCAAACAATTCACATTGGAATGTTATGGGCGTAATCTCAAGTTTTTCTCTCAGATGATAACATCCAGGATAAGCACAAACGCACCATTTTGAGTAAACAAACAGATAAATACAGATCTAAACCAAAACCAACTAAGCTTGTGTAAAGCGTTTCACCTACTCAGCTGTAAACTGTGCTGCTCAGTGTGTCGCACGTACATCGGTTCTTGCATGAACATGCCAACGAGATGATGTCATATGCACATACTACTGCTGACCGGAAGCGATGCGTTAAAAAGTATTTAAATATTGACTTTAGAAAACATTAATTTAACCGCTGGAGTCATTTTTGAGTGAAATAACCTAAAATACTGTAATCTTAATAGTAAAATTGTAGCAAACATGACTTTAGTAACCAAGGTAAATCTTGTAGTTTTGGTTTTTAAATACCATGGTTAAACAATGGTTTCTGTAGTGAAACAAGGTTTAATTTTCATAATGGTTACATTTTTTGTTTTTTTCAGCAGTAACAATAGTTTAATTATGGTAGTAATACCAGGAGGAAAAACAAAATTCAAATTTTATACCAAAATTTTCATTGTCCTGTGTTATTACAATGGTGTCAATACAATTCTCATGGTTAAAATATGGTTACTACTAAAACCTTGGTAAGTTTTGTGGTTATGGTTTTACTACAAATACCATTGTTCAACAATGGTTACTGTACTAAAACCAGGTTGTTGTTTTTTTGTGAGAGAATGCAAAACTATTGTAAGGGAATGCAAAATATTTTGGGGGGAATGGGGGGTCCTACCTCTCTGTCCTTGTAACATAGAAGGACACTGGAGCTGGATTCTTCAAACACAGGTAGGGAACTTTTAATTAACCACTTCTCTGGTTTACAGCTTCACAATTACTCATCAGCTTCACAGTAACACATCAGCTCTCACAGTCTCTCTCTCTCTCTCTCTCTCTCTCTGTGTGATCCGTGGTCCTTTTATGCCGCTCTCCCCAATCTCACTACAATTAGAGACAGGTGTTTTAAACCTGTAAGAGAATGCAATATTTAATTTCAGTCAGCCACTCACTTTTATAGAAAAGAAAGATGCAATGAAAGAAAATGGTGAATGGAAATGGCGTGAATGACGTAGAATCAACGTGACTTCGACAAGCAAAAAGATGTGGAATCAGCATTGGAGATCAACATAATTTCGATGCTGTGAGAGACATCTGATCTCCAATGATTCTTTGTCGGTTTGCAATCTGGGTAGTCATCTATCTTTCTATCATCTGTCTGTCTATCAAAAAACTACTACAAATCTTTCTCTGTGTTTGACATCCTTGCTTTAGATGAATACATTTCAGTCATTGTTGTTTGTTTGTACCATGTACCATTAGGGTGCACAATGGAGTGGAAGGCGGAGGCTTTTGATTTGACAACCTTAGCAGCCCCTTGTTATTTTTGTCTTGTTGTCATGCTCCTCACACAAAGTGTCAATTATAGCAAGCAGGGCTAATTATTCCCATTAGCATTGTGTGAATGCAGTCAAGGACACCTTCATTTAAAGACGTAGCCTGCCATCAATGGGGTCAGAGTGCATCACAGAGCTGCCATACTTCACTATCACCTCAATAAATACTGCTAAGATGCTAATCGTTTTCAGAAGTCAGTGAGTGAGATGGATGTACTGTGTAATCTTTTCAGAGATTGTGGTATTTGTAAAAAGTGTAAGCACTGAAAATCTTGAAAAAAATCAATAATGTGATTTTAATGTGTAAGGATATTGTGTGTCCCCTGCTTAAACTAGACAGTTGATTCAGTATGTATTGACTTCTGGCTATTACTGTCTGCTTTGCCAACTTTAAAGACCCTATGAAATGACATGAGGTGCACTGTTCTGTGTTGACATATTTCCTATTGAAGCAGGAAGTTTGGGTGGGATTCACTTTAAAAGTGCCAAGCCAAGCCAATAGGCTTTAGTTACATCAAAGCCATGAACAATTATGTCTACTTTCTACTTACATTGTCATTCAAGACAACATTTGATAGGACAACAATCTGTGCGTGGGGGGGTTGGAATGAAGCACACCCGGTCCCCAATCTGCCTGATGGGGCTCGCAAGGGATAAAGGCAGTCGGTGGCAACAGTTCGAGATAGAGAGAATTACGGGCAGCTGCCCTGTGTGTGTTTGTATGTGTTATTTCATTAAATATTATCTATATTGTTAAGCCGATTCTCACCATGTCCTTTCCCTTTAACCCCTTTACACATACAAACATTTAAACAGCCAATAATGTAATTTTCTTGCCTTTAAATGTGTTAAAATGTTATTTAAAAGCAAGCTTAGTATACGTTTTTATCCTATTTTTAAGTCGTAATGTAACTGAGAGCTCCGTTACACAGTGTTTAATATAGACACACAAGCATGTGGGGCAGAGAAACTGCTGCCCTCCCGAACTCCACAGTGCCCCTCCGTTTTTCCAATGGAAATTTGTGATCAATAATAGTACTACAAAGAGCCATGATCGAGACCCATTGGAATATAAATTAATCTGCCCATAAACGTAAAGCCAAACCGAAGGTGACTTTAGTATTAATGCATGCCAGCAGCTTGACAGATTGTGAACATGGCGAGCACTATCGTGTGTGTAACAGAGTGTTGTTTCTGCACATTCAAGACAAATAGGGCACTTGGTCCTGACAAGCCAGACATAAAAAATTGTTTGGCAATCAAAAGATAATTGTAGATGATCATGTATGTCAAAAAGCCTTGGCTCCTAAAACTTTGTTTTAAATTTACTGTGATTTAAAACTTTATTATCATTATAAAATTGAACAATGAGTTGAATGAGCTGAATACAACAACATTAACAACAACTGAACAATATCTGCCCCACCTATATTTGTGGTCAAGAGCTGCTATTCCATCAAACAAATACATTTTTTACATGGACCATGGAAAATACCTATGGATATGGTGTAACAATGTTAAATGTATACTGTAATATTTCATTAAAACATGCACATGCTGCTCTCAGAAAATAGGAGATTGCATGTTTTGTCAACTGAAATGGGTCTGTGCTTTCTGAATTTCCAAATGGCCACCAGTTGCTGAATTTGCAACTACAGTCATGCACATGCACATCTTTGCAAGATACACTACACAAGTACGTTTGCCACTTTTGTAGTTGTAAAATACGGGACACTCTAGATAGTGCTAACATTTTCAGATGGTCCCTTACCATACCCTCCACATTTTTAGCACATTTTAGCTCAACTGGTGGACTTTTCAGATGGTCCCTTACTCACCGTATGCACAATTTCCAACGAATATCAAGGTTAAAGTAACGATCTTGAACGGTTTTGCAGTAACGCCATCGGACCACCTTAATCACAGGTATGCCAATTCTGAATTTAGGTGGAAAAACATTTAGAAATAAAACAGTGGTTTGATGTGATCATATTGACATATGACATGAACGTGGACTCAAACGAGGATGGAAAAATAGCCAGAGATGTTAACAAACAATGCTACTTATGTGTATATTGTGATATTTTATAATAATGTTACATTTGATTTAATGTTAGAATAGTCTTTAAAGCAACTTTCAAGAAAACCGTTAAATCAGGTATCAGTATTCCAATAAGGTTCTCAATTTAAACACCTGGGATATTGGCTCTTATTTTGTGCCAGACAGTTTACATTTCACAGCCAAATAAAAACTGTCAAAGTTGATGTGTATTTGCAGCTACATTATTGTAATGACACACCAACAGAAGAACTGGAGATAAACCCAGGTGCGGAAATTCACAGAACAGAGAAAACAGGAAAGTAGCATGAGGCGAGTTTCAGGCAAGTCTTATTAACTCAGTCTTTCGTAAAACCAGAGAATGTAGGCAGAAGGCGATCAACTGAACGCCACTAGGATCCACAGATCTGTATTTCAGGTACAATCCTTGCCAAAACAGGACACATAAACTTCAAACCAGGCTTCAGACTCACAACATCCATAAACTGAGGAGCAGGTCAGTATTTGGTTATAATGTAAACTCCAAGTTCTCAAGGTCACCAATCTTGCACATCCAGAGCAGAGTTGCTAAACAGGTAAGTTAGCATGCAGGTAAGTTGTTTGTTGAATTTATTTATTTATTTATTTATTTATTCTTTCTCTGAAGCAGAGCAAAAGCTGAGTCCTAGGAACGCACAACAAAGCCAGATTCTGAATGAGTGTGAGGTTTAAGTGCAAGTCCAAACAGGGTCATGATGAGCTGCAGGTGTGCAAAATTAAAACTCAGGCAAGTGAGAGCACTGTGTGGTGTGAGAGAGGGAGTCTGGTGGATCCATGATAATTATGTTATATGTTTATTAATTGAATAATGTTGTGAATTTCCAGGTGTTCTTTGCTCATTTCAATTGCAATAAAATATTCTGAAAAAGTAAACTTTAATAGCCATGTTTTGGACTTATTTTATCTCCCTCATATTTGTGACATTAAAGTGGCAATTTTGCACTTTCTCAGAGACCAGGTTGAAATTTTGATCTAACTGAAGTAAGAGCACAGGGAAATTCTCCCCGAGGAAATTGATTTTCTCTGCCAGTCATATTTAGCCTTTGTAGATCTCCTTAAAGCAGAGTGAATGTTAATCTTCAGCATATTCTACTGTTATAGCAAACAAATTCACCCTTAATTCTACACCAGTCAGGTTTTATCATCTATTAATTTGAGGACTGGGGTGTTTCAATTATTGGGCCCTGAGGCTTGCAAATTGAAAATACATCAAAGTCTCTCCCACTGTGTTCATAGTGTTTGTAATTAGCATCTTTAAACAAAGAATTCAGGAACATAAAGATCAGTGCAGTGAACTTCTGTAGAATTTAATCCATGACATAATCTTTGCTTAGCTTTCCTTGCAGGCAGAGTCAGAGAACAAAGCAAGGGGTATTTCTCTAAAACCCAGCTTGGAAAAGTTATTTTGTGACCAGATGTTTCTCCAAACAGAATGCAGTAGTACAGATTGAGCATCTAAGGACAAGAAATGGCAGCACATTACCTATATTGTGGAGGATGTTAAACAGTAAACTTTTCAGTTTTTTGTTGAAAACTCATGTTGTGAAAGGTTTTGCTTTTTGCTAATCAATTGTGACATATCAGGCACATTAGCACATAAATCATGTTATCTTCCCAAGATGAACTAAAATAATAACAAATACTAAATGCAACAGAGCACAACAGTCTAGTTTAAGGACTGAAAATCTATTCTACATCTGTTGAATCCCATATTATTTAAACTTCATAAAATCTAAACACTAAACCCACTTCTTCTCAACAACCCGACCCTGGGAAGAAAAGACAATGACAGACACAACGAAAAAAATAGGAAAATAACACCCCGTCCTTCAAGACACAGGTGCACGGGACAGTCTCTCCCCTTAATATGAGGGACCTCCAAATTATAAGGATGTAAATACAACGACCAGCACATCAAACATTGCTTAGGATTTTGGAAGGTTGTTAAAAATGTCATGGCATTGTGATCACATAAACCACTACAGAAACCCCTCCATCTCCCATATAAACATCACAGTGCTGAAGCACCCAAACCAAAGCTAAAGCCTCTTTTTCTATCAATGAATAATTTAGCTGGTAAGACAGAAACTTTCTAGAAAATAATCTTACTGGTCATTCAACACCCTGGTCATCATCCTGTAAGAGGACAGCTTCTGCTCCCACCTCACTAGCATCCACATGAATCTTAAACGGTTTATTCAACTGTGGAGCAGCAAGGACAGCTGAGTTGAGAAGAGATTTTAGGGATTTAAAAGCATTTTGACAAGTCTAATTCCAAATGAATGTATGCAAATCTTTTGAAAGATCAGTCAGGTAGTCAGGTGGGCAACAATTTCCGAAAAGATTTTACAAAAACTCTGATAATACCCCACCATCCCTAGAAAACACACCAACTCTCGTTTTATACGATTATCAACTTTTGCACACACTGGCCAAACGTCGCCTTGTTTGACAACTTTCCCTAAATAGGTCACCATGGCCCAGGTGAACTCATACATCGCCAGGTTCATGGTGAGCCGAGCTTCTGCCAATCGGTCAAACAAAGAACAAATTTGGATTAGATACATCTCCTATGTATCGCTATACACTACAAAATCGTCCAAGTAGACTGAACAACCCTTAAGATCAGCTATTACTTGATTAATAAGCTGTTGGAATGTGGCCGGGCATTTGGCAAACCGAAACTCATTACATTATAAGAATATAACCCGTCCAGTGTAATAAAAATGCATGTGTTCGGTTAAGGGGACCTGCCAATACCCTTTTAAGAAGTAACATTTCCTGAAATATTTTGCTGCCCCCACCTAATCCACACAGACAGCAAATTCACATGACATAGTAACTGCAATTAATTTTTTCTTTCTGGTGTAGCGATAACATAATTTTATTCTGATTCTCAACAAGTTTGTTAGGATTCTAGGACTTTGTTAGGCTCTACGTTTAGGAGCAGGTTCGGTTATTAGCAATAATTAATAATTATCATAGATAATTATCAATTATTAAAATCAATAAAACACTGATTAAAATCAATGTTAACTTTTTAATCCTTTATATCGACAATCATCAAAGATAACCATCAATTATCAAATTCAATAGAATATTAATTATTATCAATGATAATTGTAACGCTGATAGAACAAAGACGACAGGAAGCAAGATTTCAAGGCAAGGTGCGTCTTTTAATTCCCCTTTTTTTTAGTACCCACAATATTCACACAATCTTTTTGGTGTCCACAATCTCCAACTAGTCGAACGCTGAGTTCGTTGTCAGTTCTCTCCCTCCTCTGTGGCTGCTGGCATTTTTAACCGCTCTCCTCACTCTACTGCAATTAGAGACAGGTGTTAGACATAATTTGGCCCAGGTGTGAGCCCTTACCGCTTCTCTCCCGGACGGGCGCTTGACCACGCTCGCTGCCACATACCCCCACCGCCGACTCAGGCCGGGCGTCATCCGCCTGCCTACCACTCCCCATTTCTGGAGAGGAAGTCGGCGCAGCCATCTGCACCCCCGGTCTGTGGACCACCTTGAACTTAAAAGGCTGGAGAGCCAGATACCAACGGGTGATCCGGGCGCTAGTATCCTTCATGCGGTGGAGCCACTGGAGTGGGGCATGATCCTAACAGAGGGTGAAGGCCCGCCCCAGCAGGTAGTATCGGAGGGTGAGGACCGCCCACTTGATGGCCAGACACTCCTTTTCCACGGTGCTGTACTTAGTCTCCCTTAAGGAGAGCTTCCGCTAATGTACAGCACCGGCGCCTCCCTCCACCACCTCAGCAGAGCACGCCCCCAGCCCTCTGTCTGAAGCGCCCGCCTGCAATAGAAAAGGGAGAGAAAAGTCAGGTGCATGCAAAAGCTGCCCCCACAAAGTGCAGCTTTAATCTGCGTGAACGCTTGTTGGCACTGCTCCACCATTGGACCGGATCTGGAGCCCCTTTTAGTGAGGTCAGTCAGCGGGCTGGTGACGTCCGAATAATTAGGCACAAATCTTCTGTAATAGCCAGCCAGCCCCAGGAACTGCCTCACCCCCTTTTTGGTCTTAGGTCTAGGGCAAGTCGCAATCGCCGTGTCTTATCAATTTGGGGACGACCTGGCCATGACCCAAGTGGAACCCCAGATACCGCATCTCCACACGCCAAATCACAAGACTTCTTAGGGTTTGCTGTGAGCCCCGCCACGCAGCGTATCTCAGGACGGCCCTCAGATGTTGCATGTGCCGCTGCCAATCATTGCTATAGATGATAATGTCATCTAAATAGGCAGCGGCGACGCCGTATGCGGTCTGAGGATCCGATCCATGAGTCGCTGGAACGTGGCTGGAGCCCCAAACAAACCGAAAGGAAGCGCCACAAATTGGTGTAATCCGAACGGCGTGGTGAAGGCTGTTTTCTCGGGACATTGGTGTCAAGGGGATCTGCCAATAACCCTTTGTTAAATCCAGGGTCGAGTAAAATCGAAGCAGTACCTAACCGATCGAGCAGTTCATCAACACGGGCATTGGGTACGCTACAAATTTAGACACCGCTGGACTTTTCTGTAATCCACACAGAACCTAACCCACCCATCACTCTTGGGAACAAGAACAACCGGCTGGACCAATCACTGTGGGATTCCTCTATTACGCTCATATCAAGCATTGCATCTAATTCTTCCCTAACCATTTTCTTTCTATGTTCGGGTAAGCTTATAGGCGGTAACGCACCACCGCCACCGCTCGGTCTCGATGTGGTGCTGTATGAGGTTCAGACGTCCGGAGAGGGAAAACACGCCCCAGAACTCTTTTTGTAACTCGGAAACCTCTGTGAGCTGTCACGGTGAGAGCTGGTCCCCACAAGTGACCGGAGTGTTAAGATTGTAGTTTTTGTTTACCTCCGTCCGAGCTCCGCCTCTCCGAACTACCGTGGGCCAATGTCACAGAGGCCGCCTCCCTCCACAATTTCAGGAGGTTGAGGTGATATATTTGACGCCACCTCTATCGGCACGCTTGACTTCATAATCGAGATCCCCTACTGCCGTGGTGACCTCAAACGGTCCTTGCCACTTGGCGCAGTAATTTTGAGCTCGATGTTGGGAGTAATACAAGCACTTTATCTCCCGTGCAAATTCTCAGTAGCTGAGCACCCCTGTCATACAGCCGGCGCTATGCTCTTGAGCTTGGAGCAAATGCTCTTGTGTTAATCGCCCCAGTGTGTGGAGCTTTGCTCAAGATCAAGAACGTATTGAATTTCATTTTTGGCATTAGAAGGTCCCTCCTCCCAATTTTCACGGATGACATCGAGGACACCGCTGGGCGCCGCCTGCACAGCAGCTCAAACGGGAGAACCCGTGGAGGCTTGCGGACCTCTCGCATCACGAAATAACAGGGGTCTAGCCACTTATCCCAATTTCTAGCGCCATCGCGCACCTAATTTACTTAATCATGTTTTTGAGCTGCTTTATTAAATCGCTCCACTAGGCCATCTGTCTGAGGATGGTAAACGCTAGTGCTAATCGATTTAATGCCCAAGAGCTCGTGAAGTTCGCGGGCGTCCGTGACATAAAAGTTGTGCCTTGATCGGTGAGGATTTCTTTCGAATCCCCACCCGAGATTATCTTGAAGAGTGCCCCTGCAACACTACGCGCGGAGATGTTGCTCAGAGGCACTGCTTCCGGATATCGCCGCCGCAATCCACTAGGACTAACACGGCTTATGTCCGCGGCTGACCGCTCTATGGTCCCGACGAGGTCCATCCCAATTCTTTCAAGGGGACCTCGACACGGTAGAGGGCTAAAGGCGCTTTTGGGGTGGCCGTGGGTTTACCAGCTGACATTCGCGCACGCCACGACACCACCTGCGGATCGCCACCGCCAATGCCCGCCAATAGAAGCGGCTATTAGACGGAGAAGTGTTTTTCGCTCTCCTAGGTGACCGCCATAGATATAGTGAGCCGCCTGGAAAACCATTTCCGACGGCCCGTGGAATCAATAATTGTGTTACTTCCTCTTTGTTTGGGCGCCCCACGCCACCCTGTATGTTTATCTTTAATAGCTTAAAAATACGGATATGAGACGGCGACACCCGGCCGGAGTTGTTGACCATCGACTACTCTCACTTGGTCAAAGGCGTGCTTAAGGGTATCATCCCGCTGACTGCTCCAAGGGGAAGTCCTCCGGAATTCCCGAGAGGAGGAGCGCCCACCTCGCCTCTTCCCACGCCACTGAGCAGTCGAGGATGGCCCTGGCTCCGCCTCCCGCCAAAGCATCGCGACATCACACACCCCTTCACTCCAAGCAGGACCCATCCGCGACAAACTCCCTCCAATAACTTTCTAAAATTCGCCAATCTGCACTCCAAAATTAGCGGATGGGTGAGGCGGGACTAACCGCTGCCTCTACACTATGTTTTTCTCCCTGAATTTGATCGCCAGAGTCACCACGGATATTTGTGAATATCCCCTGTACACACCTTACCCTCACCAGTTTAGCTGAGCCCAAAGCCCCGGTTGAACCAAGCGCTGGTGGATGGTGGTCTGGTTACAGCCGGTATCCAACAAAGCTTGGTATGTACCCCCTGGATTCTTACCGAACTGCACGCCCAGCCCGATCGGGGCAGCCTGTGGAACATCGGAGACCCGCACCACCGCCTCTATTTCCATCAGCTGGCACTGATCCCGAAGTGGCCCGGTCTCCGCGACCTCCAGCAGACCGCCCAGGCGCTGCGGCCGCACCTGCAGCTGGCGGGTGCCCCCACCTGAGGAGGAGAGCGGCTGAAGGATGGGGAAGGGCTTGGCTGGTGTTCCCAAGGCCGGGAGCTAGGCGCAAGAACGCCCACGCCTGCGGGGGCAGGAACGGACCCTGGGGAGAGAGCAGAGCGAGAGGGAAGAGGGGAGGGAAAAAACAGGGGAAGACACAGGGAAGGGGAGACAGACAGAGAGGGCTCATCCGCTCTAGGGATCGCCGCCATGTGGTCCTCCTCATGAGTCGGATCGGCTTCCTCCAGCGACGCCGGGCGGTGGCACTGGACCCACTCGGCCGCCTTCCGGGCAAACGCTGAACAAACTGCTCCAGTACCACCTGGTCGATTAGTTCCTCGACGCCGTGTCCTCGAGAGCAGCCACCTCCGACAAGCATCACGGAGCCGCTGGGCTAATGCAAACGGGCGGTCGGACTTATCAGCTTCAAGGCCCGGAAGAGCTGGCGACTTTCTTCCGGCTCCGACCAACCCGCTGCAGGATGGCTTTCTTCAGGTCGGGTAAGCCAGGAGGCTTGATGCCGGCAGTTGTTGTGCCGCTGAAGTTGCGCTTCCCGACAGGAGAGGGACTAGGCGGGCTGCCCACTGGTCTTGGGGCCACCCCCAAATCTCCGCCGTTCTTTCAAACAGGTCGATAAACGCTCTGTATCATCTGCCGCCCCATCTTCTGTAACGCTGGTGGGGGCAAGGTGGCGCTGGTGTCCGTGGTCGCGGCTGCGGCTGGAGCTGCCTCCTGGCTGAGGAGGCTCGGATGGCGCGCCGGTCCTCTGCTTGAGCCCGCGATGATCTCAAAGAAGCGCCGATCCTGGTCTTGCCGGAGCTCAAGCAGGGATTGTTGGTGGCTTTGATGGAGTGTCGCGAGGGACTGGAGGACTTCCGCCAGCTGGGAGGACTCTACGGGCGTATTCTGTTCCATCCTTTGGAAGGCAGGTGTTCCAAATAATATCCCGGTTTCAGCACCAGTGTAACGCTGATAGAACAAAGGCGACAGGAAGCAAGATTTCAAGGCAAGGTGCGTCTTTTAATTCCCCTTTTTTAGTACCCACAATATTCACACAATCTTTTGGTGTCCACAATCTCCAACTAGTCGAACGCTGAGTTCGTTGTCAGTTTCTCCCTCCTCTGTGGCTGCTGGCATTTTTAACCGCTCTCCTCACTCTACTGCAATTAGAGACAGGTGTTAGACATAATTTGGCCCAGGTGTGAGCGCCCTTACCGCTTCTCTCTCCCGGACGGGCGCTTGACCACGCCCCCGCTGCCACAATAATCATTAATTATTAAAACTAATGGAACATTGATTAGAATTAACACTAGCTTATTGATCCTTCAAATTCAACAATCATCAAAGATAATTGTCAACTGCAATTAATTTTTTCTCTCTGGTGTAGCGATAACATAATTTTATTCTGATTCTTTTTGTACAACAACATACAGACCAGCAAATTTAGCTTTAAACAGTGAGGTAATCACAGGCAGCATAGAGAGAACCTGATCCCCAAAACAAAATGACCAGCTCTCAATCTGACGATCATGCAAATGCTTTGTTTTTCATTGCACCCAATTTAAGTTTTCAGTCACTAATCTACCTGCCTCAAAAAGACACCTTTTAAATCCGTCAACTTCTTTGGAGGTTCAGCTGGTGCCCAGCCATCGCGCAAGGCTAATAGTCCATGAACGGTGTGTCCAAAAACAAGTTTGTTAGGACTCTAGGTCTCTAAGTTTCGGAGCAGGTTCGGTTATTAGCAATAATTAATAATTATCATAGATAATTATCAATTATTAAAATCAATAAAACACTGATTAGAATTAATGTAAACTTTTTAATCCTTTAAATCGACAATCATCAAAGACAACCATCAATGATCAAATTAAATAGAATATTAATAAGGATTAGGGGCACCATCCTGGAATCAGGGACTAATAACCAGACAGTATAACTACAGTATAAATATATTAGATTGTTCTCTTAGGAAAATCAATGTCTGGAGAGCATCCATATTCAAAAGGAAACAACAAAGGCTTGAATCCGAGAACTGGCATCCCATGCCAGCCTTTCACACATGTGGATGCAAAACAAACTAAAACAATTCTCTTTGAAATATAACAAAGTTTATTGATGCAGTCAATTAATTATCAATACAATGCAGTCAATAAACTTCTGACTTACAACTACAAACTAAACAGTGACATGAATAGATATGGTAACCAAAATAAGCCTATAACACATGAGAGGAAGGTATGTGTGTGTGTGTGTGTGTGTGTGTGTGTGTGTGTGTGTGTGTGTGTGTGTGTGTGTGAGGAGTGACGCGCACAAAATGGTGGACGTGACTCTCATGGAGAGTCACACGAGATTTCCGGCCAGAGAGTATGGCCGCGAATGTGGGCGGAGAAAAGCCGGTTAATGGCAACTGCCTGTTTACCGCATGTCTCCGCTTGTACGATAACTGTTACATTAATATCGTGAGTATTATTAGCAACAATGAGCAGACTCGGCTGTCCATAAACTGTACAAGCAATAACAACACACCTACATTTTCTATTGCTACCCAGACGTTAACCTCTTACTTGGATCGCATGAGCATGCATGTAGAATGTGTGTTATCCGTCGTTTGACACCGACTCGGTTCCTGAAGGCTCTGGTGATGATGGGAGGCCGTTTCTTTGCTCTGTCGACGGGCGGTACGGCTGCTGATTCTCAAACGGATGAAGATGCAGATTGCTCGGCGGTCACCTTCGGATCCGTTAAAGTGTTCAGTGGAACACAGAGTAATCTCAACTCATATAGCGAGAGATTGTATGGCCGCAGTTTCAAGTCATAAGTTACTTCCTTGTGCAATGCAGCTACACCTGAGAGCAGCGATGAGCTGCATCCATGCACGGCAAGTAAAGTCACTGGAAGCGAGGCCAAGAAGGATCTCCGAGGTATTTCTACTCCCGATGACATCATGGTTGAGGGGTGTTCTGTTGAGCGACTCATCCAATATGAGTTGAGAGTTCGATCCTTTGGAATTTCACACATACTTTAGTAAAGTGAGCAAGGTTCCTTGGGATTTGCAGTCTGTTTTGTCCTCCCTTTGTTTGATTTTGGCACGGTTTTCTTCTTAACAGTAAGATTTATGACTGTGTGTTTGTGGGCCTCAGTCAGGTTTTTTTTGACTGCCTTTGTCTTGTATCTGAATACATGAGGCAAAACAGGACTAAACCCGGTACTTTCATGTGTGACTTCTCTTGTGGCTAACATGAGCCAAGGCAAACCCTCTTCCCAGTCTCGATCAAATTCTATACAATTGGCACACAACAATGACTTGAGTGTCTGATGGAAACGCTCTAAAGCGCACTTGCAAGATGATAAGCCATAGCCGTAATGTGTTTGCTCTTAAGTTGGCATAAAACTTACTCAAACACTCCATATGTAGGATTGGTACCCTGATCTGATTGTATAATTTTAGGCATTCCAAAGACTGAAATTAATTGTGAATTTAAAATGGATTTTGCTGTTATCGAATGGAGCGCAAAGGCAGAAAGATAATGTGTAACTTGACACATAATGTTCAGCAAATATTAGCTACCAGATTTAGCTCGGGGCATCAGCCAACACAGTCGATTAGATGACCAAACAGTTCACTCAGAACAGGAATAGGCTGAAGTGGAACAGTTTTCAGATTTTGATTAGGCTTACCAGACACCTGACATACATGGTAAGTCTTTATGTATTTGCACACTTAAACGAGGCCCAAAAAATTACACTGATGATAAGTCTTTCTCACCACAGAGTGTCCATATCCATAATCGTGAGCCAGTTTTATCAACAAAGAACGGAACATAGTGGAAACTACTATATGAATGACAGTTTCCTCCAGGAAACCTTCAACATGAGGTGTCCACTTCCTTATCAAGACCTCATCCTGAATGAAGTAACCCTGGGCAACACTATTATTAGATACTACCTGCAAAAACAATTAATTCAAGTTAGGATCACATAATACCTACTTCACCAACAGGAGATGAATCAGTTCATTTTGAAATCACAGTAGCGCAGTCGAGTAACTGCTCTGGCTGTAAAAACATCTGACAATTTTTTAACGCTTTGATCGCCTTCCCCCGCAAAAAACGGCTTGGAAGACACAATCAAGTTTGAGGACACATCACTCCAGACTTAGCCTCCAGTTAAGTTGTTTCCTAAAATCACGGAAACTACTTCCACTGGAAGTTCTAGTCTCACACCTAAATCGACTTCACCTTGAATCAAATCAGAAAATAAAAAAAAAAATTGTATAAAGGTAGAGATAAAGCATTTAACCCAATCCCACGAATTATGGGAGAAGTCTGAAAAAGGCAACGCAGACTCCAGAATGAATGATCCAGAAGGACCAGTATCCCATAATATTTTTACAGTAATCTTCTCACCCCTCGGAATAGCCCTCCGAAACAAACGGCGAAAAGTTCACATCTACACAGACCATAATATTAGTTTCATAAAATTCCATAATAGAGCAGGAGGACACAGAGCCACCAGTCATGGACACAGAAGCAGCCCACGCTGTAGGCTTCATTACGGCATTACTGGACCGAACTTTTGCTTTAAGCATGGGGCAATCTTTTTTCCACTGGCCCTGACCACAAACGAAACAACTGATGATTGAACAAAATTAGAAGTACCTTTGTGATAACACTCACATTTAAAACAACCTGTATCGTTTTGTGCATCAACTCAGCTGCAGTGGTCACACTACGCTCTCTGTAATGAAAATAGCAATTTGGCTTGGCAGCGTGCTTTTGAACCGCTCCAGTACAATTAAATAAAAAGGTTCTTACGATTTAATACTCGATGTGGTACACCAGCGAGTACAACACAATTCTAACTTGCATGGCAGCTCCACGTGTTTGAAAAATTTCAGGAGATAAGCCTCGGGAACCAATTTGTATGCTTTTAAAACTGCAACATACAGTGTTCCAGCACAAGAAAGGCCAACTTACCAGCTCGAGAAAGGCCAACTTATTTGTGCTGCACAAAAGTCTGCGTTATAGCGGAAGAGGAATAACTGGCGGATCTGATGGTTCAACTACTTTGGGTGAGATTCCCTTATTCATGAGAGCTGATCTCAAAATTGTTTGAATATTCTCTTTCAATCGTTTATCACTCATGGTAAGACCAATGCCATAATGCGTAACAACCAGTTATATTTGCAGTTCCTCCAAACTTCAGCCGTGTGTTGGAGACAATGCTGTAACAACTGATTCTGCTCAAACACAACAAACTAAAACAAAAAACATGACACACACAACAAAGGACATGCCGCTTATTTCTATCGAGAAGCTAATTACAGGGCCCAACACAACAAACCTCTGATACAGCTGTGAGGATACAGGAATAGTAAGTACATTGACCTAATCAATTTCAGTATACCATAAGCCAATTTTATACTCATCTCTCCACAAGCATAATTTCCAAATTCAATTTAAAAAAAAAATAGTCAAACATTACGCGTTGCCACTCCAGGTAAATGTCCCAAAAATATCTACAAATACAAAAATCCAATCCAATCAAAAAACAAATAAAAAAAGGACTCGCAAAACATTGAAGAATGAGGGGGTCGTATGCAAATAAAAAAAAATAAAAACAATTGAAAATTTAAGATGAGCCCCCATTTGTTTTCATCACAACGGATCGTAACAAACAAAAGGAGATGAGCATAATTAATAAATATAGAAGCACTTTATTTAAACAACACACATTACAGAAAAGCTGTTATAAATAGAATGTTTCTGCTCGGGCAAAATAGACCACAGACACGGAGTGATGTCTGTTGAATAGGGCCCAAAAAGGATTGAGACTCAACAACCTCTGGGAAGAAAGCGGGTTAAATAGACAGGGAAAACCGCTCGCCGGTGTTCCCAATCACATGTCAGCCCAGCAATCACCTGTGAACATGAAACAAAACACACACAACAAAAGAAAAAGAAACGCCAGCAGGTGGCAGACTGACAGGGTCATAACAACTGCTTTGCTTGTGTTTTTCTTTGCAAGAATGGCACTCTTGGAGACTACCTGCCATTATATTAATGATTTCTTTCCCCATGTCGAATCTTTTATTATGGTATGATACATCTCTGTGTACCCTGGCCCTAAACGGCACATAATGAAAAAAAAAAACGACTGTGATCAATTGCTTTACAATGTCAGTTAGACATGTAAAGCTTTGTCGTTTTAGTTAAAGGTCTGGCTTAGACTAGACAAACCTTGATTTCTTGATTGCAAATGGTCCCCTGCTGAAAAGACCAGCTTAGACCATCATTCATTTTCAAGTATTTCAGCAGGGTTTAATTGCAACCAAGGAAAGTAGTGAGTTGGGGACATTGTGCATATCAATGTGCATATCAATGTGCCCAGACACTAGCAGCAATATGAAGTTACTGAAAGTGAGCCAAGGGTTCTCATAATATAGTTGTCTCCTTCAGCAACAGAATAAAGCCTGGAGGATGACTAGCATGAGCAGATGTTAATCTAGGTCACAATACTGAGCAGTGATCAAACTGGTGACCTTGGACATGTAAACTGAATAGTCTTCCAGTGGCTTTAAAAGCATCATAGGTGCGGAGAGAGTGGTTATATTTATATTCAGGCACACCAACAAGGATTTAAGGATCTGTGCCTCAAAATAAATTAAAAAATCCCTGATGCTGTTTAGAATTCAGTAAACACACATATACACAAACACACACACACACACACACATGCATTTGTTTTTTCCTTTGCAGATAGGGTTTGATGATATTTGTTTGATTCCCAATGCTTGCATCAACCAAAAATCCCTCTGTATGTAACATCTCTCAGCTCTACAAAAAAAGTTGTCATCCTGCATTCCAAAAATGTCACTTCAAGCTTATAGTGTAGTCATTCTGAGGTATATCCCTCTTCATGAAGCTGCTTGAAATTCAGTTGACCAAGGTCTCCTCTGGTCAGTCTAGCAACCAGGATTGACTGATTCATTCTATTCCCTCCCTCTATCAGATATTTCTCTGTCTCTTCTCATCTCCGTTAATCCTGAATCTCTCTCACCTGCCACGCAAATGTCATTCAAATGCTAAACGCCCCCCTCCTTTGACCACATATGCAAATTGACAGCTCTACTTGAGAGGCGCTGCCAGAACAATCACATTCAAGGCTGCCAGAAAGTTCCCATTGTCAATGTTGTTTGATTTTCCTCTCACATTATTTATTTATTTTTTGGTTCCTTTTAAGTATATTTAAAGATTTTTTTAAAAACTCTTTGAAGTTTTGTTGCTATGAAGCAATATGCGCTTTATTGCACGTACCGGGTAATCCACTTAGGGTTTTGATAGGGTTCTGGACTCCTAAGAACTCTCTTGTACCCATTCAATCTCAAGTTGGCCTTCCATGTTTAAATAACCAAGACATTAAATGAAGGATGCTGTTTAATCCATGCTCTATCAGAATTCTGAAGGAACACGACTCCAGAGGTTTTGTCCTACCCCAGAAGTACTCAGTTTTGAGTCTCCAAAATAGCTGAAATTTACCTAAATTATTGAAATATTCAGGTTCAAAGATTTCCCTTTTTTCATTCTTCAGCCCTTGTCAAAGCCTTGTATTGTGCTATTTAGTTTGGTGTTCACGTCAATTATGCAAACATCTGGAGGCTTACATTCAGAGTATGATACATTCTTTCAATCCCTTCAATGTTTCAGGCTACCTTGATTAGTTAGGTGAATAAATGCATTATGTTTTTGTGGAGCGGAGGGGGCGGGGCCGGGTCGGAATATCGTGCGCCTGTCCCAATCGGCCTGATGAGGCGCGCGAGGGATAAAGGCGGCCGGTGACGATGGTTCGAGAGAGAGAGAATTATGGGCATGTCCGTCATGTGTGTGTGTTTATGTTTGTGCTTTTGGTTTGAGTTTAATTAAATTATCATTTATATTCACAAGCCGGTTCTCGCCTCCTCCTTGCCCATCCTTAACCCCCTTACAGTTTTATATATGTTAGGCTATTTGAATATGTTTCAAACATTTCTCTGAATTAATTGATTTGATGTGAAAATAGAGAATGATTAAAGGAATTTTCTGGATTAAATTAGGGCTGGGCAGTATGTCAAAAAACGTATGGATGATTCAAAATTCGATTTTTTCAACTTTAAATGTACTACAACATGATTCAAATGTTATGTTCGTTATAAGAATGCAAGGCAACCTGGTTAGAGAAATCCAAGTTATTTTCATTACAGGAAACAAAGGTGTGCAAGAAAAAATTACAAATGCACCACAGGGAGAAGATGTCAATGTGTGTAAATGTAAAATAAATTAAAATCTAATAAACCCAGATGTTCAGAAATAATAGAATAAGAAAACTTCAAAATAATACTAAGCCAGTGTAGGTATTCATTTTATCTAAACCAAGTCTATCTAGAACATTATATAGAAATCAATAACTATATTATCAAGTTTATCTAGAAAGTACTCATTGTATATCAAACAATTTGTGTGCATATTCATAAACCCCTGCAGATAGAGACGCAACCTCTAGCAGTTCACACTGAGCATTGCAGCAATATGAAAGAATTTATCATTATAATTCAACTACCAAAGTTTGTCAAAATGATCGCTTACCAAATGTTGGCAATAGATGCAGTAAACACATCACAGAACAAAGCAATAATTAGCGATCCATCTGAATCATTGTGGTAAAAAGAGCGGTGGATGTTTGATTCTCCTATATGTATCCTGTCCATATGTTTTGAAATGAAGCGGCCATTACTTTCAATTAACTAAAGCTTTTTTGTGGGTAAAAAGAAAAGAAAGGAGACTGTTCATCAACATGCGCACACCAAGGCCAGTTATGATCTTAAGCCAGTGTATACATGCATTATGGACGAAGCTGAGCTACAATCACACTGTGTGTTGTTCACCTGTCATGTTCATTTGGAGCACGCCACACACGTGCAGCCGATCATATCGGGAGCGGCATTAAGACAAGCATTATGAATAATTTTTCTCTTCCTTATTCAGCCTCATGATTTAAAAAAATCAAGATAAAATCATATCAAAATGCAAATTCGAATTAATCGGAAAAAAACTCCCAGCCTTTTTCATGGCAATTTCTTTTCCTACTCCCTGAAAAATATCACTGAAATATATGTCATGAAATATCTCACCGGTCTCTGTGACAGCTCTAGACTCGGTAAACAGCAAACAAAAATTTGACGTTTTCTACCTGTCAATAATTTTCTGTGTTCTCAAATATTGTAGCTGGAGTGGATTATTGAATTTTTAATGCCATGTAGCTCATAACAGTTGTGAGTTGAGGGCACATTTTGCTGCTGTTGGCTCCTATACTATATCACTATATCACGATGATTTTCTGTGCAACAATTAATTATTTACAATTGTAAATTATCAAAATCCCATATGCGTGTACACAAACATACATTTATTATACCTGATTTTTCTTACTCAAGGTGGCGCTGATGATTCATTGATTGATTTGATTTACATTTGACATTGCTAGCTGATGTAGAAACAACATTAAAGTAAACTATAGCAAGTGTAGCACATGAACAGTATGATATTACTATTGTCATTTGTGTGTACTATGGAAATTATGTAAGTTGTTCATTTGTTTATACTCAATAAGTGCCTGAGAAAATACATATGTGTAACGTAGGTGTAACTGATGTGTATCTTATGTGTGTAGACTATGTGTTTGACAGCCAGTTGCATCTCAGGAAATGTCATTGTGAAATAATTAATCCTGTTCTAGATTTGTCCTGATTTATTACATTATTTGATTTATGAAAAATAAAATATCAAAATATATCAAAATATGTTTTGTTTTATTATTTTCTAATGGTTTTGAAAATGTTTTTAAAACGTGACACTATCTGGGCATTTTGTACATCCATTTTTGGAAGATATAAGTGCCGGGTCTCTAAAGACCCGAATATGTAAGAGTGTTTGGGGAAATGGCCATGCATTTAAGGGTTAGCAAAAGGGGGTGGGCTGGAACGCCGCACACCCAGTCCCCCCCCCCCCCCCATGTCTGGAGAGAAAGTCAGCCACAACAATCTGCGCCCCCGGCCTGTGGACCACCTTGAATTAAAAGGGCCGGAGAGCCAGATACCAACGGGTGATCCACGCATTAGTATCCTTCATGCGGGATGTTGGCTGGAGAATCGGAGCAGCGGGGCAGTATTGCACTCGCTCTATCGCACCGTTGTCACGAAAAGAGAGCTGAGCCGGAAGGGTATCTACCGGTCAATTTTTGTTCCTACCCTCACCTATGGTCATGAAGGCTGGGGCATGACCGAAAGAACTAGGTCGCGAGTACAAGCGGCCAAAATGGGCTTCCTCAGAAGGGTGGCGGGCTTCTCCCTTAGAGATAGGGTGAGGAGCTCAGTCATCCGTGAGGAGCTCGGAGTAGAGCCGCTGCTCCTTTGCGTCGAAAGGAGTCAGTTGAGGTGGTTTGGGAATCTGGTAAGGTTGCCCACTGGCCGCCTCCCTAGGGAGGTGTTTCAGGCACGTCCAGCTGGGAGGAGGCCTCGGGGAAGACCCAGGATTAGGTGGAGAGATTACATCTCCACACTGGCCTGGGAACGCCTCGGGGTCCCCCAGTTACAGTTGATTAATGTGGCTCGGGATAGGGAAGTTTGGGGCCCCCTGCTGGAGCAGTGTGTATTTTAACGTTTATGGACTGATTTTTTTCATATCATTCGATTCAATATTTATCACGATATATACTGTACATTTCATATCATTAATGGGGGTAGAACTGTATGCCACATGCGTGTTAGACCTCAAAAATGAATTAAACATAACTTGTATGTTTACAAGTAAACT
The DNA here is from genome assembly GCF_025860055.1 of Xyrauchen texanus. Lineage (NCBI taxonomy): Eukaryota > Metazoa > Chordata > Actinopteri > Cypriniformes > Catostomidae > Xyrauchen > Xyrauchen texanus. The sequence continues at coordinate 25,389,914 of NC_068311.1, forward strand.
CCATAGGGTAAGCTATCCCCTTTAAAGTAGACTAAGTTAAGGATTTATTCCCACATAAGGTTTGTGACATCTTTTTGATTAAATTTAGCCAATTTCATTATCTTCAGCTGTTTGACTCCACTGAAAGACTTTCTTGTGACATTTCATTGTCCAGTTCAATAATGCACAATAAACTGGACTTCCAACTGGCAATAAACATCACCAGAAGAAGAAAACATTCTTTCCTGTGACAGTACTATGGATCATGAAAAATGTTTAACTAATAGAACATAAACAAACTGCAATGGGGATGTCGGAGTTGTTGTTGTGTTCAGTCTACAGCTTTTGTATTGCATTGTCAGTGCTGTCTTGTTGGTACACAACGATGTAAAATTAAAGAGCCTGGTTGGTTTCCATGACAACAGGGCTGCCTGCTGATACGTCCTGCTAAGCTGATTTCGTGTCTGTGATTCATTTAGCTAGTTGTGTGTTTTGCTTTGACGAACTGCTTGCGTTTTTAGCGACACGTACCTGTTTCGATCAGCTACTCTAGGTGTAGAACATAGGCTAAATATTGAAAAGTATTATCCAGATCAAAATTATAATTTGTTTTTAATAAAATATCGATATCGTTTTATCGGCCAGCCATTTCAATAGGTATAATTTTGACAGCGATCCTAATGTGCTATGTAGCTACCCTTTCCAATGTTTGCGACAGTACAATATTAGCTAGCTTTGTGTGTTAATGTAACTAACCTTTGCAAATGTGTTCTTCCTAAAGTTTCGGCTTCTGAGGACACAACCAAATGTGAGCACAAATGGCACTGTACGTGCCATCATGTTTAATGGGACACATCACAATTCAGGGTTTACATGGACAAATACGGTACATCACCAAATACAATGATAAGGGTCAGACACACGGGAAATGTGAAGCAGATGTAATAAAACCATACAAATAAAACACAAATTGTTCCTTTTAAATATTAATAGTTATGGTTCAAAGACTCGAGTCATTTTTGAAACATTCATGAGTTCTTTGTGTCATGTCTGAATTAATTTTAGGTCGAGTCTGGAGTCGAGTCTGAAGTCTATTAAAATTTGACCTGAGTCTCTAACTCGAGTCCCCACCTCTGTACTATGGTTTTGAAAGTAAATCATATTAATTTAGCATTATATTTACATGATACTCCAAGGTAGCTGAAAGAATATCATAGTATTACCATGATACATGTCTAAAAAACATGATATTTCCATGGTACATATCCAAAAATTAAGAAACATGGTTATACCTCACTTCAATATTTACTACAATCCACAAACATATACATCTGATGCAATACGTAAAAATACATTGTGGCAAGTATCCAATGCATCGGCGTCACCTGCGAACGATCATCTGGAGGGGATTTAAACACCCAAGGAAGAGGAAGACGAAGAGCATCTCTCCTAGGCATGACACTAATCCTCTTCTCTCTCTCTCTCAATTCCAGACTCCAGCAACGAGTGAGCACTGACCACCGCATGCATTCCGCGGAAGCTTCAAGAAATGTTGGATTCACAAACACAGACATCCCGGCATGCTCTCCCCGACATTGCACCGAAGACACCACGCACCATTAAGTTCTTTTACTTATTTGTTTTACCCTCGTCGCCCTGGTGGAAGCTGTGAAACTGGCAGAGGAGATGCAAGCCCTTGGTGGAGAGAGAGCTGGCACCTATTTCCGGAAAACGCACCAGGAAAGGCGACCACTGGAGGGCACCTCGTAGCCAGTAAGCAGACCATCAACACCATCCGTTCGAGAGGAACCCATCCCCACGGATCCAAACCCCCTGGAGGTCCGAGCCTGGCTGGCAGGTTGCATTGTTTACCTAGCAGTGCCCTGGGAAGCCCTGAAAGGGAGGTGAAGTTTGAAGGCCGCTGTGTGAAAGCCCTTCTGGATTCCAGGAGCATAGTAAGCCTGGCCCAGCCCCAGATAGTTTCCTGGCCTCAGCTCCGGTCCTAAAAGCCCAATATCTCAGCTGCCCCTTCCCACTACAAACAGACGCCTCAGATACTGGGTAGGGAGCCATCTTTTGGTCCAACAGGGAGAAAATGGCCCGTAGTATAAGCCAGAAGCTGATCCCAGCCGAAACTCGCTACGCGGCAGACCCCAGACTCCAGCAAAGAGTGAGCACCGATCACACACATATTCCGTGGAAGCTTCACGAAACATCAAATTCACGGACACAGACATTCCAGCACACTCACCCCGCCCTTGCACTGGAGACACCACACACTAAGTTTTTTATTTATTGTCACAATAAAAAATAGTTTTGTGGAACTGTGCACTTGAGAATAAATAGTCTATGCCTCGTTCATCCTGCCACAACATACAATACATAACATGTATTGTCCTCATCTGTCACCATGGCAGCAACCTGACATTATCTACATCTATGCACTCATTTTATAATAACTGATGTCACAGAGTGATATATGGCTCCTTTGATTTAGGCTGACTTGAACATGTTTGCACTTTTTCTTATTCCCAGCTGTTAAATATAAAAAAGATTAAGGTTTAAGTGTATTATTTCCTCTTTTATGTTTCACATGAATCAACTACTGAAAATAAAAAGTTGAGTGTAAATCCTGATGTCCTTCAAATCCTGATATTGTCTCTCTAGCCATCGTTTGGATGTCGAAATTCACATGCCGGTTGCACTTGTATACTGACAAGCCAGAACATTGCCACTTGTTTTTTTTATCACATTTTGATGTAAATAGTAGTGTTTACACTGTGAGATTTTCCAACAGTCACATTGTGCCAGAAGCGCCAAAGGCCAAATTCCAGACCATGAATTTAAAAGTGTTTGCAATGCATAAGTGAACACAAACAAATGCGAGGAACGCAGATGGTCTCCTTGTCAAAGCCTGTTTGTGTCTTTTAGCCTGGATACTTCATGTCATCACAGAACATTCAGGACTATAAAAATATAAAATAGGAGACAGTTCAAACAGATTTAATTTAAGTATTTTGGGCTCAACAAACATTTTTTCTGAGGCAAATGGGTTCTAGCTCCATTCATTCCCTCTCCAATCCTACAGAAACCTTGAATACTGTCACTGTCACAAACATCCTGCAAAAGGGGTCAGAATCCTCCTTTGATGAGACAAATGAAAATATGCAAATTAATTCTTCAACAGAAAGGGGCAAGTTAACGGCTGGCACCTGTTGCCATTTTCTGAGTTCTAGAGTACACTGAATTAGTCCCTAGTCACATGCCAGTTATTCAAAAAGACTGGATTACATTTAAAAAGCTAAATTTTGTAGGGCAGACCTCGGCCATGCTGAAAACCTGAGCAACATGCAGTTTTATATCCTGAGCTTTCTTTCCAAGTCTTAAGCTCCCCAGAAGTAGCACATAGCAGAATTCTGCACAAAAACACAACACATACTGTCCCTTTGGAAACAAGACTCTCTTAGCAACAGATTTTGCATGGCATTAAAAGTGTAGGTATGTAACTTCATATAATGGAATACGTGGCATAGATATTAGCAAACCACCTACCATGTTGACTATGTATTTGCATACGTTTAACAAGACATTTTATATGCTTAAAACATTAACAGTGTCTACTTCAGATGTTCATTTAGCAAGTTGCTTTATCTCAGCACATTAGGATTTAGGAGCGAAGGAGTTTTGAATGCCAGCTTGGTCCATGAGAAGCTTTCAATATATAAAGAAATGAATAAACCATAAAAAGAGCATATTGGAACATGTATTGGGGAAAAGTATTTGTCTTTTATGACTGGGAATGACTCCATGAGTCATTGGGTTTCTCAAATTAATCTTTTCTTGAATTAATTCTGAAATCTATCTGACTCATAGAAACCAATGCCACCCCCAATCCACCCCACCCCTTTCCCCGTTACCAAATCTGAGGCTGAGAAATGGAAGTATGCATTATTAATCACATAATTCTTCCATGCATGAAAACCTACAGGCATGTATTGATTCAAACACAATGACAACATCTGTTGGATGAGTCAATAGATTCTCAGGATTTAACCAAACCTTTATTGAGCACTCATGAGCTGTCGAAATTTTACTTTTCTCAATGTAGATGGTCTTATATAAGTATCCATCCATTTTATCTAGCTTTAGCAGAGCATATCAGTCTCATAAAGGGCTAGTTACATAAATGTGTGTTCCCATATCCAGCGAGAAGAAGTGTAACAAGACAAAATGCTATATCACTTTTTTATTTTACACTGTTTTGAGTTTTTCAGTTTGTGGTGCAAAACCTCAGAAGAGAATTTGCAGTTTGAGCCATGGGTTCCCTCTGAAATTTCCTGTGGGTTTTTATAATAACACTTTTGAATTTATGAGTAAACTAAGATCTGTTATAAACATTACTTGAAGATACTTGGACTTTTTTTCAACAATATAAATTAGTCATACACTGTAAAAAAAAAAAAAAAAAATTTAAATGGTAAAAAGTCTGGCAGCAAAGTTCAAAGATGGATACCGTCAAATTACAGTAAATAACCAAACCACAAAATAACATTAAATAAACCGTAAAAACACAGAGCATATTTTACAGTCAAAATTAATTAAATTACAGTATATTATTGTTGATAAATGTTCATTAAATAGTGAAAAAACAGATATATTATTTCAAAATACATTAAAATCAATTTAAACTTTTCAGGTTAATCTCTGTAAAATTAGGGCTTTTATTTTATAAAATTTCCCTGTCTATCTACAGTAATTACCTTTTAAAATATTGCTTTTTTCATGTACAATAACTAAGAAATATTGGATAGAAAAGCAATAAGTACATAAAATCAAAGACAATATCAGCACATTTACAGTATTAATCAGTCATTTTACAGAACTATTATATTTTAAAAAGTTCATTGGACAGTGGAAAAACAAGCATAGTACATCAAAAATAGCTACATTTAAGGTCATTCTATGTAAATTAAGGGTAGGTAGTAGTTACTTTATGCAACTGCCCCATCTACGTACAGTTATTTACTGTAATATTTTTGTTTTTTGTAGTAAATAAAAACTACCACACAATGTAGTTTTACACAGTTTAGTGAATTGCTAAATTAAATATTGTTAAAAATGTTGTGGAAAAACAAGCTTAGAACGAGTGAAAAATAGCTACATTAAAAGGCAATCTCTGTAAATGTAAGATATTCAGAAGTTATTTTATAGAATTGTCCGATAAAGTGTTTTACTGCAAACATATGTAGCGCTCCCCTCAGTATGTATATTGATGAGGGCAGAGCTTTTGGGTTCTTTTAAGGTATTTATCAAATGTGTTTTACCCTGATTACCTCAGTTTTAGATGTTCCCTTTACAAAAGGCTTCACTATGATTTTGCGCTGCTAAGCGCTACGGGGGAACAGCTTTCGCTGTGAGCCGAGCTGAATAATGTGTGGAACACGTCAATGGACATTGACCGGAATTTATAGCCTCGGCTGATGTAATCATTAGATGCACCTGAGGCCAGGCTATAAATGGATACGTCACCAGGTGTCGTCAGAAACTCTTTTTTCAGAGCGATTCTGTTTCTGTGTGTTTCACACACCCTGTCAAAACTTTCTTTCCTCTGTTAGGAGTTAGAATCAGTTAAACAGTGTGCAGTCAACTTTGTTCTTTGTTCTCTTTCTCTTCTGTTTAGAAAATATTATATATATATATATTTCTAAAAAAGAGAGAATGACTGAAAGTCGCGAACGGTGCATGTTCCCTCTTCTCGCTCTATAGCTGAAGACGACACACATCAGTTTTTGCTGTTTGTTTGGGAGCACGCTGCTCGCGTTGCAGCAGGGCGGGTGCGAGCACTGCGATTTGCTTTAACAGGCAGAGTGCGCCGTGCTCGCCTCACTTGCTTCCGGGAGTCAGCACTCTAAAAGAAGATCGCTCGTGGGGTTCTTGCATGGTTTTGGCTGAGGAGCAAGAGACGGGTTGATCCCTTTCTCACTCTCTCCCCAAACCCAGCTGTTTCTTCACATGATCTCGACGCCTCGGATCATGAGGTGGATCGCTATTCTCTTCCGCCTCGAAGCTTCCGTCCGCGATTAAAAATCTACGGAGGAATTGCTCGATGTTGTTACTCGTGCGGTTGCCAGATTGGTCTGGCCACGCGAAAAAGAGACCCCCAAACGGTCCAAATTAGGGGATAGATTTTATCTTCCAGTCTAAGAAAGGGAACGCCTCATGGGTTCCTTCCCTTCTTTGATAAACTAAGAGCATTTGATTAACATTAAGAGCTTTTTCGCTCATGGAGAACCCCTAAAAAAAAAAATAAATAAAAAAAAAAATATATATATATTTTCTTCCCGTGTTCACATACCCTCGACATCATTATATTCGACTGTCGCGGGTGCTGAGGCACGGCGGTATTCAGTGATGCTGCCGGTCGAAGAGACACTTGCGGGCTATCTCTCCGGGCTCGGCATCGTCACTTAAGTAGCCCTCTCTCCCTCAAAGCCTTGTAGGACAACCTCCACTTTAGTGGGAAGGGCTTATCAAGCAGCAGGTCAGGCTCGTGCTGCTCTGCACACTATGCTGTTTTACAGGCTTACCAGGCTGACCCCTGGGCTGACCTGAGTGTGGGTTCTGGCGCTTGACGAGCAAGCCGCAGACCTGCCTCGGTCCTGACTGAAGGGAGGCTCAAAACAAAGCGTGGCGAGTCGTGCTCCTCCTCCCAGGGATTGGGGACAGTCTCGCCGCCTCGCCAGCCCCGAGCAAGACCCAAGAGAAAACCCTGACGGTCTTGCACCTAGATTAGGGGTAGCTCCCTCGGACGGGCGCTGTTTCACTTCACCCTCCCGTACCCCCTCGAAGCCCCCCATTCCCGCCACCTCTTGGTGTTTCGGGTTGCAGAGGCTTCCACCAAAATTGGGAGTTTTTGCTGTTCCTGCATCTTATTCAGGATGCGAAGCACCCGACAACCCCTCAACAGGAAGTGTTAAAATATAATACCCATCTCAGAGATCCTGGCAGCGTGGAAACTCCTGCCGGATATATTCTTTTTGTGGGTCTTATAAGGGCGTCAGGATTTAATTCACTTTTTCCATGTTTCAACGGCGTGTTCTCACTACCGTAAACCGGATTTCTTTTTTTGTAAAAACAAAAACTCATTCTCCTGGTTAAAGGGGCCACGGTATGTGTTCCCCTTCCAGAGAGAGAGTTAGGTTATTACACTAAATACTTCCCGCTACCCATGGAGGGTGAGGGGTGGCGCCTGGCTTAGATCTTAAAGCTTGAACTACCCGTGGGTGTTCAAGTCCAAGATGATGCCTGTCAAGACGGTCGTGTCTCAAGCCCTACAACTCGCTTGGCTGGTCACCATCGATCTTATGACGCACTTCTATACTTCATTTAGAAGTTCTGCCACAACATGGAAAGTTCCTGAGGTTCACTTCCGGGGCTAAGTCTTCAAGGGTCAGGTTCTTTCACTCAGCCTAGCCATTTTATCCGCGACATTCACAATGCATGATGTAGCTGGCTCCTTGCGACTCGGGCATCTGCATTCTGAATTATGTAGACGACTGGCTGATCCTAGCGCAGTTCCAGGAACTGGCAGTTCAGCACAGGGACATCGCCTTAGCTCATCTGTTTCTCTGGGGTTGAGGCTCAACGCCAAGAAAAGCGCCTCTCTCCCACTCAGAACACTGTCTATCGGGGCATCGTATGGAGTTCAATCTCAATGTCTCCCGCTAGGATTGAGTCCATTTAGATCACCCTGAGCAAAGTCAGGCTAGGTCAAGGTTGCACTGTTATCAGTATCAATGATTTCCAGGTCTCAGGGCTGAATGCGCCCACAGTGATCCCTCTGGACCTTCTGCTCATGAGACCGCTTTTGTTGTGGCCAAAAGCCAGGGATTCTTCCAAGGGCCAAAACCCCTACGCTAAATAGGGTTACGCTACTCAGGCTTCGCTCCTTTCTATGTGGTTCAGACCCCGGTTTTCTGCCTTGGGTCCCACTCTAGGTGCATCTTGTTGTCGCAGGCTGCTAACGACAGACGCCTCCCTGATGGGCAGGGTAGCGGCCTTAAGTGGTCGTCCAGCTTAAGGGGATAGGAGGGTCGCCAGCTCGGTTGTCACAGTCACTGTCTCGGGTTGATGGCTGTATTTCTGGCCCTGAAATACCTCCTCCTGAGGCTGCCATGTCTTGGTGCTGGTGGACAATGCAGCTGTAGCCTCTTACATAAATCATCAAGGAGACCCACGCTCTTGTCAGCTATTTTTCTGACACGCTGGGTTCTCCTTAGGGCCCAGGGCAAGCTCCTGTCACTCAGGTCAGTTATATCCCTGGATGCCCGTGATATGGGAGCAGATTTATGGTCCAGACAGAAAATACCAACGGGGAGTTAAGAACTCCACCCTAAGGTAGTAGTTGCCCAGAGTTCGCCAGCAAGGGTTTTTGCCTCTTACTGATAGCACCGCGCTGGCCGAACAGGGCTTGGTTCTCGGAGCTAATCTCTTCCCTCGACGGTTCGCCTTTGGCGATGCCGAACAGGAAGGATCTTCTGTCTCAGGCACAGGGCAATATTTCATCCCTGCCCCAAATTGTGGAATCTTTCATGTTTGGCCCCTAAGGGTACCAACTGAGGGACACAGGACTCTCTCCTGAGGTTATCGAGACCTTTTTAAATGCTGGGCTTTTTCCACTTGGAACAAATTTGGGTGAGATCTTAGGGCAGAAGAGGACCTCTTCGCCTCTATGAATAGCGCAATGTCTCCTCTACTTCTCCCTGAAATCACCCAGCCCCCTTGGGTCTGGACGTTAAGACACATACATGACCCAGAATGCGTCTGTATGCGTTTCTTTATCCGGTTTCTCTGCTCCCGGGAGTCTTGGCAATGTTCACCAGCAAGGGTCTTGCCTCCTATTAATGGCGCTGCGCTGGCTGAACAGGATATGGTTCTCTGAGTTAATATCTCTCCTCAACGGCTCACCTTGTGCGATTCCGAACAGGTAGGACCTTCTTTCTCAGGCTCGGGGGACATATTCATCCCCGGCCCGAATTGTGAAACGTTTCATGCTTGGCCCCTGTAGGGTACCAACTGAGGTTCACAGGGCTTTCTCCTGAAGTTATCGAGACCATTTAAAGTGCTAGGGCTCCCTCCCTTGGAACTGATCTGGGTAGATTTTACAGGGCAGAAGAGGACCTCTTCAGCCTCTGTTGATAGCGCAATGTCTCCTCTACTTCTCCCCGAAGTCACACAGTCCCCCTCGGGGTGCTGATCGTGGTGGCGCATACATGGCACAAATGCTCCTGCATGCGTTTCCTTCTAATAAGTTCAAATTACAGAACCAGCTAACTGCCAGTTTGCTTCAGTTCTGGATTTTCTGTGGAAAGAACTGTCAGCGGGCACTTGCCTCGCCACTGCCAGGTTCTATGTGGCTCCCACTCGGCTTGCCACGCCTTGGTGGGCGGGTGCCCTCTAAGAGGCATCCTTGCTAGGACCTCTTCATAGGGTAAGACCCCCCTTTTTAAAACCTCTAGAGTCAGCGTTTGGTAGACTTCTGACTCTCAAGATGGTTTTTCATATGGCAATTACGTCTCTAAGGAGACTTGGGTACCTACAGGCTCTGTCTCTTTTGCCGGCCTGTTTTGAGTTGCCCCAGGTAGGACCAAGAGCATTCTTTGCACCCTCAACCTGACTACCTGCCCAAGGTGCCTTTCTCGACCCTTGGGCAGTCATTCTCTAAGCCTTCTGCTCCCTGCCGTTTGTAATGCCGAAGCAGCTAAAGACTACTCAGACTTTGTCCAGTCTGTGCCCTTCAGAATTATGTCCACCGCATTTGCTAGTGGCGTAAAGTCAGGGCAGCAGTTCTTCACTTTGAAGCCGTGACCGGGTTGTCACTTTGGGTGAGGGACCTTACTGCCCGGGCCTACGAGGCGCGCGTTCAAGCTTCGCCAGTAGGTTTTAGGGCGCACTCTTCCAGAGGGCTCTCCTCCTCTAAAGCCTTGGCTAGAGGTCACATTATTCAGCTCGGCTCACAGCGAAAGCTGTTCCCCTGTAGCGCTTAGCAGCGCAACATCTCGTTCCTCCTTTTTCAGGGAACAAGGGTTACACATGTAACCCCAGATGTTATCTTGGATCTCTCTTTTAAAGTACACACATGAAATATTTTTCTAACCTACCTATGAATTCACCTTTCTTAAGTTATAGTTTTAATAAAGATTTTTAACCATAAGTGTCTGTATATGTCTCTCTCAGAATAAAATGATAACCTCTTTCCAGGTAAGTACTCAAATAACACAACACAAGGTTTTAGAAAAATAAATATCAATTATTTACTCAAAGAAATTTTTATCTCCAATAAAATAAGAAAATGAAATAAGAATATGATTGTTCTTCTTTAAACCTTCAATGTAAAATGTCCCTCTTTTTTAAAGAAAATATTATCAATACTGTAACATATATAAATGCACAGACAACAATTTAAAACCTATTAACCTTCAAATGGATTAATTCCGAAAACCTCAGTGTACCAATTAAAAGTAACTTAAACCAACATGCTTTGTGGGCCCACACACACCTTAATGCGATCTAAAGCCGGCAACCAAAAATATTATAAAACTAAAATACCGTAGCAGGCCTGAAGCGGTGCTTGTGTTCGTTGTGGCCCAAAACTTAATGGCCGTTTCACTCGTCAGCGAGCAAACAAAATGAAGGATATCTTGAGTTAATGTTTCTGTCCAGTCCTTACCCCCATAGTCACAGTAGCCGGCTCAGCATCCGATTAGCATTTCAACACGAACTCCGTTTGTTTATCTTTTCTCCTCCATAAGGTATTTATCTGAGGAAGATAAATACCTTATCTTCCTCAGCCATGGCGATTTGGTAATAACCGCTACGCAGATCAAGAACGGAGAACCACTTGCTTCCTGTCATTGAATTCAACACATCATCAATACAAGGTGTTGTGTACTGATCTGGGTTTGTTCGGCTCTTTAACAATCGGTAGTCAATACACATTCTCACAGCTCCATTTTTTTTGCGAACAATCACGATTGGGGATGCATAGGGACTACGAGACTCCTTGATGATCCCTGCACGCAACAGTTCTTGGAGGTGCTTTCTCACATCTTCCAGGTCAGCTGGAGCCAGGCGACGAGAGCGCTCCCTAAATGGCCGTGGATCTGACATCCGGATTGTGTGCTCTACTCCCTTTGCCAATCCAACATCCCATTCTTGTAAAGAGAACACCGGGGACCTTGTGGATAGCTTTTGACGGAGTCTCTCTTTCCACTCCTCCGAAACAGGTGAGTCTCCGAAGTTGATCAGGTTCACATCGAATTCGGTGTCAGCATTCTTGGATGGAGAGAGAGGAGTGACTGCATCTGTCAGATACATATGCCCGATAACTGTTCCCACTGGTATGACTGTCTCTGTCAAAGTCTCATTTTGGACCAAGATTCTGAAATGGTTGACGTTCACCTCTTCGCTGGGCACCACCGTGGGCTGAAATAACACACCCGCTGGGAGTGGAGCTACAGGAGACAGGTCAACCATTAGGATTTCTATGTCAACCTGGAGCTTGTACTCGACTTTGCAGACGGCAGTACAGTCACCACCAGGGGGCAGAGTCAGTGGGCTAGGGCCTTGCCATAACACACGGCCAATATCACCCTCCTCCTCCAGGGCTGTGGCCGTGCCAGGCGCTGTTAGCTTGTTGTCACTGTAACAGGCTTGTATCCCCAGTGTCTGGGTGATGTCAATGCCATTTTCCTTACACTGCTGTACAAGACGTCGGATGTGACTGGCATTGGTCCCCACAATGATAGGAGTCTGGTCTGCAGTTCGAGGCTGGGGGCAGATAAGAGCGAGAACTGTCACCGTCTGGTCAGCACCTGCAACCTTTGCTGGATATTCAATGTCGACCACTACATACCCACGGTATGGATAACTGATCTCAGATTCACTTAGTCCCAACAGGGCTAAACCAGACACGGGGCGTATTGGGACATCAGCCAGGTAAGTTTGATACCAAGACTCAAAGATAATGGTGACCTGAGAGCCACTATCAAGCAAGGCATCACAGCAATGTCCATTAACTTTCACGGGTACTATGCTGGGTGGACCAATCAAGCCTTCAGGGATGTCAGCCGGCTCTGATGAGGTAACAGCACTTTTCTTGACCCCGCAGTTAACTTCATTGGTGGTGGCATCCCCGGACTGCTGTCTGTCTTTTGTCACCTTCAAAGCATGATTAGCTTTCTGATAACCTTGGCTTGATTCTCTGGGTTTCGGCACTTTCTGGCAAAATGTCTGCTCTCACCACAGAAATTCTCTTCTGACCTTTTCGGTGCTCCCTTGGGGGAGTTGGGGACCTGTTTAGAAGCCTCCATGGTTGAGACAGCAACTGCAGCATCTTGCTCAGGCATCTTGTTGCTAGTTTTCTGTTTTAGTCATTTCAGTTGTTTTTTCAAGGCAGCCAGCTCGGCATCTTGCCGGTTCTCAGAGCCAGGCGGTGCACTAAGGGTTTTAACCTCCATGTAATCATCTTTGACATGAGTGGATTTGGTCACTACTGATGCAACCATTGATTTTAGCTCTCTTATTTCAGCCTTTAAGTTCTGGATCTCAGCTTGCCTTGTATCCACTTCTGTATTAGCATGCACTTGATGTACTGAGGCACTGAGCTTCTTTCTAGAAGTTTCGTATTCTTCCTCAGCACGAATCTCAGTCAACAGCTGTAGAAAGTTTGGGGGTGCAGCCTTCCTTTCTCTCAAGCGCAGCTGGATCAGCATCAGGTCTGAGGCGATAGCACCCCTCAGCAGTTGCTCCAGTCGGGCTTGATCCTTGCCACTAGCAGGGAGACCACCTCTTTGAATCACCTTAGCTAGAGACCTCTCAAGACGTCGAAGGAAATCTGATAGTTTCTCTCCTTTTTGCTGTTGCATCAATCGGAAAGCAAAGTAGAGATCATCACCGGACTCAGCACTTCCAAAAGCACTTTCAAGGGCTTCCAAGCACTCTTTTGGGCTGGCGTCAGGATTGGCGTGCCGCACTGCTTTCACTATTTCAAGTGTGGGCCCCTTTAAACTTCCAATAATTCAGAGCATTCAGTCTCCTCCACCATAAGCAATGCTTGCTCTAGCCAATGATCAAATGGTTCCTCACCTGATGGATTCAGTGGAGCTAGTGGGCGGGGGTGTACTGGGGAATAATGATTTGAGGTCCTCCATGGTTTTTCTTCAGCCTGCAACAACCCTTTTAGTTTACTATTAAACTTTTCAGCAGCTACTTGTGCCCCTCCTAGGATGATAACAGGCCTCGCCTCTCCACCATCAATAGGCACAACTTCAGTAGGAACACTCTCCTCTTGCACAGTCTCTCTACTCTCACACAAAACCATCCGTCGGTGTAGTCTTGCACTGAAGTTTCTCCCACGGACACGCACCCGTCCTAAAGACTTAATAGTTTCCAGTGTTTCTTCCACTTCACTGATCCCCACATCTTCTGGGACGACGGTCATAAGTGCATGCGTCTCATCCAAACCCTCACCACGGCACCAGCGTTTTAACTCTGACACTTGTTCAGTTTTTTTCCATGTTAATACTGTTTGTAAATTAGCTTAGTAACTTTAGTTAGTCACTTTAACTTTTGAGTATTTTATTTTTACTGAAAAATCCAAGACATCCCAGCGGTGCCTCCATTTTATGTAGCGCTCCCCTCAGTATGTATATTGATGAGGGCAGAGCTTTTGGGTTCTTTTAAGGTATTTATCAAACGTGTTTTACCCTGATTACCTCAGTTTTAGATGTTATCTTGGATCTCTCTTTTAAAGTACACACATGAAATATTTTTCTAACCTACCTATGAATTCACCTTTCTTAAGTTATAGTTTTAATAAAGGTTTTTAACCATAAGTGTCTGTATATGTCTCTCTCAGAATAAAATGATAACCTCTTTCCAGGTAAGTACTCAAATAACACAACACAAGGTTTTAGAAAAATAAATATCAATTATTTACTCAAAGAAATTATTATCTCCAATAAAATAAGAAAATGAAATAAGAATATGATTGTTCTTCTTTAAACCTTCAATGTAAAATGTCCCTCTTTTTTAAAGAAAATATTATCAATACTGTAACATATATAAATGCGCAGACAACAATTTAAACCCTATTAACCTTCAAATGGATTAATTCCGAAAACCTCAGTGTACCAATAAAAAGTAACTTAAACCAACATGCTTTGTGGGCCCACACACACCTTAATGCGATCTAAAGCCGGCAACCAAAAATATTATAAAACTAAAATACCGTAGCAGGCCTGAAGCGGTGTTTGTGTTCGTTGTGGCCCAAAACTTAATGGCCGTTTCACTCGTCAGCGAGCAAACAAAATGAAGGATATTTTGAGTTAATGTTTCTGTCCAGTCCTTACCCCCATAGTCACAATAGCAGGCTCAGCATCCGATTAGCATTTCAACACGAACTCCGTTTGTTTATCTTTTCTCCTCCACGTTTCCAGTAAAACTCACGAGAGAAGTCCTGGTTGCTCCAAGCTCTGTCTGAGTCTCTTTTCTGTCTTCAGGTCGAAAACAGCGAATAAACCCCTCAAACTGTTCAACTGAGGGAGTCAAACTTTAAACTAGAAAATGTCATTCACTTGTAATGAACGGACTTCAGCCTATACTTCAAGGTGACTAAGCGTTAGCAGTAACACAAAAGTAAACAGTCTCTGAACTTCGTGTAAAAATTCCTCCTGTTACTCAATATGCAGCTTGTCGCTCTTCTCACTGATTGTCATGGAAACAATCATAAGACACAAGTTACACACTGGTTTGCGCACTACTAATTCACAAATTAACTCTCTGTCACGCTCACTTCTTTGCTTCACTCTCTTTCCTCGTCCGTCCTAACACCAATAAGCAACCCGAGCCCTGACTCTCCGTTATTAACCCCATAAATGCTGGTTTAGACAGTTTTCAGAAATACATTATCTCTCACCTAAAACAATAAACATATAATCATTTTTAAAATGCTTTTAACATTTTTATCATAACTTTTTAAATGAATTTCAACCTTTTTAATCACACTATTTATATTTTTTGATTATTAAATGATAGGCCTACTACAAGCATCACTTATCACCTCATGCTTTTTTAACCAGGTTACACCTATGTTTCTTTTTTATGTCAAACAACTAGTAAATACATAGAAATACTTAAATGAATAGTGGAATATTCTGAACCATGAGCCCAAATGACATGTTTTCATGATCCCTAGTAGTAGAAACCAAAATCTCCTCTGGTCCACCTGTCCGGTAACACCGGGAAGCCTCCTCCTACTCTACTGCATGGGCATATGCGACAGTCTTTGAAAACTATGATAAATGCTATTCAAAACATGATGCTCACAGTATAATCATACCAGTCTCAGTACCTTATTTGCAAAAATTATTGTTGGCAATAGTTGTGTGCTATTTGGATAGGAATTATTTTTTTCTAAAAGACACACTAACTTCTCAGCCGGTTTAAGCTCCATGAGAACTAACTGCTGACAGAAATAATTTTTAAAGATAACATATTGACACTGGTATGATTACTCTGCAAGAGTTGTGTCTTGCACAACAACTTTATCATTGTTTTCAAAGACACGTATGCCCATGAAGTAGAGTAGGAGCGGGCTTTCCGCTGTTACTAGATGGATGTAGCAGAGAGCAAGTGAAATTCTAGTTTCTACTAATAGCGATCATGACCAAAAACATGTCATTTGGGCCCAAAGTTCAAAATAACAAACTATTCCTTTAATAAGTAGCTACACTGAAAGATACATTTCTGTATATTTACACAACCAGACATTTGAAGGATTCAACCAGTTCTTACACATTTGTTGTTTAAATATAGGTTTGAAGATGTAGAAATGTCAATAATCATTGCAAAATACATCCCTAAGTAAGTATTCAGCTTTCATTTTGAAAATGTCAAAATGCTTAAGAACTCAAAGTACATCACAAGTTGCTTTTGAAAGCAAATCTCTTCACATTTAATGTGTTCAGCTAACATAAAATATAGTACAGTTGACTACTTTAAATAATCATTGTCTGTATTATTTTAGTTCATGATTAACCACACATTACATATGTCAGAGTGTTTAAACTCAGGGGGTGTTATTTTAATTTATTTCATGGCATAGCGGTGAGGCACTTTAATGGATAAGGCCAGTCTACAAACCTCATTTACGGAAAACTTGGGATATTTTGTCAAATGCAATAAAAACAAGAATCTGTGATCTGTTAATTCTCTTGAACATTTATTTAACTGACAAAGAAAAAACTTTTAATGTTTTGGCATACCAACTTGATTGTATTTTGTAAATATATATAAAAAAAATATTTGATGCCTGCAACACTCAACAAATAAAAGTGGGACAGGTGCAAAATAAGAGTGAAAAATGTATAGAATATTCAAGTTACACTATTTTGAAACATTCCACAATAAGCAGGTGAATATGTAACAGGTGGGTATTACGATTGGGCATAAAAGAAGCATCCAACGAAGGCTTAGTCTTTGCAAGCAAAGATGGGCCGTGGCTCACCACATTGTGCCAAACTTTGTGAGAGAATTGTCAAACAGTTAAAAAAATAACATTTCTCAATCCAAAATTACAAAGAATTTTGGCCTTTCGCCATCTACCGTACATAATATTGTGAAAAGATTCAAAGAATCCAGAGAAATCTCAGTCCATGTAGGGCAAAGCCAGAAACCACTGTTGAATGTGTGTGACCTTCCAGCCCTCAGACGGAATTGCATAAAAAATGCTACTGTGTTAAAAATAGACACATGGGCTCAAGAGTAAATCGTAAAACAGCTGTCACTTAACACAGTCGGACGCTGCATCAAGAAATGCAACTTGAAACTAGATTATGCATGGATAAAGCCATACATCAATTCTATCCAGAAACTTCACTGAGTTCTCTGGGCCCGAGCTCATCTCAGATGGTCCGAAAGACAGTGGAAATATGTATATATGTGCTGTGATACACGTTTCAGCTTGTTTGTTGGAAAAAAGGACGTCAAGTTCTCTGTGCCAAAGACAAAAGGGACCAACCTGAATTTTATCAGCGAAAGGTGCAAAAGCCAACATCTGTCATGTATGGGGTGCATGGGTGACTTGCACATGTGTGAAGGTACCATTGAGGCATATATTGCGATTTTAGAGAGACAAATGCTGCCATCAAGGTGACATCTTTTCCCAGGAAGTTAATGGTTATTACAGCAAGACAATGCCAGGCCTCATTCTGCACGTGCTACAACAGCGTGGCTTCGTAGACCTGCCTCCTATTAAAAATGTATGACGCATCATGAAGAGGAGTATGAGACAACGATGACCATGTACTGTTGAGAAGCTAAGGTATTGTATCAAGCAAGAATTATAAAAATTCCACTAGCAAAACTGCAACAATTAGTATCCTCAGTTCCCAAATGATTAAAGTGTTATTAAAAGCAAAGGTGATGTAACACAGACACTTTTTTTGAGTGTGTTGCAGGCATCAAATTCAAAAGTTGTTTATATTTACAAAATACAATTAAGTTGATCAGTTAAACATTTGAAATCTTTTTTTTTTTTTTTTTTTCAGTTTAATAAAAGTTCAAGAGAATTAACAAATCACAGATTCTTGTTGATATTGCATTTTGCAAAATATCCCAACTTTTCAGAAAATGGGATTTGTATATGTATACTTATTGTCACCTTGGCCTAGGAAAAGAGCAAAACCTATAGTGCATTTCAGCTATGGCCCATATAGCCACCTTCAGAAACAGCTTCTATTATGTAACTAACTGAGCTCCACTGTATTCCAAAAACCTGTGAAAACAAGTCACAGACCTATATTTTTCTTTGATCAGCATAATTCATCATTACACTTTTCTGGGAAACAACTTCATGAAGTGTCATAGTAACGATAAATTATGCAGACCAAAGTAAAAAAAGTTTGTGACTTGTTTTAATTTTAGAATACCATGGAGTTCAATCAGTCACATGATATGAAGTATTTCTGGTGGTGGAGAGCTGGACCATGCAGTTTTTGCTCTTTTCACAGGCCATGTTTACAATAAGTATAATACAAAGTTACACCGGCTTTATCCTTTAAAGTGATATTAAATCTTGTTTGTACTGAAACTTTGTGTTGTACTCTCCATGCTGTAAGCCCAAAACATTGATCTTCTCCAGCAGCTGCTCCTATGCTCGACAAGTAGGTAACCTTAAATATCCCCCATAAACATTCATTACACGGCAAAACAGAACGCGAGTCAGACTGAATGGATTCTGTTAAAAGTATCTACTACAAACATTGTTCACCTATAAATGGTAAGATTAGCCTACCATTTCCTTTTTACCATCTGTGTACTGAGTCAGAAATGTCTTTGCTCTAGCAGGGACCATGTCACAATTCAAATGGTGGCCTAATTTGACACGATTGCAGGGGTAACATATACTAGCAGAAACTGCCTTTTGCCCATTTATGTGCAATAAGAGTCATTTTGAGACCTTTTCCCCCAATGCAATAAAAATGAATTGGGAGGCTATACTCTGTTCCACACTTGTGAAGCACAGGAGCAGCTGATGAAGACGATCAGCAATCTTTGGGCTTATGTCATGGTCACTAAACTCCACAACACAAACTTCAACAAAGTTCAATATCACTTCAAGGGAAGTGGTCCAGTCCAGATTTAATAAACCAAAAGGTATGAGGCTGTGCCCAGGGAGGTTACCCCTAGCAAACATCACCTCTGTGCTTCCAACTATGGTCTAGAAGCTGAGCAGGAAAGGCTAACAGTAACGTTATGTTTTTTGGCTGCTATGTAACCTTAGCTAAATTTATAGGAAGCAACTTTATTTACTTGACTTGGCTGCGTCATAATTACTACCTACTTGTCCAGTGTTAGGAACATCAGGTACAAGCTTACACATACATCTTGATAGTTAAATAATATTTTAATTTTCACAGGCTACAGAGACTTGGCCAAATCTGGCCACTTGCATATGTGCAGGGTTGGGGAGTAATGGAATACATGTAACAGCATTACATATTTAAAATACAAAGGTATGAGGCTGTGCCCAGAAATGAGTGCAGATTGCCGATAATGAAGATGTGATCAGATTGTTCGCCAAACCTCGTACAGCCTTAGTGGACCCACAAGGATCAAATGGATAAATAATAATGGATACTGGATATACAATATAGATCAAATAAAAAATGTTGCCACTCTCAGAGCGATCGTATGGCTTCAGAAGACTTGTCCATCTTTGACTACGCTGATTTGAGATTAAAAACAGTCCGCTCTTTCCAAACCTGGATTGCCATGTTCATCTGCTGTAGGTCTCCACAAGCACAGTCTTTCCACATGACATGAAATCACAAAATAAATACATATTTTGAAATACTCTGTATTCCATTCACACAGAACAGCATATGTTCCACAATGCAAAATCTCAACCAGAAATTCAGTTCTAATGAGGGTTGAAAAGTGAAGGAGGTTAGCCCTAGCAAACATCTCCTCTGTGCTTCCGACTATGGCCTAGAAGCTGAGCAGGAAAGGCTAACAGTAACGTTACATTTTTTGGCTGCTATGTAACCTTAGCTAAATTTATAGGAAGCAACTTTATTTACTTGACTTGGCTGCATCATAATTACTACCTACTTGTCCAGTGTTAGGAACATCAGGTATAAGCTTACACATACATCTTGATAGTTAAATAATATTTTAATTTTCACAGGCTGCAGAGACTTGGCCACATCTGGCCACTTGCATATGTGCAGGGTTGGGGAGTAATGGAATACATGTAACAGGATTAAATATTTAAAATACAAAATATAAGTAACTATGTTCCACTACAGTTACAATTTATATCATTGGTATTTAGAATACAGTTACATTCAAAAAGTATTTTGATTACTGAAGAGAATATTTTGCATTTTATTGTCATTTGTTTAATTTAATATTTAGTCTTTTCAGATGGAAAACATTTATTCATATAAATTATGCGATCCAAAGTGCATTTGAACAGCGGTGAATTCTTATGATGTGTTACATTCATACGAAATATAAATAAACCATGTATAAATTGTCAGCTTTACACTAAACGAAAATACTATTTCTAGCCATTTTACATGCATATGTTACCAGGCACAATCATATTTTTTTTATCAAGAAAATTCATGTTGGATCATAATTTCTTTTTTTTCCTAGTAAGACCTTTGATATTAGGGCAAACATCTGATTCTTGATCATTTTTGTATTTGTTTTCCTGTAAAAAATATCTAGAAATCCTTAAAACAATGTCAGTTTGATTTATCTAGGTTTTTCAGAGAATGTATTTTTAACATGTGAATTTTGTCTGACTGTACTGGCAGAGTTTTTGTAGTCAAAACAAGTGAAACAATTTACCAGTGCTGAAATCATCCAAAGTATTTAGAATATGTTACTGACCTTGAGCAATCTAACAGAATACATTACAAATTACATTTTACAGCATGTATTATGTAATCTGTAGTGGAATACATTTCAAAAGCAACCCTCCCAACCCTGCATACGTGTGAGCATCAATAGGCCCCCCACCAACCAATTCCCCTATAGAAGAGCCCTGGAGCTATTCTACCAAAGACCCAGAAACATAAAATGCTCACAGGCAAGATGTAGTCTATGTCACCAAGTTTTAGCTTGAGAAAATGTTTGTAACTCTTTTGTTAACATTGTTAACATTTTACTACATTTTAAATAAACGGTGTAAATAATGTTCTGTTTGTGGCATTTCATTCTTTGAAATACATTTCTACAGATAAATGTCAAAAGCTATAAATTAATAAAATTAAGACAGAAAAGGCAAACATGAATAATCATATCTATAATGACCATGAGGTCATTTTATTAATTTTAAGCTATTACGACGCATTTAATACATGTATTTTTTGAGAATTAATTTTTTGAGGCTCCTGGGGCATATGGCCGCGGTCCCACCACTCAGGTTGATGCATATGAGACCGCTTCAGCTCTGGCTTCAGACTCCAGTCCAAAGATGGGAATGTGTGTTAATCAACACTTCCTGCCGTCAGACTTTCAACCCTTGGACAGACCTATGTTTTCTGCGGACTGGAGTCCCCCTACAGAAGGTGTCCAAATGTGTCGTGGTCACCACAGACGCCTCTCAACTGGATTTGGGAGCCGGGTGCAACGGGCATGCAGCTGCTGGCTCCTGGATAGGGCCCCAGCTGCGTTGGCACATCAACTTTGGCACTTCCTTGCCCTGCAGATGTTTCTCCTGCTGATCCAGCCATCTCCTCCTTTGGAGTCAGCCACTCATATCCCGAGCAACCTCAACATGACAGCGGACGTGCTGTTGCAACAGGTCTAGCTCAGCAGAGAGTGGAGGCTCCAGCTGATTTAGGGCCTGTTCGGCATGGCACAGGTTGATCTATTTGCCTCCCATGACAATTCCGTATTCCCTAACAGAGGCCCCTCTTGGGACAGACATGCTGGCACACAGCTGGCCCCGGGGGCTGCACAAGTATGCATTTTCCCAGTGAGCCTTCTTGCACTGGTGCTGTGCAAGAACAGGGAGGACGAGGAACAAGTCACCTTAGTGGCTCCTTACTGGCCCACTCGGACTTGATTCTCGGATCTCACACTCCTCACAACTCCCTGGAAAATTTCCCTGAGGAAGGACCTTCTTTCCCAGGGACGGGGCACCCTCTGGCATCTGCACCCAGACCTCTGGAACTATCGCGGCCCACCATGACGCAGTGGATAGCAAGTCCTTGGGTAAGCACGACTTGATTATCAGGTTGCTTAGAGGCGCCCGGAGGCTGAATCCTCCCCGGCCAAGCCTGTTCCCCTCCTGGGATCTTCAGTGGTCCTCTCTGGCCTTCAGAGTCCCCCCTTCAAGCTGCTTGACTCAGTTGAGTTCAAGGCACTCTCCTTGAAGATGCCCGTTCTGATAGCGCTTGCTTCTATCAAGAGGGTTGGGGACCTGCAAGCTTTCTCTGTCAGTGACACTTGCCTGGATTTCGGTCCGGCAGATACTCACGTCATCCTAAGACCGCGACCGGGCTATGTGTCCAAGGTTCCTACGACCCTCTACAGAGATCAGGTTGTGAACCTGCAAGCGCTGCCCCGGGAGGAGTCAGATCCAGCCTTTTTGTTGCCGTGTCTGTTACGTGCTTTGCGTATCTATTTGGACCAGACGCAGAGCTTTAGGTGTTATAAGCAGCTCTTCGTCTGCATAGGTGGATAGCGGAAAGGAAACACCGTCTCCAAACAGAGGTTAGCTCACTTGGTTTTTGATGCTATCTCCCTGGCCTATCAGACAGAGGCCATGCCCACCCTCTTGCGGGTTCGATCACACTCGATGAGAAGTGTGGCATCCTTATGGGTACTGGCCAAAGGCGCAGAGCAGCGGGCTGGTCAACACCCAATACCTTTACAAGATTCTACAATCTAGGGGTTGAGTCGGTCTCGTCCCGTGTTTTGTCAGGTCCGAGGCTGTAGGGCTCACAAGTTGTGGAGCAGGTGTGTTTATTAATAATAATTAATAATTATCATAGACAACCATCAATCATTAAATAATAGAACATTGATTAGAATCAATTTTACACGGGCACCAATTTATGTAGGCTCACAGGTTGGTTAGATCAGTTTTACTATCAAATATAAATTAATAATGAATGTTTATTAATTAATAATTAAATTAAATAATAGAATTTAGTTCGTTAAATTCTATCCTCGGGGCACCACTCTTTGACAAGAGAAAAATGATAGTAAGTGACTGATCAAGTCTCATAAAATTTCTACCCTGCAGATTGAGTATTTTGATTGAGAATCAAAATAATCAAAAGGGGAAGAAGTTAGTCAAATGGTTGCCATATGAACCCAACAGTAATCTGGTTACAGTTGGCTTCTAACAACAATTTAACAATCCTGAAATAATGTAGGAGTTCTTGATGTGGCAGAGGCTGGCTTCAACACAATATTCAAACAAACAAACCAGGAATACTTATTATAATATAACAAGATTTATTATAATCAAACAGTAATGAACACTGCCAATACTAAATGAAAATAACACAAAAACATAAGGTGGGAATCCTAACTAAATGGTGGAGCTATATGCTAGTGAATGTGTGTGTGTGTGTGTGTCTCGAGTCGGTGACCAAGACACAAAATGGCAGACTAAACTCCTCGTGAGGAACTAGTCAAAATGGAGGGCTAGGCCGGAAAGGGCGGAGCCAACGATTACGTGAAGGTGTAGGGAAAGCAAGATGGCTGGATCAGATCAAGCACAACGGAGTTAATACCACGTGCGGGTGATAATGAGCAGACACACAAAGGAACTGAACGAAACAGGTGGGAGAATTTGAAAAACACCAGCCTGATTCATACATAAACCGCGGTGCTGCTCGCTCCGTGAATTTCAGTGTGTGAGAGAGCGAGAGAGAGAGAGAGAGAGAGAACAAACAGGGGTTCATGCAATTTAACAGAGACACGCTGGGAACAGCACGATTGAATCGTTGATTCAGATCACTCAATAAATAAACATTTCCCCAGAAATGACGATCTCATAACTCCAAACAGCAATCAACGATCGTAGTTAACTGTACAGTTGTAAACAAAACATTAACTTTCAGCGATCGCAGTTAACATGTAAATGTAAACAAAAAACATCAAACATTCAGCAATCAAATATATAGCAGGGTTGTCTGCTGGATTCCTGTTGCACTGAGCGGTCAGGAGAAACAGTCTGGGTTCGGTCCTTGGTCTCACGCTCGTAAGCGGCAAGACGCGTCTCTGCGTTGGTTCTCGGGTCCGGTGATCGCGAGGAACGCGAGAGGTAGTCAACGTTGTGGGAAAACGATTGAGAAGGGAAACTGGTCACCTTTTCCGTTTCCTAATACATTCACTGTTGTTTAACAGTGAAGATGAGATGAACCGGTTGTACACTACACGACTGGAACAAAGCTAAGTTAATCTTGCTCTACCATGGCCAAATGGTGAGGTTTAGAAAAACGTGGTCTTTCTTTGTCCAGGAGGAGGGAAATTCCTTGGTGTAGATGTCTCTTTAGAGCGCAGCAAATCTGTAGGTGTTACAGTCAAGCTGTATGCAGAGAGAGGTGTTACAGTCAAGCTGGATGCAGAGAGAGCGTCTCAAATGTGCACGCTGGTTTTGTTAAGAAGATGACGTCATCGGTCATCGGCCGCTTTTGACCAATGACGTCTGAGATTGAGTCCATGGGCGGGACTTCCGTCCGGTTGCAATGCATTCTGGGAAATGGAGTTCAAAGTCTCACCTTTGATCATAGAACAAAGGGCTATGCTGTCTCTGCTGCCATTTTCAGTGGGGCAAGGCCCTACAAGGCGGTAGAACTCGGTAATACGGAACAGCAGACCGGTTGTTCCACTTGCACCTAGCTGCCTTCACCAAAGAGATTCAGAGGACTCTTTCTCCCAGGTTAGCCACTAAGCCCTCGCTTCCTGGATGTTCTTCCTCCCTACTCTTCTGGCCTGCTAATTCAGTGGAGGAATTTGTGGCCAGAGCCACTACGAGCCGCAAGTGCTCTGTACTGGGGTAGGGCTTCACAGGCCTAACTCCCTCTTCAGGCAACTCCCTGTGATGTATTTTCCGTGGTATGGTCCACCTGTCGGCGGACCCGCGTCTCCCTTGGGCAGTCCCTCTGACCCTTGTCGCTGTGTTTGTAGAGCTCCTCCCTCATCAGGTAGGACCTACCACCACGCAACTTCCACGTGCTTCCGGACATGCAAATTCTGTCTGCCTTTTCTCAAGTTCAGAGGTACGCGAGGCTCTCAATTAAGACCCTGTGTGTCACAACATCCCATTCCCTCCATCAGGTAATGGAGGTTACAACAGTAACCATTACATTTACGTACACCTTAGCCAAATACATTTAAATGTGTTTTTTCAAAATTCCTGACATTTAATCATAGAAAACATTCCCTTTCTTAGGATCACTACTTTATTTTAAGAATGTGAAATATCAGAATAATAGTAGAGAGTATTATATATTTCAGCTTTTATTTATTTCATCACATGCCCAGTTGGTCAGAAGTTAACATACACTTTGTTAGTATTTGGTAGCATTGCCTTTAAATAGTTTAAAATGGGTCAAAAATTTTGTGAAGCCTTCCACAAGTTTCTCACATCAAGTTTCTGGAATTTTGGCCCATTCTTCCAGACCAAAACAAAAACCAGTTTGTAGGCCTCCTTGCTCGCGCATGCTATTTCAGTTCTGCCCACAAATCGGATTGAGGTCAGGGCTTTGTGATGGCCACTCCAATACCTTCACTTTGTTGTCCTTAAGCAACTTTGCCACAACTTTGGAGGTATGCTTGGGGTTATTGTCCATTTGGAAGACCCAGTTGCAACTGAGCTTTAACTTCCTGGCTGATGCCTTGAGATGTTTCTTCAATATATCCACAAAATGTCCTTCCTCATGATGCCATCTATTTTGCGAAGTGCACAAGTCCCTCCTGCAGCAAATCACCCCCACAACATGATGCTGACCACCCCCATGCTTCTTTGTTGGGATGGTGTTCTTCAGCTTGCAAGCCTCACCCTCTTTCCTCCAAACATAATGATGGTCATTATGGCTAAACAATTACATTTTTGTTTCATCAGACTAGAGGACATTTTTTCCCAAAAAGTAATATCTCAACATGTGAACTTGCACATGGCGGTTTTGGAGCAGTGGCTTTTTCCTTGCCGATCAGCCTTTCAAGTTATGTTGACATAGGGCTTGGTTTACTGTGGATATAGATACTTATCTACCTTTTTCCTCCAGCATCTTAACAAGGTCCTTTGCTGTTGTTTTGGGATTGATTTGCACTTTTCGAAGCAAACTACATTCATCTCTAGGAGACAGAATGCGTCTCCTTCCTGAGCAGTATGATGGCTGCATGGTCCCATGGTGTTTATACTTGTGTACTATTGTTTGTACAGATGAACATGGCACCTTCAGGCATTTGGAAATTGCTCCAAAGGATGAACCAGACTCGTGGAGGTCCACTTTTTTTTCCTGAGGTCTTGGCTGATTTCTTTAGATTTTTCCATGATGTCAAGTAAAGAGGCACTTAGTTTGAAGGTGAGCCTTAAAATACATCCACAGGTACACCTCCAATTCAGTACACCTTCTATCAGAAGCTAATTGGGTAATTGTCTTAAGGCTTGACTTAATTTTCTGGAATTTTCCAAGCTGCTTAAAGGCACAGTTAACTTAGTGTTTGTAAACTTTTGACCCACTGGAATTGTGATATAGTCTATATTAATCCTCTGTCTGAGTGTTACACTAAACAGCCCTGTCTTGCGCAATCCAGACTTCAGCATTGTGCAGTCCAGTCACATTGCAGCAGCCATCCATTATAGCAGAACAGAGCAAGCACCTTTCAGTAATGAGTTGTAAAGCCCTGTTACAACTGGGCATTACAATTCAAAATGACACCTCAGCACAAGGTTAAGGCAGCTGCCATTATTCACCATGTTGTGCCGTTAGACTAATGAAGTCTTTCACAACACTCTATCAAAATAAGGCTGTCTTCTGTAATGTATGTGAGCGGGAAAACAGAATTAGAACACCACTAATAGTACCAAGTCCTACTTAGAGTGATGGGATCAAATGCAGGTGAGAGAGCAAATTAGACACCCACTTTGCTCTCCGCAGTACATTTTCTTAGAGGTAAAACTATCCAAAGTGAGAGCTGAGGCCCTTACAAATTTTATAGATTTTGGTAAGTGAACATCAGTCACTTGTGCATAAGCTTTGAAATTTAGCACAACCTACATGGTGTGCCGCAAACTCCAACTCTAGAAGTAAAATTTTTGGACTGCATATTAATTTCTGTACTCAGTAGTGGTTTTAACCACCATGCAAACCACGCAATTGCTTGGGGCCACAGACATTGGTAGGAAAGCTCTGAAAAACCCACTTGAAGGTTAACTTGATGTTCTGGTTACACGAGCATATACGTTGTTGTCAGCACTCTTAGAGCAGTTCACATTAAAGGTCCACCAAGTTCGGGTCAGTTTTTCTAAATAGGAAAAAATATGCCTACCAGGAGTGGTGGTGGCGTAGTGGCTAAAGCACAGGGCTGTTAATCAGAAGGTCCTTGGTTCGAACCCCACAGCCACCACCATTGTGCCCTTGAGCAAGACACTTAACTCCAGGTTGTTCCGGGGGGATTGTCCCTGTAATAATTGCACTGTAAGTCGCTTTGGATAAAAGCGTCTGCCAAATGCATAAATGTAAATGTAAATGTAATATGCAGGACTTCCGAACTTGTTTCACCCATGAATTAGGGGCCATTCACACCGAACGTGTTTTTGCGTGCATCTGCTCAGTTTTTCCATTGTTTTCCTATGTAAACACATGTTGGACGAACGTCCTTGATTGCTGCACCGTGTCTCACTGTTTCTTCAGTGTGTCACACAGGACCAGCACATTTTTATGTCAATTTAAAAATAAATTAATGTCTCAAAAACGCACGTCGAGACACCTGTGTCCTCTCTCATTCGTAACGCAGTGTCTAGATTGTTTTTAGCGCAGGTGTCACAAAGATTTTATATTTTGAACAAGTTTGCAAGTTCTCACTGCGAGAACATGACCAGGGCAACGTTGTGGTCATTGCTTGCATTAAAAAAAGATAAAACATGCATTCATTATCTTGAACTATATTTTATTTCATTAAACATTTTTAATGCACTTGGCTACAACGGTTGATAGGATGAATTTAAAATTATGATTTAAAATCAATTTTATGTAATTTTTTAAGCAAAATGTTCTAAATGGGGCCCCGTGTTTGTCGGATGCTTTGGGCCTCAGAAATAATAAACCTACCCCTGTTTGTATTACAACCTGGATGGCCGATTCTGCACAGGTGCAGCAGTGCCCATATGACTTGACTTTACTTGCAGTGCTAAACATAATGGCTGCGTCCAACAGCTGAAAAATGCTGCCTTCAGAGGCTGTATACAAAGGTAGAAAGGCATCAAGTCATGTCCGAATACATTTTATGACTCCATTTCTACCAGGAAATAGGCATTTTGGGCATTAAATATTTACATGGTTATATCTAAAGATCACATGAATTTGTTTCAGATTATTAAACATGACTTTATAGTGTTTTGGAAGCCGGTCTGAAACCAGTTCTTTCGGTCCAAAGCAGATTTCAAGGCATCATAATGTCATGTGTAATGATCTAGAACAAATTCAAGTGAACTTTTAAAGCTTTACAAGATCCTTTCATACATATCACTCTGCCTGTGTAAGTCAGTGTCAGACTGGGAAATGAGGCAGCTGCCTTAGATACAGCTAAAATGGTGTGTGAAAAGTACTTTTTAATCCATAAATCTCCACTTTCACTTTTAAACTATGTAAAAAAGGCATACATATTGTTCCCGTCTGTTGCTCACTTCGACGTTGTGTCGAAGAAGCGACACTAGGGGTCTCTCTTGAGAGCCTTGCGCATCGCTGAACTTGAGAAAAGGCCAGTAAAGAAATTGGCAGACAGAATTTGCATATCCCTCCCCGGACATACAGGCATAAAGGGAGGGAAATATAAGTCTGTTCACTCAGGTTTTTGCCCTGAGGAGCCGAGAAAGAGGTTCAGTGTTCTGGCTGGGAGGACACAACGTCTCGTTCCCTCCATCAGGGAAAATGCTATATGCTATATATCGATGCCTATAGTGAAACCTAATTTATAGAGCTCATATAAAAAAAAAAAATACATTTAAAACAGTCATGTTTTATTTTTTTCTCAAAAAAAAAAAAAAGAATCTGACAAATTGAGTGTTCCCAGGAAATTTTCATCCCATAAAATATATGAACCAGAGATGGAAACAAACTATGCTTTGAAAAATAAATAAATGCTAGCATTAAAGAAAAATTTTCAAATAATTATATGTAAAAAAAATATAAAGAAAACAACAAACCACTTTTTTTTTTTTTTTTTTTTACCAATTTATGTTATTTATTAAGGTTAAATTCATTCATTAATTTATCAGTTAAGCTGTTAATAATTTTTTACGTTTCACTTTTATCAAAATGTAGTCATGTCAGTTTGCCTGAAAGAACAAGAAACTTTAAGTCTTGTGCACGATTTACAGGCAATCAGGAGAAGGTGCAAAGTATGTTCGCACCAACCAGCAGTTTAAAAATACAAAAACTTTCATAAATATAACATTTTATGACAATTTAAAGAAATCTTCCCTTTCATACTTCAGCAAATTCTTAATGAGTACTATTCCTTTTCATGTAATATGCATTCAACCTGGAGATACTGTATGTATTTAAGCAATATCACACAAGCAACAGTGCGATATGGCCCTACATCAGCACTACTGTGATTCGGCCGCAGGCACAAGCCCGCAGTCCGAGTGCCGTAGGTAATCACAGCAGTTCTAATTTAGGACCATATAGCACGATTGCGATTGTGATATTGCTTATATACAACAATTCAATGAACAAGTACATTTTATAAAAGTACAATCATAAAAACGCATTTGTGCATGGAATTACTTTCTTACGTGACCGATCAGAATCTGCCGTTGCTGGTTCAAAACATATGATGAGTCCAAGCCTCCGTTAGTAATTAAAAAATGTCACTTCAGAAATAGTATCATGGCTTGTGCTGTTTCTAGCAAATTATTGGATAAACAATGATGGATGCGTGAGTGTGTGTGTGTGTGTGTGTGTGTGTGTGTTGTGTGTGTGAGAGAAAGAGAGAGAGAGAGAGAGAAAAGTGAAGTGTGTGTGATCACCTGTTGCCACACCTAAGCAGAGATGCTGTCAGCTTTCTGAAGGTCAGCTTTCTCAGTTGTAAAATAGCCATCCAAGCAGGGGTATATCTCCCTATTTTGCAGTAGCCGGTGTGCAAGAGTCATTCCCTATAGAAACCACATTGTCCTCGACCATTTTAAACAGTATGTATCCAATGTGGAAACTCCGGTAAGAAGTAAGCACCTTGAGTTCTGTAATCAATTAGTCTGTTGTGTCTCTCAGCTGTGATGAGCCATAATGCTGAAGTTGTTCGTTTAAAGCCGTTTAAAGCCATTTCCTTGCTTTAGGGATGAAGTAGTAATACGAGTGATCACGGAGCGCTGTTCTATGTAAACAATGACTTCAAATCGGATTCACTTCACGTCAGCAACTGGCTCATATTACACACAAAAATAATCTTTTGCCACCACCTGCTGGCTAACATATGTAATGTTAAAAACAAAAGACAACAGAAACTCTTTACACATCTGCACTGCTCTTACACTTTAGTTTAGAATGGCATGAACACAAGCGGAGTGATACACACAGTGAAGCGTTGGAGTGCTGACGGTGTCAGACCATCAGTCCTTATGGAACATCTCTTGTCCAATCAGATTCGAGGACCGGAACTAACTGATGTATATTTGAAAGTTATAGTAATATACATATATGAAGAACACAGATATGTAGCTCCTATTAAAAATTACTATTTTTTTATTTCTGTCTCTCTTTTTTAAACATCTTCTTGACCTCATTATATTTTAATTGAAACTTACTTAACCATTTTTTATTCTTCAGCACTGTTAAACTTGCATGTAAATTGTGCTGCAGAGTTTGTGCTACAGACTAATCCTATAGACTAAAAGATAAAGAGATATAAAACCATGCTAATTGTTAAGGAGAGTTGTACTATTACTTACAACTTTCGCCTGGCACACAAAATACAGCTGAAAATCTCACTTATTTACATTGAATCTAAGGACCAGAATATCTTATTGACTTGGGGGTGGACTCTTTTGAATTGGCCAGTAAGCAACCACCTAGAACCACATATAACACCACAGTAACCCATCATCAATGTCCTAGAAGCCACCCCCAACATTGTGGCAGCGAGATGTGCTCTGGCAAGCACCTTTTCTTTAAGAAATAAATCTAGTTTTGTTCAGCCATTTTATCTCTTACCAGAATCTGTTCTACTCCTCTACTTCTTAGTTCTCGTAAATTCTCAAGAAAATGTAATCACATTGTAATTTGGCACACTGAACACACTGTTATATAGAAATTTGGATTGCAGTGCAGCTGTTGCCATTCAAATAAGTTTATAATTGATATGCCATGGATTAGGGATGTGAAACCAAATTTGAATATTATTCAAATTTTAAAAACATTATTTCAGGTAAGGGGGAAAATCTACAAGACATCTGTTTTTTTAAATTGATGTGTCTACAAGAGGGCACAACAAATCAGCAACGTGTTATAGCTATTGTATATTACAAAGAACATATCTGACTGTTAAAAAAGTGCGTAAAAGGATAAAGTTAAAAGATTTAGCAAGTTCATTTTCTCAAATCTCAAGAAAAAAGCTAAAACAAGAGAAAAAAAGCTTCAACAGACGATTCTATGTTAAATTAGTGTTGAACTGTACCCTGTACCGGTGCTATACTACAACCACAAACACAAGCTCCATAATACCAGTGGTACCACAGTGTTTTTCATTAATACAGTTGTGATTATGTACCTAATGCTTATGCAGCGAGACGCTTATAAGAGTAAGCCAAGGCATAGTCAAGACACAAACACCAAAAACCTCCACCTCTGGGGGCCGTTCACTCCAAACGTATCCATCTTTTACTTTGCAAGCATGCGCTAGATGGACATATTGACTGTTGCGCCGTTTCTAGCTTTTTTTTCATGCGTTTTTTTAAAAGCTGTTTAAATTTTAAAGAAAATTCTGCCTTAATAATGTGTTATGAGACACCCTTGTTTTTTTTTTATTCACTGCACTGCGTCTGTTTGCAGAGCTTTGCGGTTGAGGGCAGTGCTGTTACCATAGAAGGCAGTGATGCAGCCAGTCAGGATGCTCTCTACATTGCTGGTTTAGAACCATGTGAGAATGTGGTGGTCCATTCCAAACTTCCTCAGCCATCTCAGGAAGAAGAGGTGCTGGTGAGCCTTCTTCACAATGGCCTTAATGTGGATGGACCATGTGATTTCCTCTGTGATGGGGACATTGAGGAACTTGAATCTGCTGACTCTCTCCACCGGTTCTCCATGATGGTGATGGGGCTTTGTTCTCTGTTTTTTCTTCTGAAGTCACCACTAGCTCCTTGGTATTATGTTGAGGGAGAGGTTGTACTCCTGACACCAATGTGTCAGAGTGTGCATCTCCTCTCTGTAGGCTGTTTCATCATTGTCAGTGAGCAGACCTACCACCGTAGTATCATCAGTTGTGTTTGAAAACAGCAGGTCGGCATTGAGGTATTGAAAGTCCGGTTTTCGGTGTGCTATTGCACAACCAGTGTCCAAAAGTTTTTGACTATCATAAACTATAAGCCAGACAATATTAAAGACAAAAAACATACAAATTATAGACAAAACAAACAAAAAACTACAATGCTGGTTCAGAGCTTGCAAAGCAGCAGCCATACTCGGTGCCATCTTGAACTCAGGATAGACTACTGCTAATTTATTCAAGATTTCTCATGATGTTAATTAACTTGCAAAGCTCCAATGACTTATTTGAATAGAGTGTTACTTTTGTTAAAAGGTTTCATGAATCCCAACAGTTCAACAAATAACAAGAGATTTTGATTTGACTGTCACAGCTGATAGTTAGACTTTATTTTTGGAGAACATGTACTGTGGTTCTCAACATTTTTGCAAAGTCCTATTCATTGATGACAAAAGATGATTCCCTAACCTTCTCATTGAATGAGACCAGTGGCTATTGCCACAAAAATACCACAGTTAACGGAAAGCAATTCAGCCTCCATGGTGAAAAGCAAATCTAAGGCAACGTGAAGGTCAGAACTAGAGAAAAATAGCCTTGGCTTGTCTGTTTTTGCAGTCGCTGTCTGTCGAAGAGGTTGCCAATGAATTTCCCTCATGTCAAACACATTCAGTGGATTCTTACAGCTATGCAATTCATACTGTTGAATATGGAGAAGTTTCTTGTCAAAAAATAATGAGGTCACTCCCATAAACAGCTGTGAACTGTCTAGCAATTATCAAGTTAAACCTTTGAAAAAATAAATAAACAAAATCTCTCAATCATGTAATGACCAGATGAATAAAACATCTACTTTTTTTTCCAATGAGACAAGATTGCAACCATTTTAAACAAAAATCACTTTAACTATTTCTCTTACTATTTACAATACCCAGATGTGTAGCCTAATGTGGAAATAAACACACAGTTCTGAGTGTTTTGCATGACCGAAGAAAGTAATTGTTGGAGACAAGGTACAGTCACCTGAATGCCTGTTGTAAACATTGTATGAATTCATATAACCCAACTCATACTATTTCGTACAATAAGGCCAACTGATATGACTCTGTATGATTTATCCATAAGAGTGTTGTGTGTATCATAAAAAATCCAGAGCCATATATACAGATCACAATATCATGGAGATTTGGGGATGTTTTTCATGACATGGGCCAGTAAGTGACCTTAGCATTTGTCTAGCAAAAACCCACAAACATGGTGTCAAGCTTTGCATGGGCAAATTCAACTTAATTCAAGGTAGTCATGCATATGTAAAGTTTGAGCTGTACTATAAACTAAAATGCATGCATGATAGCAATTAATGGTTACTGTTCTGGGCTTTATTGAGATGAGTAATCACAAGTCTTAATCTGGAGGGAAGGTTTGTAGATATGGACACAATCATTTCGGTGTAATAACCCTCAGCATTTAAATCCAGTTAAATAAGGTCACAGTATAGATAAAAACAAAGAGTAAAGTGGATACCAACAAACAATTAATTAGGACCTGTGCACTTACTGAAGGTAAACAAGTTTGAGGCTCATGACAGATTCATTAGAGAACCAATGGAAAAGATCAGCATAGGATAAGGCTGCAAACAAGTTGCTGGGAGGTACTGGATTCAAAGATTTCATAAAACCAATATCAAAGTCTGGATGTGATCCATATAGCAGATGCTGGCTGACAATTTCTCAGCTAAACTTAGAATGAAATTACACATAAATAGTGTCTTGGCCCTGTCTCCAAGATATAAAAAACAGAACTGAGCGATGTTATTTCATTGCATTGCAATGACAAATTATGTTTACTTGTAAGTACCTCTTGAAGATTTACCCTGATTTCAGAAAAAAATATAGACTGCTGTAATGAGCAATGCCCCAGGGTTTGTCTCATAGCTAAACCTCTACTGCAAGATGTATTCTGATTTATTTTTCATTACATTGACCTCAGGTTATACTCTGTATACTTGTTCTGAAATTCTGCAAATCAAAAGTGGGTGGTCATGCTACCAACAAAGAATACTTATAGGAAACAATTTGTCCTTTAAAGGTGCACTTAGTCACTTTTAGCCCTAAATGAATAGTACCTTTGAAAATTGTGTACACTCACATGAGATGAAGACTCCAGTCATATCAGTTGCCTAAAAGTGTGGTCATATTTACCTTTGCACCTTAGCGTAATTCCGCATGTGAAGAAGGCGTGTGCGGCTGTTGAGCGCTTGTGAAAGCAGCAAAAAATGAATTTCCAAGAAGTATGGAGATGGAATTGTTACATATTAACATACAAATGGAAAGAGATTCACAAATAGAAAGTTGGTTTACAAATACATTGAATGAGATCGACAAATAAATGTAAGGAGTTTCACAAAAATAAAGTGAATTTACAAATAAATAAAATGAGATTTGGAAAAAAAATAAATAAATAAATAATAATCACTAATATATTTTTAACTCACAAACACTAGTTGACACTAATCTCCCCATAGTGCCCCTTGCAGCAATGATAAGAACCGCACTCACACTTGCGTTGAGTTATGAATTGTGCTCTGAAAAATTTCAGAATACAACGATGAGTGAAATTGAGCTTACGTTGCAAGATGCGTCTGCATTCGCATACTTGAGTACAGTATGTTTCGGCCTTTAAGGCTGATTTATACTTCTGCGTTCAACATATGGCGAAGGCTCCACGTAGTGGCCAATGCATTGGTTTGCATTTATAGTTCTGCGTTGGCTTCTGTGATTGCCGCATTACAAACATGCTGTAGAGGGACACCTCCTGCCAAAGCTTTAGAGGAAGCGACCCCCCTGGTAGAATGAGCCCTGACACCTAGTGGCGAAGCCTGACTGTGCGCCTTATAGGCCAGGGCAACAGCATCCCTCACCCAATGTGACATTGTTTGTTTGGTGGTGGCCGCCCCCCTGCTACGGCCCCCATGACAAACAAATAGTTGCCCTTACTTACGCCACTGGCTAGTGCGGTGGACATAAGCCTGAAGGACATGGACTGGACACAGTCAGTGAAATATCTCCTGATCCAGCATTGTAAACGGTGGGGAACAGAAGGGTTCAAGAGTGACCGGATGTACGGCCGAGAAAGGAACCTTAGGCTGGTAGTCAGGATGAGGATTCAATATTGCTTTAGCTATTCCTGGGGCAAAAACTAGACAGACTGAGCCTACAAATCCCCAAATCTTTTTAAAGAAGTACTCGCCATAAGAAAAACCATCTTGAGGGTCAGAAGCTTATCAGATGCTGACTCTAGAGGTTCAAAGGTGGTCTCAACCAGACCCTCCAGGACTATCGCTAAGTCCAATGAAGGGATCCTGGTCCTAACAGGAGGTCTTAACCGCATGGCCCCACTAACGAAGCAAGCGAGCAGAGGGTGTTTCCCAAAAGGCATCCCGTCAATCATGGCGTGGCAAGCTGAAGGAGTGGCCACATAAACCCTAAAAGTGGTGGGGCATGTGCCTGCTGATAATTTTTCCTGCAGAAAGTCCAGAACTGAAGCAATCTGGCAGTTATCTGGATATGCATTATGTGCTCTGCACCATCTTTCAAAGTCACCCCATTTATTGGCATAACTTCTAGTAGAGGGAGCGCTAGCACTTAGAATGGTCTTGATAACTTCAGATGAGAGGCGAGGAGGTCCACTTCTGCTCTGTAAAATCTCAACCAGATGTGTTCCACTACCTCGGGGTGGAGTTTCCACTCCCTCGTCAGTATTTTCTGTCTGGACAGTAAATCTGCTCCCACATTCAGGCATCCAGGGATATAAACTTCTCTGATTGACAGGCTTGCCTTGGGCCCAAAGGACAATCTGCCATGCAAGT
Organism: Xyrauchen texanus; assembly: GCF_025860055.1. NCBI lineage: Eukaryota > Metazoa > Chordata > Actinopteri > Cypriniformes > Catostomidae > Xyrauchen > Xyrauchen texanus. Next base: position 25,426,002 of record NC_068311.1, read on the forward strand.
CTGTTCAGCTGGCATGAACGTAGACCTCCTTGATGGTTTATGTAAGAGACTACTGCATTGTTGTCCACCCGCACCAGAAAATGGCAGCCTCTGAAATACTGGTGGAAGTATTTCAGAGCCAGAAATACAGCCATCAACTCGAGGCAGTTGATGTGCCAATCGAGCTGACGACCCTCCCATTCCCCTTGAGCTGGACGACCACTTAAGACTGCTCCCCAGCCCATCAGGGAGGCATCTGTCATTAGCAACTTATGACGGCAAGATGCACCTAGTGTATGACCCTTATCTGCCATAGGGGACTGGCCCTTGGATGAAATCCCCTGGAATTGAGCCACAACTGAAACGGTCTCATGTGCAGAAGGCCCAAAGGAATCACAGAGGACACAGATGACATGAGACCTAGTATTCGTTGATACTGACAAACAGGGCAACCTTGGCCTAGCCTGACTTTGCTCAGGGTATTCTGAATGGTCTCGATTTGAGCGGGAGGCAATTGTGCCGGCATAATGATCGAATCCCATACGATCCCCAGATACGTAGTTCTCTGAGTGGGAAAGAGAACGCTTTTCTTGTCGTTGAGCCACAAACCCAGAGAAACCAGATGAGCTAAGACGATATTCCTATGCTATAATGCCAGTTCTTGTGACTGCTAGTATCAGCCAGTCATCTATATAATTAAAAATGCGGATGCCCTGAAGTCGCAGAGGAGCCAGTGCTGCATCCATGCACTTTGTGAATGTGCGGGGTGATACGGCTAGGCCGAATGGAAGAACCCGATATTGGAAAGCTTCGCACCCAAAAGCAAACCTCAGGAACTTCCTGTGTTGTGGCAGTAATTCTATATGAAAATACGCTTCCATGAGATCAATCGTGACTAACCGATCGTGATATTGGATTTGAGACACGACCGTCTTGACGGTTAACATCTTGAACTTGAGCGCCTTGACTGAGCGATTCAAGCCTCGAAGGTCTAAAATCGGATGCAACCCCCCATTCTTCTTGGGAACCAGGAAGTATCTGTTGTAGTAACCTGACTCTCTCTTTGGAAGGGGAACATGTTCTATCACCCCTTTGACCAAGAGATGTTGCAGTTCTTTCAACAGTAGATGTGCTTGTTCCGGTTTCATGGTAGTGGGGACCATGGCGTTGAAACGCGGATGATGGCGAATTAATTGAATTCTGCTGTCCTTAGGACCCACATGGAAACCCCCGGCAGTAGTTTCCACGCTGCTAGTTTATCTGAGATGGGTATCAATTTTGACACTTCCTGTTGAGGGGATGTTGAGTGTTCGCATCCTGGACTACGGCAGGAAGCAACGGAACATGCAACATTACGCTGGAAACCGCTAACCGCTAAGGTTTCGCGGGGTTATCGAGAAGTTGTAGGTGGATGTATCACGCGCCCCATCCCGAGGGGGGCTACCCTCACAAATCTCTTTCTGGAGATAATGGTCCTGAGGTCTTGCTTTGGAGGCTGCTGAGAGCGACGAGCCGGTCCCCAGTCCTTACGAGGGGGAGTGCGATCCACAACACTTCTGAGCCTCCCTTCTGGAAGGACTGGGGCGGAGCTGGGTTGCCTGCGGCCCCTCCCTCTGAGTGCGAGGAAGGAATTGCCCAAAGGCTTCCTCATGGCTCTTCTGCTTCTTTTTAATGATGATGCTGAGCCAGGTGAGAGATAACCTGCAAGTGTCTCTTCTACCTGTGGCACCATCATATACCCCCATGCCGCACCCGAATACGGTCGAATACGTCGACGTCGAAGGCACAAAGATACTGGAAGTACAAGGTTTCCTCCATGAACGAGAAAGCTCATCATGGAGGTCTTCAAAGAAGGGAAGGGACTGATTTTGCGTTCCCTTCTCCTGGCCACCAGACTGAAATCTGTCCTCTAGTTTACAACATTTGGGGGTCTCTTGTTCATGTGGCCAGTCTAACTGTAGTCTGGCCACCGCACAAGGAACCACCCTGAGTAATTCCTCAACTGCTTTATTATCATGTGAGGAATGCTCAGAGGTAGTTAGCTCAAAGTCCATGGTCTCAAGAGATTCAACGTTCCCCTCATGAAACGAAGAGGTGCCGGGTCTTCCACCAAACACACAATACAAAACTGGTGTGTGTCCGGTTCAGCCATATGGCGTAAACACGGAAACACACACCGTTTGCCTTGCTTATTGCTCATGTTAGAAAGAAAGGTTTTCTGCGCACTGCGTAACAAATATAACTCCAATCAGAGGAAAGTAGAACGTTTTGACAGGCTTGAGAAGCACAACACACACAGAATGGTCTGAAGACAAAAGACCTGACGATGCACCTCTGGCACATCTATTTATTGCCCCTGGTACCGACGCATCCTGATGATGTCACCAGCAGAGGCTATAAATTTCAATCAATTTCATTGATGTGTTGCACACATATTCACAGCTGGTCACTCCTAAAAGATGTTCCCAAAGCGCTAAATCAGCGCAGCATCAAAGTTTAGCTTAGGCTAGGGAACAGAAATGATTAGTTCACCTCTGGAATCTACTTGTATGAGTCATTTGTTCTTTTGTCAAGTGACAGCCGTATGTGCATAGCGTATATGGCTTTCATATGACAAAAGAACGAACGACTTGGACCAGATGACACGAGAGGTGAACTAATCATTTCTGTCTCCTATTTGAGCAATGCATAGCGTATACGTCTGTCACGTGATAAAAGAACGAACGACTCAAACCAGAACTCAACTCGAGAGTTGCACTAATTATTTCTGTTTCCTGTGTGAGCAATGCATAGCATATAAGGCTGTCATGTGACAAAAGAATGAACGACAAACATAAATCGATCTAATGACAATTTATGTTTGCTTACATGTAATATAACATTTTGCAATATGATTTAAGCCTACACATGTTTTAAATATATGTTTTACACTATCATTTTCCAATATGCAATATATAAATACAGTTGTTTTAAGAATTAGTGACAATATCACCTCCATATGACATAGGCCTCTTTCTTTTGTGCTTTTGGTCTCCATTTATTTTGATGCCATTGTTGGACTTTCTTGATACTGTCATGGTATCTCAGGACTAGAGGCATCAATCACACATCCTTTGGATATTCATGGCTTGGAGGGTCTTCTCCTTCTCTCTGTCCTTGTCTCACAGAGCCATGTCTGTAAACATCTATTATAGTGTGACGTGAAGGGCTGCCAGAAACATCACAAGATTTAACCATTTTTGTTGTCAACTTGTCAACGTTGACTCTAAATTTGTTTGAAAACTTGGACAACTTTCGTCCTCTAAGTGCACTTTTCTTCTGGAAGAAATGTGCAAGTAGTGCGCACCCTATATCATGCATGAAGACACAAAAAGTACAATACTTTAGATGCCCAGGACCTCATGCCTGCTGGTACAATTTATGGGAACATTAAATAAAAGTTGCTCCAAACTAAGAGGAAGAATCTTATAAATCTAGTCATATGTCAAACCAAAATCAAAAGAAAGCTAAATTATATTTTGCTAGCAACAACAAAAAATAAGCATATATATATATATACAGTATGTATATATATATATATACACACACACGCATTCTTTTTTTTCTGAATATTTTTGTAATTATAAACAGTAGGTCAACCCTAAACATATTTAAAAACAATGAATACAAATATAAACATGTATACATCTGCCAGCCACATGTATTTTCATAGAGGTTTGTACCAGAGAATTCTGTGCCGAATGCAAATGGTTCTCGCAGCGCTGTAACGATCAGAGGTGCACGTTTGAAAGATCGAGACCGGTCTGCAAAAGGCGAACTAAAACCTGCTTAATGGAGAACTTGTATATTCCAAGTCTAAATAAATGTGTTTATGCAACAAGTAACTTGACGATAGATTTGATTAATATGGCTTATAAATGCCCCCCCATTTGTTACCTAATGCCCCCTCTCAACTAATTTGCTCTCAGCACCCCCTGGCATCCTTTGAGGCGGTCCTAAATTGTTAGGTATTCATACATAATGGTAATATTTAAGGTGCTACCTTTAATGCAAATGCTAAACAACACAAGTTGTCCCAGTCAAAATTCACTTGGATTGTATTTTCTATTTATCACTGTACTGGTGGTCTACATGAAACAGCACTAGCTGCAAACCCTGTTGCTGTAATCCACAGAGTATGTGGAACAGAATGCAAAAATGCTCTTTAAGATAAATGATTTTAGGCCAGTCTGAATCAGCTCTTATTTGTGTTGCTTTCCTATACTGCCTTCAACAAAGCACAGTTTGACCCATAATGCAACACTTCCTGTCCCAAATATTTATGTAAGATATTACTTCTGAGTCTGTAATCAGTATTACCCTCCTTATTTATCCTTGAGCCAAACATTTGTTCAGTGGCCCCAGCAAACAATTCAATCTAGGACACTTTAATGCAAGGTCTCGGGCTGTAAATTTTTCAAGTGCTTGTAGAAGTATATTCAGTTCTGTTTGTTCAATTTCTTTGATTAATATGATCAAACAAAGACTTTAGAAATGAATGGATGTCTTCTTAGAAATGAATATTTCTATGTTTAGAAATGAATACCTGAATATCTCATGGATAACTAATTATTTCAAATTTGAAAAGGAGGTTTTCAGCCTCTGACTTACGTTTAAAGAGTAGAGTTTAAAGGTGCATTTAAGGAGGTCTATAATACCAGGAGACAGTCTTGATGGAAGTTGCTTGGCTGGCAGACAACCCACATAGAAGTGCACAACCTCCATACTGCCATCTTTGCTTTGCATTCTACCACTTAAACCAAGACTAAACTTTAACTTTAAACTTTTTCATTTTTTAATCTTTAGTGGGCATGAAATCCCACATTCATTCAAAGATTAAATAATTGGGGGCCTGGGTAGCTCAGGAAGCAAAGACGCTGACTACAACAACTGGTGTCGCAAGTTCGAATCCAGGACACGCTGAGTCAATCCAATCAGGTTTCCTAAGCAACCAGTTGGCCTGGTTGCTAGGGTGGGTAGAGTCACGTTGAGTTAACGTCCTCGTGGTCGCTATAATGTGGTCCTTGCTCTCGGTGGGGCAAGTGGTGAGTTGTGTGTTGATTCTGCGGAGAATAGCGTGAAGCCTCCACACACGCTACGTCTACGCAATAAAGCGCTCATCAAGCCACGTGATTAGATGTGTGGATTGACGGTCTCAGACACAGAGGCAACTGAGATTCGTCCTCCACCACACAGATTGAGGCGAGTCACTATGTCACCATGAGGACTTGGAACTGTAGCGTCTGGAGGAATCAATAAAGGATCATCATGGACTCAGCTATTTTGGGACAAAGGACCCCTGTAAGATCACGGAAATGGTCTGTGATAGTACAAAAGAACTGTTGACAGAGAACCCTCGTGGTGCTCCCTCGTGGTGCCCCCCCTCCCCCGCACGTGACACCCGCGTGCTTACCATGAGAAAAACCATGTGGAACTTTGAACGTAAAAATGTGTGTGCCTTTCCCATAAAGCCTAAAAGGGCTTATTTTTAATGAAAAATGTTTTAATCCCTGTGTGCTGTGTATGTTTGGTGTTAGATCAAAATTAGTAGAATTGTTTCATTTGAGTAGAAAACTCTGAGGCTTTATATGTAATAGCCTGAGAGTGTTTAACCATTTTTAAGTGTCACAAATACATTTTTCTTGATATCAAATTAAACCTTACAACTTGCCCTAGCCGAATATAAATATGAGGTCACCTTAGAATTGTATCCTGCTAGGTTTTCACCATCTTTTGAGTCATTCAGCCCAAAATCTCTTACCTTCATAAACCCAGCCAGAAACATGCAAATGAGCCGTGACAGAACAAAGGAATCATTCTCCTGCCCAAAGAAAGGGGACTTTTACGACCCCCCAAAGGAATGCTCAGACTGCTGAAGCTCACTCAATCCTTACTGAGAAGGAGAAATGAACCCCTTTTAATCCTATATATCCTATATATATATCCCTGTGATAAATGTATTAACATGTATCTAATGTTCCATCTCATAATTTTCCTAAATGTTGTTTGGTCTATGTTCTCTTGCAAACTCTAATGGGTTAATGTTTCAGACTTTGCATACTATGGTTAACCGAAATCATATGTGTGGCATATTTGGTCTCTATAACTTGGTATTTTGAAGATCAAAATGACTGTGTACATGATATGTCGATAACAACAACATATTAGTATTACAAGAATATTTCCTAGTTTCTTTATTGGCTACCACCCCTCTTAGAACAAAGAGCCATAAACCAAATTCCCGCCTGGAACTCAAACCCTTCTTATTGGTCGAGCCAATGAGAGGTGGGACATGTTTCCTAAGGTTATAAATTTCTTCTCTCTCTCTCTCTCTTGGTTCACTCTCTTCTTGCTCTCTTAGCCTCTCTTGCTTCCTGCCTCTCTTGCTTTCTGGTTCTCTGAGCCTTGTGCTCTCTTACTCTCTTGGGCCTTCCTGAGAAGTCCTAATGAAGATGATGCTGAACTAGAAGGCCCCCAAGGACTCCCAAGCGTGCGCCAGGCTACGGCCTTGTCTTTCCATTCACCAAAGATCCTTTGACTCCCACTGGTTCTCTCTCATCCAGACAACATCATCAAAGATCAACTGGAGCCTCAACAAATTGCATCAGGACAGTTTAATTCAAGTGGGACATGCAAGTATCAAACTTAGTCTCATTATTTGATACATTAAGTATCCTCACCCCTTTCTAAAAAGGGCGTGTCAGAACTAATATGATGGTTTGCTCAGGCTGTTGATCTGCTGAATTTCAAACAATGCTATAACTTCTTGCCTTCCTGTATTCTGCTTCAGCCCTCTTTCCCTTGGTAAACTGTATGCATGTATGTATATGTATGTTAGCGTAGTTTAAATGTTTAGTCTAGTTAATAAAGTCTTGTTCATGTCACATGTAAAGTTGTCTGTGTCTCAAGCTCATATCTAAAGTCACTAATCATAGATTTTGACTACTTGCTCTTAATACTTAGTAAGAAAGACATTTCCCATGCCCCGGAAATGTACCTTTCTATTAATTAATTAATTAATAACCAATATTGAGTGTTAAATTTTATGAACCGAGTATTTGGTTGTAATGTTAATGTAGCTACATCAAGTTAACCCGATTAACTTATCCAAATATTCATAATCGATTATAACAAGTTATGATTGATTATTAATATTTCATAGAGCTGATTCGCTACAGAGCGCATTGGGAATTGGACTATATATACTATATATATATAGTATATATATACAGTATATACAGACACACATATGAGTATATTGTAACTACAATGATTGTCACTGTACATTAATCTGCCTGTTGCGTTTAAATGTTTCGACATATAGCTATTAATAATAATAATGATGCAATAAACACTATGCACTCAGTTATGTAGAGTATGAATTTTCAAAATATAGTATCATCTAAATAGAGAATTGTTTTACTACATGGAAGCATTAGCAATTTAACAGCTGACAGAAGTGAGGGTTCAAACACATGTGAAGTGTTGCCGATGAAGGGTCCAACATTCCACACTCCGTTTTGACAGCTGAAGAAGTGCATCATCTGGGTACTTATAGCGTACTTTTTGTTTCAGTTTCAGTGTTAACATACTACTCTCACTACTTACACTTCAAAATGACATAGAATAGAGCAGAAGTATGCAGTTTGGGAGGTACCTAATGAAATCAGGCTGGTTTATAGGTTACTATCATGAATAATACATGCTAATTAGAGCAAAGAAGGATGAATAGGTAATCAATGACCTGATGTAATGAGGTCATTGTGCTACAAAGCCTTATGTTGAGCTAGGACAAATTTAGTGTCAAAGAAGTTTACGAGGACTCAAACTCAGCTATGTCAATTTTGGTCACACTATATGAAAAATGTACCTTTGCCCATTAAAAAAATAGAAAAAAGATTATGATAAGAATTTCCATACTCCTTGAAATTTCTTCAGCAGTTTCCTGGTGCAGTTAATGGGACAGTTTTAAACCATGTCAGATATGTTTATTGTGAATAGTGATTTGAGTTGATATGTGTACAATTATGAATATATCAGTATGTATTGTGGCAGGGCGAAGGGCGGGGCCAGGTCGTGATTATACCCATGTATAATCACGAATTATCTGAATATATTTATATTCAGATAATTAAAATACTTTACATTCCTGTAGCATAAGAGTTAATCATTAATAAGACAATACAAAAAGCAGCTTTAGAATACAATGTATTGTTTACTACCATATTATTGATCATAAGTCAATCATTGGCATACAGTTCACAGCAATCCATATCACAAGTGAATTTGTCAATCAGTTGGAGATTTATTATGAGGGCTTGTTTAAAGGCCCGTCAATTTACACCTACGTTAGACGTCTCGGGTGTGTTGTGTCATAAACATAAAATGTTTAGGTCACTGTGTTAAGTTAAATATAGTTTAAAACTCAATCTTTAAACACATTGAGATCCCTTAGATCGCATTTGCGCTCCTTCGAGTGTTTTGAACGCAAGAACGTAACGTATGTCTGTGGTGTTCTGCCTACTGAAGTATTTTCTTCACTATATAAACTGCGCGCTGCTCATACAGCTGAAATTTCACTGACTGCCCTCTGGAGTAAACAGGTGGTACTACAAGCTTGCATTTCTCAGGAATCTTGCTTATTATGGTCCGTGGGCATGCGATTAATTGCTTTAATTTTTTTAACTCGTTATTTTTGGTAAAATGAATCGCACAGAATTAACGCGTTAAATCGACAGCCCTAATATATATATATATATATATATATATATATATATATATATATATATATATATATAGTATTTTTTTATTATTATTATTATTATTTTTTTTTCAGATACACGCTGGAGCTCACATCAACACTGTGCTCTCGAGGCAAACTTGGTCAAACCATTAAAAGTGCTGTTTCATCGCAATGACCACTGGAGGACTATTATAATTTTGCTGGAAATTCTGTCATTCTTGTCTCTTCAATGGAGAAAAGGGAAACAACATTGCTGTTTAGTGCAATTTAGAGGCTACTTGCCAGGTGTGAAAATGCAGTGATTTTCCAAGCATCTGATATTTAATTTAAAGAAGCATTTAAATTGAATTTAAAGCATTTGGCAGAATTTAACTTTGTAGTGTTTTTGAATCTGAAGTATATCCTGTGAGATTTATTAACCAAGACAATTCAGTGCATCTGTTCTAACTATATTTACTTGATGAGAAAATAAACTATTTTCTGTAACAGATAGAGGACTCTGCGGAGTAGATCTAAATTTGAACAAATACTGTTTTCCTATTAAGGAGACACTCTCCCTGTTTTTCATGTTTTGTTCTTATATATAATAATAGATCAATTATATAGAACTACATCACTCATAACATTATTCAAACAGGGCTTGTTTGCATTCATATGGTATGATTAAAAGTCATCGAGTACATATTGTTTTTTCTTGACTTAATTCACAAATGCGATCTTGAGGTAATAAAAAAGTAATCTGATTAAATTAATTTCTTAATAAAGTAACTGGATTACCTTACTGATTACTAAGTAATCTGTGTTTTTAACAGATTACATAAAAAAATAACGTACCCAACTCTGCCTACCAGCTGGCAACTCTTACATATGTAGAGACCAACTGTGCAAAGCCCCATCTCTTTTTAAAAATATTTTTTTTTATGCATTGCTGTATTTTTTGGTCTTCACATCTCCATCTTCATTGTACATGCTCTTGGTTTATCTGTAATACTGCAATGCATGCTCACTTTACAGTCATCCTACAATCACTCTGGCAAATATGACAGGGTCATCAAGCTGCTATGACAGCATCTATGAAATACATCTGAATTCTGAATCCCTAAATCTGCCACAGCCTGCTGCATTAGACGACAAGCTTGCTATTAGCGCCAGAATACTACTAGGGGAACTTTATGCTATCAAATGTTTAGCTGTTACCGTTTAAGCATTTCAAAATGCCTTTCTTCCACCAAGATTCCCAGAGCCAAATCTACATTGCCAGGCACAGAACTGATTTGTGCTGTAATTAGAGGGGGCTTTACTGACTGGATAATTGACTATTAACACATCAGGAACACCTGCCCTCAAAGGCAGGAGCTAAAATCGTTAGGAGTACAGCAAGAGGAGGGCTGGCTGTCTTAGCTGAGCTCGCCAAAATACTGTCAACCAGGGAACACCAGCATACTTTTCAAGAATGTAAGAGAGGGAAATGGCAATAGAGGAAAAGAGACAGAATAAAGCAATTAAGAAAGGCATTGGCATGTTTTATAACCATTTGAGTTGGAGTAGGTGGTAGTTCTTCATTACATCTGTCTAAAATCACAGTCTCTCCAGAAATGGCTCTTAATATGCAATTACTCACTAGCTTGTAGGCCACTGACTTTAGAAAGCGCTTTTACTTTTGGAGACATTTATATGGGGTTATTTTTGGTTCATATTAACATACAAATGGAAAGAGATTTACAAATAAAAATTTGGTTCACAAAGAAATTGAATCAGATCCACAAATAAATGGAAGGAGTTTCACAAAAATGAAATGTATTCACAAATAAATAAAATAATATTTGCAAATAAAAAAATAATTTACAAATATATTTTTTAACAAACTCTGTCCAACATTCATTTGTGAATAGCACACATTTATTTGTGGAACGCTTCCTGTGCATTTGTGGATCGCTAAATACATTTGTTGATTTTGAAACAAATCTAGTGTCAAGATGTGCACACAAATCTACGAATATGTGGACTCCACCCATAGTCACCTTAAGCCAATCAGAAAACAGCCACATTCTATCTTCAACCAATCACGCTTAGTTTTACTATCAGGGTGGGACCAGAGTCACAGCGCTCTCATGAGCATGGAATCAAGCACATACAGATAAGCTCCAATGCCGCAAACTTTTCAATTAATGGACGTCATCAGAGGAATACTCTGACTTAAGGTTGATATCATTTTCTCTCAGTTATAAACATGTAGTGTCTTGTTAAATGTCATTAGCTGAAAATTGCAGCTTATCTGTATGTGCTTGAGTCCATGCTGGTGAGAGCTGTGACTCTGGTCATGTAGTATATTTTTATCAAGTTAAGTATACATTAATCAGGTGTAATCAATGTAAACATTGTTGATTTGTACCACAGTTATGTCTGACGGGCAAACATGCAGTTTACTGTGTGTGTGTAAAGGCCTGTGGACGTGATGGAATGTGTGCTCAACATATGTGTGACTATTTGAAGGTGTGTGCAGAAACAGGAATAGCTTTACATGTGTGCTCACATGACCACTGGGAGAATTTATGTCCTCCAAAGGTGGTTCCTGTTCACTTCTATAAATGGTCAGACCAGAGTCAAAGAAGAGGATGATAGATAATGCATGTTTAAAAAAAGTGTAAGCCCCACCTTGTTTGAGGAGCAGTATTTAAGTGAACAAAACCCAGAGATGCTTTAGTTGTTGTTGTGATTGTACTGCAGGCAACTCAGCTTTATTGTGTGATAATAAAGTCTATTCTTCTGAAATCAAAATCCCAAAGATGTTGAGTGATTTTTCACAAAATTGGCAGAAACTACTACAGTCACACCCTGAGAGCAAAACAAAGCATGATGGTTGAAGTTAGAACACGCTACAATTGGTCTTAGTAATGTGGCCGTTATCTGACAAGCCACCTTTATGTAGGTTTGTGTATACTTTGTAGCAATCCGAAAATGCACAGGAAGCGATCCACAAATAAAATCGCGCAATGCACATCACATATGAACGCTGGACAGAGTTGTGTTTGTTAAAATATATATTTGTGAATTCACTTTATTTTGTGAAATTCCTTACATTTATTTGTGGATCTCATAAAAAATATGTGTGAACCAACATTCTATTTCTGAATCTTACCATTTCCATTTCCATTTTGGTGGTGGCGTAGTGGTCTAAAGCACATAACTGGTAATCAGAAGGTCGCTGGTTCGATTCCCACAGCCACCACCATTGTGTCCTACAGCTCAAATAATACATTGTTTTTTTACTAGCGCTATCAAAATGAATGTGTTAACGCAAGCAATTCATTTCAAATGTTTAATGCAATTAACCCATTTTTCAATTTTAACATTCAACGCTAAATAAATTCAGCTCCATGTGAGTCCTGAACAAGTTAAAACAGGACAGAACGTTTGTTTCCATGTGTCCAGGGACATTATACTGACACACACAAACCACAAACAAACACACAACAGCGATTCTGTGTCAATGATCAAGAGAAAGGACCCTTTAAAAATAAACACAGATGGGACTTGTGACACAAGTCAAGTACTTTATAGCCGCAGAATCACTTCTGAAATCTTGAATCCACTGTAAAAGTAGTACACAGAATACAAACATACAATAAATGGCACTGATCAGGAATCACTGTGGAGGGATAGCTTATTCTACCCTGTATGAACAATTTAAGCTTTCAATTTCAGCTTTGCACAAACTCCTGTCCAAGATGCTGACGCAAAAACGCATCTTAGCAAGCGTCCGGCATTAAGGTTTGTTTGTGCCGGTAGACCTGAAAGATGCGTACTTCCATACCAGTACGAAGTCCTCCCCCTCGGTTTTTCCCTGTCACTTCGCACCTTCACGAAGGTCGCAGAGGCAGCCCTTGCCCCATTAAGGGAAGTGGGCGTCTCGATGACTGGCTACCTCTAGCTCACTCACGGGACACGTTGTGCGTGCACAGGGACCTGGTGCTCAGGCACCTCAGCTGGCTGGGGCTGTGGGTCAACTGGGAAAAGAGCAAGTTCTCCCCGGTTCAGAGCATCTCTTTTCTCAGTATGGAGTTAGACTCGGTCTTAATGACTGCACACCTCACCAACGAGCACGCAGTCAGTGCTGAACTGTCTGCGTACACAGAATACAACGGTCCCAATGAAATCACGCCAGTTGATGCATATGAGACCACTTCAGCACTGGCCTCAGTCTCAAGTCAAGAGACAAACATGGCACCGTGGCTCACACCGCAATCTTGTCACGCAGGCTTGTTGCCATCTATCAGACCTAGTGTTCCTACGGGCAGAGTTCTCCTAGGCTAGGTCTCCAGTCATGTCGTGGTTATGACAGATGCCTCCCAGTGTGGCTGGGGTGCCATGTGCAATGGGCACAAAGTTCCTGGCCCTTGGACCGGCCCGCGACATCAACTGCATCGAGTTGTTGGCGGTGCTACTTGCTCCGAGGAGGCTATTGCCATTGATCCGGGGCAAGCATGTATTGGTCTGGACGAACAACACTCTGTCGTCTCCTCCTCTGGAGTCAGTGGTGGCTCATGTCGCTGCGAGCCACTCACATCCTGGGCCACCTCATCAGTACAGCGGATGCGCTGATACACCAGGTTACGCTCAGGGGAGAGTGGAGACTCCACCCTCAGGCGGTCCAGCTGATCTGGAGTCGATAGACAGGTAGAGCTGTTTGCTTCCCCAGAATCCTCCCACTGTCTGCTCTGGCACTCTCTGACTGAGGCCCCCCTTGGCACAGATGCCCTGGCGCATAGCAGGCCCCTGGGGCTACGCAAGTTTGAGTTTTCCCCCAGTGAGCCAACTTGCACAGACGTTGTGCAGTGTCAGGGAGGACAAGGAGCAGATCCTTCTAGTGGCCCCTTAATGGCCCCCTCAGACTTAGTTCTCAGACCTCATGCTCCTCGTGACAGCCCCCCTGGTGAATTCTCATCTGGCGACCGGACCTCTGGAATCTCCATGTCTGGCCCTTGGATGAGATGCGGAAGACTTAAGTGGCCTACCCACGGTGGTAGACACGGTCACTCACCCTTAAAGAGGTGCCTGTTCACCTGAAGTGGTGTCTGTTTGCTAAGTGGTGTTCTTCCCGATGCAAAGACCCCCAGAGATGCATAGTCGGATCAGTGCTTTCCTTTCTGCAGGAGAGGTTGGAGGGACGGCTGTCCCCCTCCACCTTGACAGTGTTTAGCCGCTATATCGGCACATTGCAATGCAGTGGAAGGTAAGTATTTGGGGAAGCATTACTTGATCCTCGGGTTCCTGAGAGGCGCGAGGGGGGTTAAACCCCCAGAGGCCACACCTCGTTCCCTCATGGGACCTCTCCATTTGCAGGCTGGGCAACACCTAACACCTTTGTGAAGTTCTATAACCTCAATGTTGAGCCAGTATCGTCCCTTGTTCTATCAGTTGACACAAACAGGTAAGTTCGGGTCAGCTAGCCAGGTGTACCGCTTGCACATAGCGCATTTCCCCTGCCTTGAGGTGAAGACGTGCACTCTTTTCCTAGTTGAAAAAAAAGTGTGAACCCTGGACATTCTTCCTTCTTAGCCCAGCGTCTGACGAGTATTTGGAGAGGCTCACCTCCACCCCAGTACGTGCGTCAATTAGGCCCCCATACTGAGGTAAGTGCTCCACATGTGCTGATTGTCTCCTTAGGTAACCCTGTGTGATGAATATTCCGCAGCATGTTTTCACCGCTGGTAAACTGTGTCTTCCTTGGGCAGAGGGCCCTATGTCCTTGGTCACCTTGTTTGTAGCAACTCCTCCCCTCCTTGTGTAGGACCTACCCTGGTGCTGCTCCGCACGACGTGCTTCCGCTCTGACCCGGTAAGACCATGTGTTGTATTTCACTTAGAAACCCCCCTCAGGGCTGGGTGGGGTCTCCGCGGTGTCCTCCTCTTTGGAGGGACACCCCCCCAACATGGACCTTATATGGCCCCCAGCTGAACGATTTCGTTCCTTTTTTCGGGGAGAAAAATAAAGAGAAGGCATTGGCTGGGCCAGCCAGTCCTTAAACTTCTGAGCAGTTAGCCGCTCCCCAAGGTGTAGGGGATCGCTTCATGCCTGCCAGTGTGTTGGGGTAGTTATGCGATGGCTTGTTGCGCTGGCTATGCCTCGTAACACAGAGTTCTGTCCCATCTCACACCGCCCGTCTGCGTAACTCGGTTTAGCTCTTGTGGTGTTTTTCATTGGGACATTTACATTTATGCATTTGGCAGACGCTTTTTATCCAAAGCGACTTACAGAGCCCTTATTACAGGGACAATCCCCCCGGAGAAACCTGGAGTTAAGTGTCTTGCTCAAGGACACAATGGTGGAGGCTGTAGGGATCGAACCAGGGACCTTCTGATTAACAGTTATGCGTTTCAGCCCACTATGCCCTGATGGAGGGAACAAGACGTTGTGTCCCTCTTGCCACAACACTGAACCAACAACTGAAATGGCCGGGTCTTTGGCTCGGATCCTCAGTGCGAAACCTGAGTGTGTGTTTGCAAGCGGCACTATACCCGTATGTTCGGGGGAGTGGCATGCAAATTCCACATGCCAATTCTCATTGGTCTTTTCTCAAAGACCAGAGATGTCTGGGCTCCCAAGAGTGATCCCTACTGTCAACTCATCGACACAACGTCTCGTTCCCTGGAGGTTACATCAGTAATCATGACGTTTTCTTTTCTAAGAATGAAAAAACAAAAAAACGTTTTAACATGATAGTATATATAGAGTTAATTTTCAGCACTTAAAAAATATCAGATTAATCACGAATAACTATGAAAAATCATGCAATTAATTGCAACTAAATATTTTAATCGACTGACAGCTTTAATCAACTTTTTGCTGAATAATCCATGTTAGCACTTTTACAAAAATACAAGCTTCACATTTCTGATTTGAACTCTCCAGTAAGCGGACCTAGTTTACTTCCATTGTAAGTGTGTACATATAGACTAATTTAATTATCAATGTTAATTCTACATTTTCACACTCTGCATTTTCACATAGTGAAAGGCAGTCAGAGACACACATGAAACTGATTTCATTTTTACTCAGGCTCTGCTGCTCTCATTGACAGCAAGAGTTATTTTTTGTGTTTTCTTCAAAAGGTGCTTGAATAGATTTCTTTTTGTATCTGTCATTTTTTTAATGCTACCTTAAACAAGCTGCTGGCAGTGTTTAGGTGTGCTGTATTGCATGAAAAACTTAAGTTCTGCAGAGGTTCACCTCAACACCAAGGACAGCCAGTTCTATTCTCGGTATGCTGACTTCACTAAGAAATATAACAATGCATTAATAAAATATGTATTTACTCACAGACGGTTTACAGAGCTCATACCACAACCACTCTGCCTTTACAAAAAAAATATTTTACTCAAGTTAGGAAAAAGTATAAATTTATCAAGAAAGTAAACTTTAACGCACAAACAAGTCAAGCCAAGTAATTTTTATTTGTATCCACCTTTTTCCTGAACTTGGAATTGTTCCATGGTTCACCTGTTTTCAATTTCTGGACTCCAGTGTTTTCAACCGCATCAGCGTTTATTCTTAGGGGTAAAGTATTACAATTGTTGTTGAGTAGATGACATGAAGTGATGGTCCGAGGTGATAACATTAACTTCTTTGACTTGTTATGACAGCCAGCAACTGCACAAATTCATCATGAAATTAATTTTTACTCAAAATAACACTTAAATTGTTCTCCATCTGGATAGCTCGTTTTGGTTAGTTTTACTTTGTGTCTTGAGACCAGAAACAGAAAACAGGCAGTTATAATAATCATGGTGCCGTCCAGTGGCTGCTCAGGAAAACTCTGTATAGCACTTTTCTCAACACTGTGTAGGGTTATGAAACACAAGCAGAACTACTTTCTTTGTAAATCTTTAATAAAGCCATTCTGATGTAAATTCTCTGATTCATGAAAGTTTTTGCATATTCAAAATTATAGTTGGTTCAAACTAAATTTACATTTGCCCTCGACCACGTATAAATCATGAGAAAGACATCTGAACTTGTGTTCTTTCAGGCAAACTGTCATGACAACATTTTGTAGAAGTGAAATTAAATAAGTTCAAAAAATAATTATATGCATACACAATACCACAGGGAAAAAAATAAAAAGCCTGCACATTGTCGGATAGCTAGCAAATTTATATTGTCTTACAGCATTTCAGTCAAAGATCTTCATTGGGTATTTTGTTCAAATTTCTGAAGATACTTCCAGTTGCAAGTATATCACTGTTAACATCATAATTTACCCAAGAAATCACAAAAGATGCTGGCGATGCCCTGCAAACTGATCCAGAGAAGGTAAATAGTGGTGCACATCCTCCAACCGGCAGGTAATGAAAATGTGTTACACTCATGTCAAACCATATTTATTGACTTGAACTGTTTAATTTACAAAAGAGCATCATATGATGCAAAAAACATGCAATGACAGTAAGTCTGCACTTTCTTTGAGATGCTAGTGAGTTTGCTAAATCAAAGATTTACAATGTGAATACATTACATACATAAAAACTATTTAATTACTGTTCCACATAGATGTTAACAGCATTTACCAGTGAGGTGGTGGTGAGATGGCATTCACATAAACATAAATCTGTGGAATACGAAGCATTTGTGAATCCAGCGGAAAGTTTTCGGGAGGGTCCATTTTACACACAAATTACTCCAAATTAATCATATATTTAAGAAAGTTTAATGAACGAGGCCCATTGTTTCAAAGCAGCTTTACAGAAAATGATGCTGTTATTTTTTTTAAATCCACACTGAGCAGTTCAAATGAAAACTTGATTGATAATCATGTTGTGCTAATGTAGGGCTGTTATGTATACCTTGTCTTGTTTCACTGTTGCCCTTTTGTTTGCCATTTTTGTCACTTTTGCACTCCTTAGTTTTCACTTTTGTCCCTTGTTTAACTCCATAGTCTCCTTGTTAGCGTTCGTGTTCTCTGTCATTGTTTTCACCTGCCCTTGTTAATTTGCCTTTGGTTTCTGTTAATCACCTTGTCATCTAGTTTGTGTTCTGTTTGTTCATTGGTCCCTTTGTCCCATGTTTTTGTATTTAAACCCTGTCTGTTTGTTCAGTCTCTGTCAGTCGTTGAATGTTTGTGTATGTTGTTAGCCTGGTATGTGTCCTCCTGCCCGAGTTTTCTAGTTTATGTTTTGTTTCCCCATTGTGGGTTTTCCTTTGTGTTTTGCCTGTCTACTTAGTCAATAAAGATAACTGCGTTTGGATCCGCACCTCCTCGTCTGCCTTCACTGCCTCACTCATTACAGAACGATAGACCACACACATGGATCCAGCAGCTATTCGGGCCAAATGTCGGCTGCTCAACCTGCAGCAAGAAGACCACCCATTTGTAGACCACGCTCTCTACTTTCTCCTCCTGGTGAACACTACTGACTTCCCGGACTCTGCATTGATGGTCTTTTTCAAGGACAGCTTGAACCCCTCGCTGAGGGAGCGGGTGCCACAGGCAGCGCCCGGCTGCACTTTCCGTGACTACCTGGAAATGACCCTACTAGCGTGCAGCTCACCGCTCCCTGACACACCAGCCCCTCCTGTCAGCGAACAACCCCCCACGCCAATGGCTTCCCTTGAACCCGCACGGCCAACTTCGTCCGCCCGGAGGAGGAGGAGGAGGAGAAGACAGGCGTCCGCCTCCCGGCCCACGCCTGCTCCGGTCTGCGAGCCAGAGCCCTCGCCTGCCCTGGTCTGCGAGCCAGGGCCTACGCCTGCCCCGGTCTGCGAGCCAGAGCCCACGCATGTCACTGTGAGCGAGCCAGAGCCCACGCATGTCACTGTGAGCGAGCCAGAGCCCACGCATGTCACTGTGAGCGAGCCTGAGTCCTCGTCAGCCACGGTGAGCGAGCCTGAGCCCACCACGGTGAGCGAGCCTGAGCCCTCGTCAGCCACGGTCAGCGAACCTGTAGCCTCCGACGTCAGTGAGCCAGCGCCTGTAGCCTCCGACGTCAGTGAGCCAGCGCCTGTAGCCTCCGACGTCAGTGAGCCAGTGCCTGTAGCCTCCGACGTCAGTGAGCCAGCGCCTGTAGCCTCCGACGTCAGTGAGCCAGTGCCTGTAGCCTCCGACATCAGTGAGCCGGCGCCTGTAGCCTCGACCGTCCAAGAGCCGGCGCCAGTAGCCGTGACCGTCCAAGAGCCGGCGCCAGTGGCCGTGACCGTCCAAGAGCCAGCACCAGTAGCCAGGAGCGTCCAAGAGCCAGCGCCTCCCGAGCCTTCCAGGGCTCCTCCTCCCGAGCCTTCCAGGGCTCCATCTCTCAAGCCTCTTGAGCCTTCCAGAGCTCCGCCTCCCAAGTCTCTCAAGTCTTCCAGGGCTCCTCCTTCCGAGCTTTCCAGAGCTCCGCCTCCCGAGTTTCCCGAGCTTTCCAGAGCTCCGCCTCCCGAGTTTCCCGAGCTTTCCAGAGCTCCGCCTCCCGAGTTTCCCGAGCTTTCCAGAGCTCCGCCTTCCGAGTCTCCCGAGCTTTCCAGAGCTCCGCCTTCCAGAGCTCCGCCTCCCAAGTCTCTCAAGTCTCTCGAGTCTTCCAGGGCTCCTCCTCCCAAGCTTTCCAGAGCTACGCCTCCCGAGTTTCCCGAGCTTTCCAGAGCTCCACCTTCCGAGTCTCCAGAGCTTTCCAGAGCTCCGCCTCCCGAGCTTTCCAGAGCTCCGCCTCCCGAGCTTTCCAGAGCTCCGCCCTCCGAGCTTCCCAGAGCTCTGCCCCTCAAGCCTCTCGAGCCTCCCAGGGATCCACCCCTCAAGTCTCTCGAGCCTTCCAGGGCTCCACCCCTCGGGCCTCTCGAGCCTCCTACGGCTCCGCCCCCAGAGCCTCCTACGGCTCCGCCTACCGAGCCTCCTATGGCTCCGCCGGCCCCTATCCTGCGGCCACCACCCAGGTCCCCCAAGCCTACCCACATCCCGTGGTCAACTCCCAGGCCTCCTGAACCTGTCCCTGCCCTGTGGCCAGCTCCCAGGCCTCCTGAACCTATCCTTGCCCTATGGCCAGCTCCCAGGCCACCTGAGCCTGTCCTTGCCCTGAGGTCAGCTCCCAGACCTCCTGCACCTGTCCTTGCCCTGCGGCCAGGTCCCAAGCCTCCTGAACCTATCCTTGCCCTGTGGCCAGCTCCCAGACCTCCTGAACCGGTCCTTGCCCCATGGCCATCTCCTAGGCCACCAAAACCGGCCTCTGTCCTGTGGCCACGTCCCAGGTCCCCTGAACCGGCCCTTGGCCCATGGCCATCTCCTAGGCCACCAAAACCGGCCTCAGTCCTGTGGCCTCCTCCTAGGCCCCCTGAGCCGGCCCTTGCCTTATGGCCAGCCCCCGGGCCATCTAAACTGGCCTCTTGAGCCTTCCAGAGCTCCGCCTCCCAAGTCTCTCAAGTCTCTCGAGTCTTCCAGGGCTCCTCCTTCCGAGCTTTCCAGAGCTCCGCCTCCCGAGTTTCCCGAGCTTTCCAGAGCTCTGCCTCATTTTGTTTTTTTTTTGTGGGTTTTCTGTCCTTGTCTTGTTTCACTGTTGCCCTTTTGTTTGCCATTTTTGTCACTTTTGCACTCCTTAGTTTTCACTTTTGTCCCTTGTTTAACTCCATAGTCTCCTTGTTGGCATTCGTGTTCTCTGTCATTGTTTTCACCTGCCCTTGTTAATTTGCCTTTGGTTTCTGTTAATCACCTTGTCATCTAGTTTGTGTTCTGTTTGTTCATTGGCCCCTTTGTCCCATGTTTTTGTATTTAAACCCTGTCTGTTTGTTCAGTCTCTGTCAGTCGTTGAATGTTTGTGTATGTTGTTAGCCTGGTATGTGTCCTCCTGCCCGAGTTTTCTAGTTTATGTTTTGTTTCCCCATTGTGGGTTTTCCTTTGTGTTTTGCCTGTCTACTTAGTCAATAAAGATAACTGCGTTTGGATCCGCACCTCCTCATCTGCCTTCGCTGCCTCACTCATTACAAGGGCCATATTGCACATCTAACATGTTCACATCTAACATCAGAATGGGGAAAAAATGTGATCTCAATGATTTAGACCGTGGAATGATTGTTGGTGCCAGACGGGCTGGTTTGAGTATTTTTGTAACAGCTGATCTCCTGGGATTTTAACGCATGGCAGTCTCTAGTGTGTAAAGAGAATGGTGCAAAAAACATCCAGCGAGTGGCAGTTCTGTGGGTGAAAATGGCTTGTTAATGACAGAGGTCAGAGGAGAATGGCCAGACTGGTCCAAGCTGATAGGAATGTGACAGTAACCCAAATATACACGTTACAACAGTGTTATGTAGGAAAGCATTTCTGTATGTACAACACATCGAACATTAAGGCAGATGGGCTACAGCAGCAGAAGACCCCTCTGGGTACAACTACTGTCATCTTAGAACAGGAAACTGAGGCTGAAGTGGGCAAAGGCTCACCAAAACTGGACAGTAGACGATTGGAAAAACATCGCCTGGTCTAACAAATCTGGATTTCTGCTGAGGTACACAAATGGTAGGCACACTGCAGCCTCAATTTTCTGTTCTTGGCTGACAGAAATGGAACCCAATGTGGTCTTCTGCTGTTGTAGCCTATCTGCCTCAAAGTTCGACATGTTGTTCTCTCTGAGATACTATTCTGCTCACTAGTATCTGAGTTACCATAGCCTTTCTGTCAGCTCGAACCAGTCTGGCCATTCACCTCTGACCACTCTCATCAACAAGGCATTTTTGTCCAAACTTCCACTCACTGGTTGTTTTTACACTCGAGTTATACACTAGAGAAAATCCCAGGAGATCAGCAGTTACAGAAATACTCAATCCAGCCCATCTGGCACAAACAATCATGCCACGGTCTAAATTACTGAGATCACATTTTTCCCCCATTCTGATGGTTGAGGTGAATATTAACTGAAGCTCCTTCCCCATATCTGCCTGATTTTATACATTACACTGCTGCAACATAATTGGCTGATAAGATAATCACATGAATGAGTAGATGTACAAATATACCTAATGAAGTGGCCATTGGCAGTGTGTGTGTGTGTATATATATATATACAGGGGTGTAAAGTAATGAATTACAAATACTCACGTTACTATAATTAACAAATTTTTCCCAATAATTGTACTTTTTTTAAGTACTTTAAACATTGTATACTTTTACTTTTAGTTGAATATATTTTAAGTGCTGTAACTGTACTTTTACTGTGCTATTTTCCCTCCGTCTGTGTTCACTACTTCCTTGTCCTGATTTTATTTTTATCTATCAACATGATTGGCTAGGGAGAGTCTTGTGACTCCCGTCAAATCAAATCACACTTAAAAAACTTGAACGGCAGCTGCATATCTGGTGCCAACTTTTATGGATCCGGAGAATGCCTCAAGCATAGTTTACAGCTGAACATATCCGGCCACACCTGGAAGGGCATTTCACAGTGAAAAAGGCCAATTGCTTGATCTTGTCATGTGAGTTTATCTTGCTCAAGCCAGATATCAGCATTAAACCTGCCTCTAATTTTAAAAACCTATCGAGGTAAATTTCATATTTCTGCTTTCTAGATTCTGTGTATCTATAATGTAGCCTGTAATTTAACTATCTATCACTGAGATTATTGGGCTGCTGTGAGAGATGAATACAATGCTATCAATAGGGCTGAGCAATACAATTATGTAGATGTTAATCGGAAAAAAGAGAGATGTCCTCGATCAAACTTTTTAGTAGTTTTCTATATTTAGCCTATGTTTTACATCTAGAACAGGGGTGTTTATTACATCAATCGTGATAGCAAGAGCACCACTGGTTGGTTGATCTAGATGAAATATAAAATATTGACTTTTTATTTCCTGATGTCTGTAGCTGAATGTTGTTTGATTGACAGGCAGCTAATGTTTGAGCACTAATGTGGTTCATGCATAAATGATCAAATACATATAAGTTATAATTCCGCCAATGCCCGTTTTGATGAGAATTTAATGTAAATGCAGTTGTTTATGTCTAAAGTGAATTTAAACAGTGGGACAAAAAGCATATTTGCATCAGAATGTTGGACTTGAAGTGTATATGTAACCAAATTGAGGACTGTCTAGTAGGCTGTCATGTAAAAGATATTAATCAAACAACATTAACAAGGAAACAATAAACACTTTTAATAATACTGACCCGATGTAGAGAGTGTGTTAATTGGTATAATAAATTACCAGGAAAGTAGAGATGATAAAATAATTTATAATTGTGGTTAGCCTTTATAAAGATAGAAACGTATCAACATTTGCAGAGCAATACTTCAGCAGAACATTCCACCAGTCACAAACTTCAGAAAATTGTGCATCATGCATTAGAATGAGAACACAACAATTGCTGGCCTTAAAAGATACAAGAACTAAATAATTGTGGAACATTGTATCTCAAAAGGATATGTGCTAGGGAGGATAATTAATAGTAAAAAGGAATTACATATTGATCTCTTTCCACATCTATCACACCGTTTCTGAAGACATGGATTTAACCACTGGAGGCACATGGATTAGACTACTTTTATGCTGATTTATGTGATTTGTGGAGCTTCAATATTTTAGGATCGATTCACTTTCATTGTGTGGACCAAAAGAGCTGAGATATTCTTCTAAAAATCTTAATTTGTGTTCTGCAGAAGAAATAAAGTCATACACATCCAGGATGGCATGAGTGTGAGTAAATGAGATACTTTTCAGGGTGGTTAATTTATTTTTAAGCGTGATGTAGCCCCTGTACCAAACAACTTTTCCCATGCCTGCTCTGCCTCCTTTATTGTGCAGAACATGACATGCCAAGTGATCATGCATATTTAGCATTTTTTTGCATTCCTTGCATTGTTTGAACATGTTTTATGCATAACAATAACTCTCTGTCGGCATTAAGGGAAATGTAGACCCTACGCATAAACTGATTTTAATGTAATTGTTTCATGGATAATGATTTAAATTGGTGATCAGTGTATTGAAAATAACTTTTTAATCTTTTAATTTCTGTTATCATGTCGACCGTTTTATTTTTTAGAATCAGATTCATGTAGTGTTTATCATAGATTAGTGATGTATTTTAAAAGTTGGCATACAGTGTTCATTATAATGCAGCATAGATTTTGCAACTCAGTACTAAATACTCACTACTCATGAGTACTTTTAAATGAGCTACTCTTTTACTCTTACTTGAGTAGTTTTTAGGAAAGTTACTTTTACTCTACTCACACTACATTTTTGGGAAGTAACAGTACTTCTACGTGAGTATGATTTTTCTGTACTCTGTCCACTCCTGTATGTATTCATGTTTAAAGCACAAATCTAACATTAATTAGTTTTGTCCTGGAAAACATGTTACAATAACTGATAAAGCAAAGGATTTTTGGCAGTGCTTCCACCTCAATTAAATTAACTTTAGATTTAGGTATTGAATTGGAATTTAAAAAGGCATTCTCAGTTCAGTTCTGAAAGGCACACAGTCTTGGTAGGATTACAACCGGAAAAAAAAACCAAAGCAAAGAAGAAGTGAAGATGTGCAAGAGTGTTTGAGTGAGAGAGCAGTCAGATTGGGTTTCTGGTTCATTAGAATGACAAACCACAGCAGAGACTGTATCAGGCCTCCTCAGATCAATGGTAAGCTGGTTGCTCTTGGGGAGAGAACAATCTGGAACTATTGTATTACAGCCAGACAGGGAGATAAAGAGTAAGATACATTCTTGTGGTTGGCCTCAATATTGCATTATCTTGTGTCACATGATGTATCGCATACTATTTACATCTACTGGAACAAGAGCTCTGTCAGTGTACGGAAATAAAAGGTAAAGGCAGTTAGGGGAAAAGCCTGTTGTGATTCATTGTTTGAATGACCTTGCATGCTCTGAAGGAGGTGTTCCCTTTACAAAAGGCTTCACTACGATGTTGCGCTGCTAAGCGCTACGGGGAACAGCTTTCGCTGTGGGCCGAGCTGAATAATGTGTGGAACACGTCAGTGGACATTGACCGGAATTTATAACCTTGGCTGATGTAATCATTAGATGCACCTGAGGCCAGGCTATAAATGGATACGTCACCAGGTGTCGTCAGAAACTCTTTTTTCAGAGCGATTCTGTTTCTGTGTGTTTCACACACCCTGTCAAAACTTTCTTTCCTCTGTTAGGAGTTAGAATCAGTTAGACAGTGTGCAGTGAACTTTGTTCTTTGTTCTCTTTTCTCTTCTGTTTAGAAAATATTTTATATATATATATATATATATATATATATATATATATATATTTCTAAAAAGAGAGAATGACTGAAAGCATAAGCGGTGCGTGTTCCCCTCTTCTCGCTCTATAGCTGAAGACGACACACATCAGTTTTTGCTGTTTGTTTGGGAGCACGCTGCTCTCGCGTTGCAGCAGGGCGGGTGCGAGCACTGCGATTTGCTTTAACAGGCAGAGTGCGTCGTGCTCGCCTCACTTGCTTCCAGGAGTCAGCACTCTCGAAAAGAAGATCGTTCGTGGGGCTCTTGCATGGTTTTGGCTGAGGAGCAAGAGACGGGTTGATCCCTTTCTCTCATTCTCTCCCCAGACCCAGCTGTTTCTTCCTCTCTCCCATCAAAGCCTTGTAGGACAACCTCCACTTTAGTGGGAAGGGCTTATCAAGCAGCAGGTCAGGCTGGTGCTGCTCTGCACACTATGCTGTTCCTCCCAGTTGGGTGTTTTCGCTGTTCCTGCATTTTATTCAGGACTCGAAACACTCGACAACCCCTCAACAGGATGTGTTAAAATATAATACCCATCTCAGAGATCCTGGCAGCGTGGGAACTTCTGCCGGATGGCAGAAGAGGACCTCTTCGCCTCTATGAATAGCGCAATGTCTCCTCTACTTCTCCCTGAAATCACCCAGCCCCCTTGGGTCTGGACGTTAAAACACATACATGACCCAGAATGCGTCTGTATGCGTTTCTTTCCCCGGTTTCTCTGCTCCCGGGAGTCTTGGCAATGTTCACCACCAAGGGTCTTGCCTCCTATTAATGGCGCTGCGCTGGCTAAACAGGATATGGTTCTCGGAGTTAATATCTCTCCTCGACGGCTCGCCTTGGGCAATTCCGAACAGGTAGGACCTTCTTTCTCAGGCTCAGGGGGCATATTCATCCCCGGCCCGAATTGTGAAACCTTTCATGCTTGGCCCCTGTAGGGTACCAACTGAGGTTCACAGGGCTTTCTCCTGAAGCTATCGAGACCATTGCAATCGCTAGGGCTCCCTCCCTTGGAACTGATCTGGGTAGATTTTACAGGGCAGAAGAGGACCTCTTCGCCTCTGTTGATAGCGCAATGTCTCCTCTACTTCTCCCCGAGTCACCCAGTCCCCCCCCCCCTCGGGGGTGCTGATCGTGGTGGCGCATACATGGCACAAATGCACCTGCATGTGTTTCCTTCTAATAAGTTCAAATTACAGAACCAGCTAACTGCCAGTTTGCTTCAGTTCTGGATTTTCTGTGGAAAGAACTGTCAGCGGGCACTTGCCTCGCCACTGCCAGGTTCTATGTGGCTTCCACTTCGGTTTGCCACACCTTGGTGGGCGGGGTGCCCTCTAAGAGGCATCCTTGCTAGGACCTCTTCATAGGGTAAGACCCCCCCTTTTTAAAACCTCTAGAGTCAGCGTTTGGTAGACTTCTGACTCTCAAGATGGTTTTTCATATGGCAATTACGTCTCTAAGGAGACTTGGGTACCTACAGGCTCTGTCTCTTTTGCTGACCTGTTTTGAGTTGCCCCAGGTAGGACCAAGAGCATTCTTTGCACCCTCACCCTGACTACCTGCCCAAGGTGCCTTTCTCGACCCTTGGCCTGTCATTCTCTAAGCCTTCTGCTCCCTGCCGTTTGTAATGCCGGAGCAGCTAAAGACTACTCAGACTTTGTCCAGTCTGTGCCCTTCAGAATTATGTCCACCGCATTTGCTAGTGGCGTAAAGTCAGGGCAGCAGTTCTTCACTTTGAAGCCGTGACCGGGTTGTCACTTTGGGTGAGGGACATTACTGCCCGGGCCTACGAGGCACGCGTTCAAGCTTCGCCAGTAGGTTTTAGGGCGCACTCTTCCAGAGGGCTCTCCTCCTCTAAAGCCTTGGCTAGAGGTCTCCCTCTGCAGCAAGTTTGTGGTGCGGCAGGTTGGTCCTCTCCGCGCACATTCATTAAACTTTTATAGTTTGGATGTTCTTGCCACTCTTGGCTCTTACGCCCTTGAGTTCACACCGAACAAGTTTGTGGTGCGGCAGGTTGGCACTCTCCGCACACACTAATCACATTTTATGGTTTAGATGCTTTGCTACTCCGGACTCTTATGTCCTTGAGTCGACATCTCAGCCCATGCCTAAACAAGTTTGTGATGCGGCAGGCTGGTCCTCTCCGCTCACATTCATCAGTTTTTATGACAAGTTTGTGTTGCGATAGGGTTCTCTTCGCACACATTCATCGAACTTTATGGGTTAGATGCTTTGCTACTCTGGGCTCTTATACCCTTGAGTCGACATCTCAGCTCATGCCTGAACAAGTTTGTGATGCGGCAGGCTGGTCCTCTCCGCTCACATTCATCAGTTTTTATGACAAGTTTGTGTTGCGATAGGGTTCTCTTCACACACATTCATCGAACTTTGTGGGTTAGATGCTTTGCTACTTTGGGCTCTTATGCCCTTGAGTCGACATCTCAGCTCATGCCTGAACAAGTTTGTGATGCGGCAGGCTGGTCCTCTCCGCTCACATTCATCAGTTTTTATGACAAGTTTGTGTTGCGATAGGGTTCTCTTCGCACACATTCATCGAACTTTGTGGGTTAGATGCTTTGCTTCTTTGGGCTCTTATGCCCTTGAGTCGACATCTCAGCTCATGCCTGAACAAGTTTGTGATGCGGCAGGCTGGTCCTCTCTGCTCACATTCATCAGTTTTTATGACAAGTTTGTGCTGCGATAGGGTTCTCTTCGCACACATTCATCGAACTTTGAGGGTTAGATGCTTTGCTACTCTGGGCTCTTATGCCCTTGAGTTGACATCTCAGCCCATGCCTGAACAAGTTTGTGATGCGGCAGACTGTCCTCTCCGCACACATTCATCAAAAAATTAATGGTTTAGATGTTTATGCTACTCCGGGCTCTTATGCCCTTGAGTCGACATCTCAAGCTCATGTCTGAGACCTCTCGCGTTTTTGTGAGTACACTGCACAACCGTAGGGGTCCGGACAGCCGCAAGTGCGGCGGCGTGGGTATTGCGTTCCCCGTAGCACTTAGCAGCGCAACATCGTAGTGAAGCCTTTTGTAAAGGGAACGTCTCGGGTTACATGTGTAACCCTTGTTCCCTGAAAAAGGCGGAACGAGATGTTGCGCTGCTTTGCCGCACTGGGACGTCCCAGGACTGCTCTTCAAAAAGAAGTATCTGACGACACCTGGTGACGTATCCATTTATAGCCTGGCCTCAGGTGCATCTAATGATTACATCAGCCAAGGCTATAAATTCCGGTCAATGTCCATTGACGTGTTCCACACATTATTCAGCTCGGCTCACAGCGAAAGCTGTTCCCCGTAGCGCTTAGCAGCGCAACATCTCGTTCCGCCTTTTTCAGGGAACAAGGGTTACACATGTAACCTGAGACGTTTTTCTTTTTTCCAAAGTTTTCTTGACAATACAGTGCAGTCTTTTAAGAGACGCATTCCAAAAGTACTGAGTATTGAGATACAGTATTTAACCAGTTCTGGGTCACACTGCTTGCAATCGTGTTCTCTCTGGTATTTTATTTCAAAGGTTTGAATCTCAACATTATTTTAGTTAACTATGTAACATTGTTTGATGTTAGAAAATATTAACAAAAATGACATGCATTTTCAGCCTCCAAATTAAATATTATTCAACAACTTCTTTTTAGGTTTTGAATGCACCATCATCGCCCACATTTCTGGTGTGAATTTAGCCATTTTCACTATTGGGGATTGAACAGCCACATACTAAAAGAACAAACTTTAGACATTCAAATGATTTATATTCACATGAGATAAAGTTTCCAGTCATATGAGTGACCTAGAAGAAGCTATTTTATTCTACAAAAAGGCAGATAGCTTTCATGGTGGCCTGCATGTTGAGGTCCAATGAGAAACCGTGCAATTCGACCAAGTTAATAAAAACAAACTTAAGATGTTCTTAAATACTGACATATTACATAGAGCATCATCTTTTTATGATGTGCACTGAAAGACAATTCCCATGAGCACTCCAGAGCTGGATGGGGAAGCAGAGAGGCTAATGATGTCACTGCTAATGCTATTAATAAATCTGTGGAGAGCGAGGCCAGGAGAGCAAGAGCAGTAAGGTTTGACACCTGTGGGAAATGATCTCTAAACGCTGTTTTGTGTTGCAGTGAGAGCTGGTGAGGGATAAAAGGGCAGTCCAGACTGCCGAAAGAGAGAGAGATGCATGCAGCATTGTTTTGAGTGTGCGTTTTGATATGCTGAAAAGCTAAACTTTTTTTGTGTTAGACAGAAAAGTGTTAAAAATAAAGAAACATACACGGGCAGTTTACGCAGCCCCCGCTTTCTCCTTCAGCAGGATAACAAGGTATCTTTCACATACAGTTAATTTTAATATTGTTTTGTACTGTATACATTTGCTTCAGGCTACACATGTAATGAAAGATTTTTGGAACCAAATGGTGTAGATAAAGCATCTACCAGCAGGGGATAATTGGCCCAATGCTAAACCAAACCCTAACCCCTTGGATAAGTCTGTTGAATGTAAGCAAAATGTCTGCTTACAGCACATTTAGGGCGCTTTCACACTTGGTCGGATTGCTTGGACCAAACCCGAATTAGTTTCCTCCCCCTTCCACTGCCCACGCTGGTCTGTTCACATCAGATTATTTAGGTCTGAACCACGGTCCGATTACGTCATCAACTTGAGTACAAGCGGCAGCTATTTATGACTGTAACTAGGTTACAACTTGAGAAGATGTCTCTGTGTCAAGTGAAGTATTAAAGTTTGTCGCTTTAGATTTACCACGAAAACTTGCCATGCACAAAACAACACCCATGGATTCATTGAATGTGCAATGGTGTGAAGTTTATCTGCTGCGAACCCATGGATGCACTGCAAGAGATGTAAAGAATGTGAACTGCTCTCTGAAGGCAGTGTATTTGGACACAAGTAGGTATGAGAAATGCATTATACCTAATAATTGATTCAAATTAATTGTGAGGCTGCAAAGATGAAAATTATACATCATCACAAGCGTTTTACTTCCACAATTTGGTACGATTGCATTCATTTCAGCAATGAACCATACCAGAAATCACATGAACCGTACCTCAGACCACATTTTCAAGTGGACCTGGGTGAGGTTCACAGGTGAGTGCACCTGAGTTTGGAAAACAGCGTTCACATTATCCAAAAGAATGAACTTTGACGTCATTCGACCCAGGGAGTGCACTAAAAGTGCTAGTGTGAAAGCACCCTTAATGACAGAGAAACTGATATGGAGTGTGATTTAGTTCCATATTGTAACTTTATTTCTTAGTGTCTCCATATTGTTGACCATCTCTCTAAAATGAAAGTGCTACATTAGCAAAACATCATGCAAACAGAGTCTATTATTCTCTTGTGAAATCACAGCTGACTATTATTCGAAAAATTAGGATTCAAACACCTCAAATGAAATAAAAAAAGACAGCGGAGATCTGTCATGTCCTAAAACACACTTATCAAATGCAACAAAGGCTAGTGTAAGCTCTGACTTTGCAGTTCTTGCTAAGAAAAGACTGGAATCCGATGACTTGTGTGCCACCTCTTGCTGACTAATGCATTGTTAGCTCTAATTAGGAGAATCTTGGGGCCTTGTGGGCTCTGCAGTGTCATAATAAGTAGTTTACAGTAATTCTCTGAGGCTGTCTGCATTCTTGTCTCTTTCTATTAGTGCAGCAGACACTCTTCAGAGAAGCTGTACTGAGACATATCAGACTACAAGCACCTGTGAACATCATGAGTGTGCACACATGCTAACATAAACCCTTCTGTAACAGGCTGAAGCTTTTGCTTGTCTCCACAGCTGGTTTTGCGAACTTGTCAGCTGGTCAGACTGGGAAGACCAGCTAACCTATACGCTGGTTTAATTTTTTATTTTTTTAGAAGTGCTGGAACTATTTGGCTTGCTTTGAGAAAATGAAAACTAAACATTTTCATAATTTCCAGAATACACGGATGGTTGTTGTTCTACCTCAATGAGAGTATCAGCAAATTTAGACAGTTCATGGTATCTGTATATATCTGTATTGGTATCATGGTATCATTTTGTCGACATGTGACAAATATGTCACAATGGCTTACCAGCCACACATGGAAGTGGTGAGGTGGTAGGTCCTGCCTCGACAGGGAAGAGCTCTACAAACTCAGCTACCAGGGGGGCAGAGGGAGCTCTGCCCAAGGGAGACGCGGGTCCGCCGACAGGGGCTGTACCGCAGAAAATATATCACAGATATTGGAATAATCAGAACCTTTGGGGCATCTATTACAGCGCAGGCAAATCGGTGCCTGCAGTGGGTCTGGCTGCAAACTTCCTCCGCTGAGTTTGGAGCCAGAGGGCTAGGGGGAAGGACACCCAGGGTCCGTTACTTGTGGATTCGACAGGGGGAGTAGAGTGCACATCTTCACCTCAGAGAAAGGGAAAGGCGTATGTGCAAAAGATACACCCGGCCAGCTGTTGTCAACATATTACTGAATTCTATGTGTCTGGACCTGTCAAAACACGGGCCGAGACTGGTTCCACACGGAGACTGTAAAATCTCACAAAGGTATTGGGTGTTGCCCAGCCCGCCGCTCTGCAGATGACTGCTAGAGAGGTGCCATTGGCCAGTGCCATGAGGATGCCACACTCCTTATAGAGTGTACTCGAACCTGCAAGGGGGCGGGTACGAACTGTGTCTGGTAGGCCAATGCAATGGCATTCACGATCCAGTGGGCAAGTCTCTGGTAGAGACAGCGTTCCCTTTCCGCTGTCCACCAAAGCAGACAAAGAGCTGCTCAGAGTGTCTAAAGCTCTGTGTGCGATCCAAATTGGTGCGCAAAGCACACATCGGACACAGCAACACTAAGGCTCGGTCTGCCTCCTCACAGGGCAGCGCTTGCAGGTTCACTGCCTGATCACTGAACGGGGTCGTAGGAACCTTGGGCACGTAGCCCAGTCGGGGTCTCAGGATGATGTGACAGTCTGCCGGACTGAACTCCAGGCAAGTCCCGAGAGGACAACGGAGAGATCCCATGAGGGGAACAGGCATGGCCTAGGAGGGTTCAGCCTACGGGCGCATCTAAGGAACCTGATGATCAGGTTGTGCTTCCCTAATGACTTACCGTCCACTGAATTGTGGTGAGCTGCTAAGGTGGCTACATAAACCTTCAAGGTGGAGGGGGACAGCTGCCCCTCCATCCTCTCCTGCAGGAATGAGAGCACTGACACAACTGCTCACCTCTGTGGTTCTTCAGATCGGGAAGAACACCAGTTTGTGAGTAAGCAACTCTTTAAGGCATAAAGCTGCCTGGTAGATGGAGCTCTGGCTTGAGTGATCAGGGGGTTCGTGAGACGGGGGGTGTCCGCTTCCTGCGGGGAGCTCTACACTGGGGCTGAGAGCTGGACCTGGGCTGGGGCGGAGCTGCCTGGGTTTTCAACACCACAGGGGGACACCCTTGGAGAGCAGATGGAATGCAGGATTTTGAGCCATGGGTGGGCAAGTTGTGTTGAATGGCCCCTGTCTATTTCTTCACCGTTGAGAACTGCTGTGCAAAGCCCTCTACGGTGTCGCCGAATAGGCCGATCTTGCAGATGGGGCGTTGAGAAAGCGAGCCTTGTCAGGGTCCCGCATCTCAACCAGATTCAGCCACAAATGGCGTTCCTGTCCGAGTGAATGCGCTGTAACATTCGTGGCCTGGAGGGCGAGGTTGGTTGGTTGCTGTGCGAAGTTCCTGCAGCACATCAGGACCAGGACTACCCAAGTGCAGATCTCTTAGCGCCTTGGCCTGGTGGACTTGCACCAACGGTGCTGTTGGCTTTGGTCGCCAGAGATGACGTCAACCTATAGGCCTTGGAGTGGCTGTGAGCGCCACCCCAAACAGAGGAACCAATCATCAAGCCAAGAGGGCTGAGGGGGGGATGGAGGGTTCCAGTCAAGCTGGACACACGTTGCCTGAGTAAGCATAGCGGACAGCTCGGCGTCGGCCTCAGACTGGGCCAGCACACCCGTAGGCGTTAGCTCAGTCGAGTCCTCAGTGTCGGAGTCTGCCAAGACACTCTCTAATGAAGCGGAAAAATCCAGCTAGGGGACCCCGAAAGAGACATCAGACTGGCCGTCGGGCGAGCCGGCCTCATCTCTGAACCGGACGGGGCAAACGTGTGTGCTGGGGAACGGGTGGTCCACGGGAATTTACCAGGTGAAACTCCAGGTGAGGTTAAATTCCCAAAATCAGCGCCAGCCACTCCAGCCCTATACCCGTGGGTAGAATGTGCAACACGCGGGGGTGGCTAGAGTTGCAGAAGAAGGAGAACCTCAATGAGAATTCAACATCAATGTGATTACTCTTTTAGAGAAATATTTACTCTTTTAGACCGCTGTCGAAGATCTCAGGGGCGTAGTCTGTACTGGCATGCAGAAGAAGTGAAAAGCTGCTGAAATGCACTGCATTTCCAACAGTGTATGCTCTTTAGAGGTGAGTGGAACAGCAGTGCGTTTTAATCAGCTTGCTGAAACACAACCACTCGGCTCCGAAGAAAAAATCTGTCTGAACAGGTGCACGCTTCCCTCCTTTTATACCCATATGTCTAGGGGAGGGGAATTATTTTTTCAATATTTAATATCTTTTCTCAAAGATAAGAGGTAACCGAAGCTCTCAAGAGAGACCCCTAGTGTCACTACATTGACACAACATCGAGTGAGTGACAGAAGGGGAACTGGCCTTTTACTTGGCTTGATTGGGAGATATGGAAGCAGGCTTCTTTTTAATATCTACTTTTAGTGTTTTGCTGTCGCAGAAGGATCCCTGCCATAAATGCAATTAAAATGTGATGGTGTTGCTTTCCAGTTATTAATCTATTCTAAGGGATAGAAAGTAAATTAGTATGCATGAGCAAAGAAGAGATAGCAAGGGTGAAAACAAAAAATAGCTTCTTAATTGAAGAGTTCGTCTAAAAGAAAACTGGGTGGCACTGCACTCAATTAACAAGATGAAAGAATGTTAACTTTTTTATTTTTTTTGTGAAAAGAACATAGAATTACAAATTGGTTGATGTCATTCAGTTATTATTGTGACATTTGCCAAAAGTGTTAGGTTAAAAAACTGAACTCAAATGCTTTGTTAATGTGAAACGACATTTGCAACTAGGGCTGGGCAATATGGCCAAAAATATTGCCACAATATTCTTTTTCATATCGTTCGATATTGATATGTATCGTGATATACAGTACATTCACATTTGCACATTACAGTTGATTTGTTATTTCCAAGATGGAAAGAAGAAGAAGACGAAAAATCCTAAACATTCAAATAGTCTATACAAAACTGCTTTAGGGGCACAACTTTAAAAAGTTGTGTCTGAGGGATCTTCAACCAAAATTTTGAAATATTTTATAATTTATCAATCGAGTGCTGTTGGCTATGAATGTTTAAAGATCATCTGTGCATTTTGACAGCATTTAATTTTTACATTAAAATAATATTTAGATTTTGTTATATTCATAGAATTCATAAAACATAGAAGCCCTTGTGACTGAGGAATGATACTGTATGGGGTTCAGGGTTGTCCCCTGAGAGAAAATTTAGAAAATGTAAATGTCTGAATGTACCAGTTTTATTTTTTCATTAATGTGAGAAAGACTAGGCTACACACTAGTAATTTTATTGACATCTGATTAATTTCACAAAATTAGAACAGAAATCTATTTATTTATTATTATTAAAGGCTTGTAACATGCTGATTAATAAATAAAAATTTAGAAGGAAAAAAGTTATGGTCTAAAGGCACCACTGAATTGCGTTAAATTGCGGCACCTCATGTCAACTCACATGTGGGGAAAAGAGGCAACGTGTGCAGAGCTGAACAGGGCATAAATGAAGCGTGTTAGGTGCTAGTGAACAACATTCAAGAATACAGCGCAGATGGATCAGATCTGGTGTACACACTTTTTTTTTCTCTCACTGCTCACTAACAACTAGGAGTGTAACGGTTCTCGGTAAAAAAATGAATCATACGGTTCGCCACCCAAGGTTCAGTAAGCATTGACACAGCGGTCTGTTCACCTCAAGTTTATTGACGCATCTGGAGCCAAGTTTTGGTGAAGAAAACAGAGCATCAAACAGACAGGCACAGTTACAACCTCCACTAATGCACCTGAGTGGATATATAGATAGATAC
This sequence comes from Xyrauchen texanus, assembly GCF_025860055.1. NCBI lineage: Eukaryota > Metazoa > Chordata > Actinopteri > Cypriniformes > Catostomidae > Xyrauchen > Xyrauchen texanus. Next base: position 25,461,133 of record NC_068311.1, read on the forward strand.
GCTCTGCTTGTGTTTCAAATGGGTCAACTTGATGACATCACTGTTCTGCAAGTGTTGTGTGTAGTTGAAAATAGCAAGTGTAGAAAACGAGCCACTGACAGAGAACCCCCCTGTGCTTCTCCTTTCTGGGAACATTTTCTTTTTGCAGTAAATTATAACAGCGATGGTCAAAAAACTTTACAAAAAAGGCATTGTTTGAAGACATTGCTCGGCAATGTGTACTGGTGATATATGTCAATAAAAATGTTTCGGTGTGAACAGCCCCTAACTCATCCGTTTGTCCATATTGTGTATCTGTTAGTGAGAGCATGTGTGTGAAACAAATTCAGACAGCCTATATATTTTTGCATAAATTACAAACCAGGTGCCGGTTGCACCAGCTGTGCGTAAGTTAAAACTTAGCCTAGTTGTGGCGTAAATGGGCACTAATCACAAGTTATGCACTACTAAACATTTGAGCGTTGCACCATTAAACTTAGGTAGGACGTAACGCTAAGTATAAACTAAATATTTATGGCAGCCTCTGACCAGGAGTAACAAATGAAATAAAAAAAGCAGACATATTTTATGACATCAATGATTTCATGTTTTGCATGGCATCAATCATTTCGACATACATTATGATGTTGAATTTACACTCGTTTACATTTGCGAAAGAGAGAGAAAAATACATTTACTTTTAAGCTGCTTTTCAGCATGAAACCGATCTAATGGTGCAGTTTTCAGGGTGCGTTGCCCGGTGTCAAGTTTCAACACATTCAAAATATGTATAGGATATTAAAATGTAAATGTCTATTTTTCCAGCCTGTTGTATTAGTATTTATGTATTACTGCTTATTTATTTTAGATACAGTTATTATATACTGTTATTTACACAGGGCAAATATACTATTTATTAAATCTACTTTTATTATGTATTGTATTTTAATGGGGATATAATTTTTTAAAGCTGATAGTTATGTGAACAAACAAGGTTTGAACATCAACCGTAACAAGATCAAATTAAAGTTGACGGCTTTTTAACATTTCTGTGTACAAATTTGAAGGCTGTTTATTGGATCAATACAGGTAAACTGAAGTTCACATGTGCCCACGTTCAACAACACTTCCAAATCCAGCCACTGGGGCAGTGATTCACATTTCAGATTTTCTTATTTCAGTCTGGCAATGTTTACTTAAGTGAGAAATACTTTGAGGCTACATGCTGTTGCTTTGATTAAAGTTTATTTATTATTATTTATATTCATATTGAACTTAATAAAGTAAAATAAAGGAGTTTGTTATTTGAATTCAAACTGGTACTGAGCATTGTGGAAATTAACTACTAAAATGTGTACTTCGGATAACAATTAAGATTAACTTATGATCAAATGGATTGGAAGGTAATCAGAAGAAATCTCTTTTTATTCAGTAAACCTTCATGACATTGTAAATTCAATTCAGAATTGTAAATACTGTAAAAAAAGAAATGAGAAACAGAAGCATTACTGACCCTGAGGCCAGAGCATACAGTAATAATGGCCCAATATTATGAGACATGATTGTGACAGCCGGTGCTAAATAACTTTGCAGGTTTGAGGCACTTGAATGTATATGGTCTTGCAAGATTTGTAAAGAAGTCTTTCATCTAATGTTCAGCTCAGATCTGTTGGCTTGAGGCAACACATGACTTTCTTAATACATTCAGACACAAGTGTGTATAATCTTAAACTTGCATGAGACTCCAGCAGAGCAATACATACAAGAAGGTTCAGAGTAAAATGTATTTTACACAACCCACTCATACAAAAAAGGCAAGCCTTCAACCAAAAGTGAAGTATCACTGCATTAAGTGGGAAATGTGGTGACAGCTGTTTATATTCCCAAAGTGTTCGTGTGGTGTCCAGGATGGAGTGTGGGTGAATATTCTTTGACTGAATTATGAAGGGGTGAAGCCTTTTTAATATCTCTGTGCTGCTCCCTGAAATAGGCTGACAGGTCCAATTACTGCTGCAAGCTCCTCTGTAGCTGCTTGGTGGACAAACACAACCTCCAAATATCCCCAGGGATAAGGCTTCTTCTGTGAGATGGAGGTATGGTATACAAAAAAATAAGAAGAGTGCATGATTGAGACACTCTGTAAATCAGCTTGATTTGGAACAATATCTCCTTTCCACCATCTTGTTTTCCCGCTGTACTTATCACTGTTTGGTTCTATCACCTGCAAAGTAAACAAACTGAGGTGATAGTGTGAGGGTGGTCTAAAGGCTTGAATAGACTGGTGCTCCAAAACAGCCCAGGATATAAACCCAGACTGATCTAATAAATTACTTTATTACGAAGCTGGAACTACAGTCGTGCAAATGCACCACAGAACTGAGAGCAAAACAGTGTTCTTTCACTGTCAATTTAACGCATCAGTTTAGTCTGATTATTTATATGAAAAATAACACTTTTGGTACGCAATTAACCATACTCCCTGACCTGTACGGAAATTCCGTAATAAGGAATGTTCAAGCAATTGGAGCAATTCAAGCTTGATGTACCACCTTGATGCAGTAGAGTGAAGTCAGCACTCCAGTTGTACTGACAACATGACACCAACATGACCAATGAGCAGGCAGCTTAGCATTATACAGATGACAGCTGGGCTGAGCACAACAGAATGCAGGTATTTTGAGACAGGTTTTTAAAAGTTTTTTTCATCTCACTCATGCCGGTCCACGTTACACAGTTCAGCTAGTTGTGGCATTTTTGTAGGGGACCTCTAGTGTCACTTCATCGACACAACGTCGAGTGAGTGACAGATAGGGAACGTCCCGGTTACTTCTGTAAATTCTGTTCCCTGACGGAGGGAACGAGACGTCGTGTCCCTCCTGCCACAACGCTGGACTACCCGCTGAAATGGCCGGGACATTACTGTCGGCTCCTCAGCACAAAACCTGAATGAGCGGTATGCCCGACAGCCCCTTTATACCTGTATGTTCTGTGGAGTGGCATGCAAATACCACTCGTCAATTCCAATTGGACATTTAACAAAGATCAGAGGTGTCTCGGGCTCCCAAGAGTGACCCCTAGAGTCACTTCATCTACACAACGTCTCGTTCCCTCCATCAGGGAATGGATACTATGGAAGTAACCCGGACATTCGTTCATGAACAAGATCTCATTTAGTCTCATTTAGTTTAGACTCAAATGACCGACTCGACTGATTCAGAGAAGGGTGTATTTGTTCAGCAGGTGAAACCAACGATATACTGTACGCCTTCACAGCACGCACTCAAATGCTATTGGCTTGTGCTATAGTCAGTCGTAACAGGCATGAAAGCCACCAAAGCAGTCTTGCACTTCGAAATAGAGCTCAATGGCTTCGAAAGGGAGAGACATCAGTGAAAGAGAAATATGAGTCAGTGTATGGAGGTGAATTAGAATGATTCCTTCACTTAAAAATTAAGCTCAAATAGACAGAATTGTTCCCGAACAAAATATCACTAATATTGACCCCATTCTGCCGAGTTACTGATGAGTGCCATCTCCCATCAGACATCTTTGGATCAATTTAAACATGCTTACCAAGACAGGTTCTGGTCCCATGTACACCAGAAGGTAATCATGTACACAGAAACAAGGATGAGCACGATTTGGAGGCTGTACTTTCCATCTAAGATTGCATTTTTAGCCCACTGACAATTAGGTTTGGATTAGGGCGTATGGTTAATAAAAAATGCATTCCACTCATATGTTCAACAACACTTTCAGCTTCGGCCACTGGGGGCAGTGGTTAAAATTTTGGTAAGTAAAGATCGATTTCATTTTAAGAACTTTCAATCTTCTGTTGCCTTATTCACTGTGAGATCAGTCTGGTGCCAAGCCAGAGTGCCGTAACTTGACTTAGTGTGGATAGCAACTGCAATCCTTTCACTCAGGTATCTGTGAATCTGTACATAGTTTACCCAAAACTGTCTGTCACAGGACCGATAATAGTTTAAGGGTGCTTTCACACTGGGCACGTTTGCTGCGGTCTGATTCTGAGTGTGATTGTTCCTGGTGCCCCCTGCAGCATTGGTCTGGTTTCACACTCACTTGATTCTACTGAACCTCGGTCCATTTGCGTTCATCTTACGTCATAACAAACATGCATGGTGAACAACGTGACTCATCATACTTTTTGTTTCTTTGTTATTTTGGTGCCATTATGCACAGCAGAGTGAACGACTACAGCGTATATGTGCGCTTCATGGCGTAACTCATCAGATGTCCAGGGGAGGGCAGCTTGCTGCTGCTCGCAAACAGGAGACAGCTGATTGCAAGGAATTCATTTGCATCTTTGTTTAAACTGCACACTTACTCACACTCCTGTCCAAGGTGAAGTTATCACCACTATCATCTCCTATTATACCCTATATTTATAATCTATAATAGTATTTATATATAGTATTTATAAGGTGTATAGATAGATGGATGTCGTCATCGGCAAAAATGCATGCGCTGGTTACGTTACTTCCTGAATGAGTGCACACCCGAGTCCGAGTTGCTTTCACATTCACGTGAATCGCGTTACAGTTCCATTGCAAACAAACTCAGACCACCCCCTACAGGTAGTCTCGAGTTCGGTACTGCGGTGTGCACCACAGTCTGCATGACAGCTTTCACATTTTACATTTTTCATGCGAACTGTGCTCTGTTTCGCACCCTAAAAAACTTGATTTCTGTCAAATCAATTTTGACAAAATGTGTAGTTAAGGCATTTAGCCTTTCCATATCAGAGTGGTTAAGATGCCCAAGTCCGCCATGCTAGAGCTGCCCCACCCACACACATTCCAACCGACCTGATTATTTGTTTGTTTGAGAGCATAATCACAGAGAAGCCACTAAGCACCTGTGTGTTATTCTGCCATCACTACCAGGGATTTGGACGTAAATTACCTGCAGTGTTCCAAATGCCACGGAAAGCAGTGCATTTACAGCTGCAGTGGAAAAACCTATGAAGTATTTTAACCTGGTGAAGACACTAATGGCTGGGTAATGGGTGCAATTTCAAAACGCAAATGTCATCTAATCACTGCACGAAAGGAACTCCAATATCATGTTCTGTAGTTTATGTACATTCCTCATTATATGAAATGTATAACCTTAAAATGCCTTCTCCAAACACACAATCAATACGTAAATGCTGCACTTGTGTGGATTTATATTTGAATGTAAAATAAAAAAAATTGTGGCTTCAACATTTCTTGACAGGTTTTGTAAGATTCACTTTTTATACCAAAAATGTGAAGAAGAAATCAGATAAAAATAAAAAATAAATAAAAAAGAAAAGAACATTTAGTCTACAATTAGAACCCTTAGTATTTCCAGCAATATTTTCAGGCTCAATTTTGATTATTGTATTGCATCTGGTTTTGCCATTCTCAAATGTAGATCATTATATCATATATATATATATATATATATATATATTAATGTAAAATAGTGCTGAAATTTAGTACAGGGCTCAACAATAAGGACTGCCCAATGTGAGAAAGATTCGGGACAATTGCTAGAACTGTTACTAGCCGGATCGGGCCAGTGATGCATTTATAACATTAGTGCAAGCAAACAACAACCGAGAGAGCACAAAAATTGCACGGAGTGAACAACGTCTTCTAAACAAGTAGCGAAATGCATAATACACTGGACACGCCAAGGCACAGTTGTGTGCACGCATAAGAGCGTTCAGACAGCGAGCGCATTCTCCTAGCACTGTCTCTTTTCCAAGTGTCTTAGCATAGATATTACCAATGTGAAGAAAATAGCAGGACAAAACACCACTTAATGGATTTTGTAGTGGGATTTAATGTATTTTGCAACATTTTAAGTATCCCTGCACATTCTGTGTTCACAGTGTGCAAAATCCCCACATTTTTAATTTGACATGTTGGTGAAAATTAGTAATCCACACATTGGAACACAAGAAATCAACAGTTTATTTCTATAGGACTGAAAATCCATGTCTCTCTGTGCATATGTCTCATCATCTCTCTCCGTGCAGGATAGCCTGTTTAACATGCATGTGCTCACGAAAAGGTACAGAGCACTAGTTTTATTCCCAATGTAAAAAAAACCAAACACATTTTCTCTCATTAATTCGCCTTTAGAGATGAAGCGCAGAATGAGATGTAATAAACTTTGTTAAACCCCAGTTATACACATGTCTAGAAATCAAAATCTACTTAGTATCCAAAATGTAAGTATACATTTAATTAGGTAATGTTTCAAAATGCTAACATTAATTCAACATGATAATAACGTTTGATATGAAAAGAAGCAAGATCACTATGGCTTTAAGGCTATTATTATCAGAGGTGTTCAGCTGCAAGGTGAAGATGAATATTTGAAACAGTCTACTTCATATCAACCTCATTACGCACCTGTTTCATGTCTCATTTCTAGACCATACAGGTATTTTTGTTTTTGTTCTTTGTATAACAGTCAGTGTTGGTCTTGTTTGGGTTGTCTGATTTCATGTTATATACAAATTGTTAATTCATAGATTAGGACTAACATCTACCTACTGTATATTACATTTACATTTACATTTATGCATTTGGCAGACGCTTTTATCCAAAGCGACTTACAGTGCAATTATTACAGGGACAATCCCCCCGCAAAAACCTGGAGTTAAGTGCCTTGCTCAAGGGCACAATGGTGGTGGCCGTGGGGTTCGAACCAGCAACCTTCTGATTAACAGCCCTGTGCTTTAGCCACTACGCCACCACCACACATCACAACTGATTTAGTAGCAAGCCTGTTCTCTCAGCCAATAATGAAATCTTTAACTCAGTGAATAATCTTTGGTCCACTACACTTCGGCAAAATTTGCATGACTAAACAGGTGACTGAAAACCCATCATCTCCTTCACAGAACTCTTGGCTTAAAAACACATGTGTATATGGCAGGACGGCTGAGGTTAATATGATGAGTTTTTGAATTTATATCTGTAAAGTGTATACATGAGATTACATAAGGCATAAATCATAAATGTGATTACATTTTGGGGGACATTGTATTTTTATTTTTTTATCTCCCCTTTTTCTCCCCAATTTGACATGCCTTATTCCCAATGCACTCTAAGTCCTCATGGCGGCATAGTGACTCGCCTCAATCTGGGTGGCAGAGGACGCATCTCAGTTGCCTCCGCATCTGCGAGCGCCAATCCGCACATCTTATCACGTGGCTCATTGAGCGCGTTACTGCGGAGACGTAGCGCATGTGGAGGCTTCACGCTATTTTCCGCGGCATCCACGCACAACTCACCATGCAGCCCACAGAGAGCGAGAACCACATTTTAGTGACCACAAGGTGGTTACCCCATGTGACTCTCCCCTCCCTAGCAACCGGACCAATTTAGTTGCTTTGGAGACTTGGCTGGAGTCACTCAGCACACCCTGGATTTGAACTCGCGACTCCAGCGCCAATCCTCTCTGAGCTACCCAGGCCCCTGGGGGATATTGTATTAAAAACATAAGATATGTACAAAATATTTATCTGCGGACATAGTTTTAAAGCCATGATGGTAAAAACAACTATTTGTCATTTTTGTGTTAGGGCAAGTGAACATTTTGGCTTGGCCAGTAGTAAACATTCTTAGCATTCAGCCCTGTAGTATCACTTTCAGTGGCAATACTTTATACATTTCTCTCACACTGGTACTTTTTCAAAGCCTTTGCCATCTGAAATTAATTAAAATATTAATTCAAATATTAAGTGTTCAAATGTGTTCAGCAGTAACATAAAACACTGCCTTATAAAGCGTAATAGCACCTGTATGGTTCACAACTGATTCACTACTTAAATATATGAATGATGTACAAAAAAGGGATACAAATGAAATTAAAAAATCTTGTCTTTTTAAAGGTAATTTTAGAATGTATATATTATATATATTATGTTGTATATATTATATGTGACATGGACACATTGTATTATACGTATAACAATGTGACCTCTCATAAATTTAAAATGTATACTTCAGTTGAATATTTTTTACAATGCTCTTACATATTAAATTTTTTTTGTACATAATTACATTATAAAATTAGGATTCTTGAACAGAAGTTCATTTTATCAGAACAGAGAAAATTTTGGGAAACTTTAAAGGCAAAATACTATGAAAGGGAAAACTATAAAACTGTTCCTGTGCGCATCTCATTCACGCAATGCAATTTGCCAGCGCTTGGCCTTCTGAAGCAATCGAATGGCTGAGCAAATGCTAAAACTCTGGCAGCATATTCATATAAGGTTGGCATTAATGGTTTATTTACAACTTATAATTAAATTATAAATTCACTTAGAAACAAAACCTCTTTGAAGCGCTCGTTATTATAACTTGACTGGAACATACTGGACAACCCCTGAACCTCAGAAACCAACATCAAAAAACTCAACGGATCGGCACAAATTCATAAGTGCATTTTGTTTCCCTTCAACACAGTGTATTAAGAGGAAAGGTAAGCAGTTTCCATCCTTGACTTGTAACATTGTTCTAACCATTCAAACAGCTAATGTTAGCTCTAATGTTAGCATCCTTTCCACCTTGGTTGGCAATGCAATTTTCCAGTGCAGCGATAAGTTATAAACAAATTAATTATCAAACCACCTTTGGTTGTGTTAAATGACTGACTTATTGTACCATGACAATAATAATAACAACATGTATTGTATACATACCTTGGCTTTTCTCTGTTGATGTTCTAAACCTGTCTCTATAAATACCCTAGTCACATTGCAAAACAAACTCCACGAGGAGTCAGTGATGTTTTTTTATTTAATAACTAGAGGGCGCCATTATACTGTAGAGCAGAGGAGTTCAGACTGTAGAACCCTCCAGCTCCAGCCATGGAGACATTTTACAAAACATAACTATCGAAATCTATCAGAGATGATTTTTTCCGATAACCGATAGTTCAGATCCTTAAATACTTGAAAATTACCGACCTATCTCCAATTTACCATTTCTCTTTGTCCATATAACTCCTATACTTCAACAACTTCACTGGCTACCTGTTAAATTTTGCATGCTCCTCTCGCTCTCTTGTAATCCCTTCGGTTCGTCTGACTTCTATGGGGTCCAGATCCTTTAGCAGTGCTACCCCACGACTCTGGAACTCTTTACCGCCAGATATCCGTAATTGTGATTGTCATTCCACTTTCAGGTCTCTTCTCAAAACCCACCTTTTTAAATCGGCTTAGGCCTACCACAAATAACCTTTATTTATGAATAAATAAAGGTTTATTACATTTGTTTGATTATACATATTTTTGTTTGTGATTTTAGATTTGTATTTCTTATGTTTTTATTGTAAACTTGATTATGTATTTAAAGTGTCCTTGAGAGTCTTGAAAGGCACTTATAAATAAAATGTATTATTATTAAAAAGATCATCTATCGGCCCTGATTAATTGTAAATCCGAAATATCGGTCGACTTCTAATATGTATAAATGTGGGGTAGAATGTGACCTGGACAGCTCTTTGTGAGATTTACTCTCCTATGTGAAACACAAATGTATTTTCTGTAGATGCGATGAAGGTAATTTTAGCCTAATGCAGCACAGAGAGTAAAAACCCCTCAGTAAGTGCCTGGCCTGGCCCAACTTCCTATAAGCAAGCAGAGACAATTCCAGTGTCTGTGAATGCATGGTCTCTGCACCTTCAATTACCCACAAGAATAACTAGCTAAAGTAGACATGTCATATCCTATTGCTCCGTCCTGTGACCGAGCACTCTCCCCGAATTAATGAAATGGCCAGGCTCCTGTGATTAATATTTTATGATGCTGCACGGAGTGAGTCCTTCTTCATGACAAATTCTTGGTGTTGTGGCAAATGACCTACTGCCCTTTCTATAACAAACTGTCATAGGTCTTTTACAACTCCCTACTGTTAATAAAATGAAAGAACTCTTTGAAGAGGAAGATGCAAACCAATTTTTATTAAACATTTCTGAGAATAAAGATGTTGTTTGGCACATGGATGTGCTGATGTGTTTCAATATAAGATTCAGTTTCATGTCTGATATAAATGAACACTTTAATGAAACCTTAACTATATATTAAATAAGCCAAAATGCAGAACAATTGTGTTTACCCAAAATGACTATTGTGTTGCAACATAACATGATTTGTAGTTCCTAAGTAGGACATGTTCTTTGATTAATGAAACATTTCAATCAAAGGTATAATTCACAGGAAAAATTAACATTCTGTCATTTTTTTACTCACCCTCATGCCCTTCGAAATCCATCTGACTTTCTGTCTTCTGCGAAACACAAAATAAATTTTATTTAATGAACTTCCTTTTGGCTAAATTCAATACAATGCATTGAATGTTTATTTCAATTATCGCTCAATCTTTGTGCTTGTTTGATAATCAGTGTAGCACATTTATTGTTCTATTATTCGGTAGCATTCATTATTCATTTTGAAGTCATTATTCGTGCCTTTCCAAATAAAGTATTCGGCCTCGGGCACATCCCTAGCACAATTCGTCATACATTTTGAAAACGGTAGTTGCAACCAGTTGCCATTTCTGAATTCTCAGTGAGGCTTTTCCTTTTGCTCATAAAAAACAAACAACAATTATTTCATACATGCTAGGTTTTGTCATTAGAATTCAAATAATGGTAATAGTGCAATTACTGTACTGAACGTAGACACTTAGGGTCCATATAAAATATGTTATATCTAAACAACTTTGGCACAAGACTAGCAGAATACACAGTGCTCAGCCGAGTAAGACCCAATTAGCTTTTCCAGAGAAGAAACCTCCCGTTTAATTATAGCTACTCATCAGCAAGAACACAATTCAACAGGTTTTACAAAGGGAAACATGCTGTGGACACATGGGAATGTCTTTTATCATAATATAAAATGTGTGCTGGTTTCTCATACTGTCAACAAGGGACCATATGAGACATAGATCAAGTGTTGACAATCAATGGGGGGGCTGTCTGGCTAAATGCACTGTTGTACTATCTGAATATTGTGTTTATTGTTAAGCCAAATCCACTAGCTTTGTGTGGTGTGTAAGCAAAAATGACTTGTTTATATGCTGTGCAGAGAGGCTCACTTAAAAAGAGAGACTAGTGGATAGGCTTGGCTTTATCAGACTTTAGAAAAGGGTGCATTTTGCTTACAATGCTCTTTTTTAGGCCTCCGACATATTGTATAAAGTGCTGTAATATTATTTTTGACAAACTTTTGCAGTTTGGTCTCAGGAATATGTTTCTATGGCCTCAAATTTTAATACTGGTGTGACAACAGTAATCTCATCAACAGAATTACTGACAAAATGTGTACAAAAAAACAAACATGTTTTTAAAAGAAATTTCTAGAAAATCCAGTATGTTGGGCATTTCCCTGCTTGAGCTGCATGAACAGAAAGAGCCAAACAGCACCAAAAATGAGCCCCTTTACAAATGGGTTAACTACAATACCTCACCTACCTTGCCTGTCAGAATGCGTAACTTGCATTGTTCCATACAAAAACGTGCTACATACTATGTAATATGAATAAATGTAAAAAAGAAAAACATGGAACATAAAAACAATCTGTAAAGCATGAAGAATTCAGAATATAGAAACCTCTAAAAAGTAGTTAAAGTTTTATTGTATCCATTACAAAGTGTGCAAAATTATTAGTTAATTCAATATTCTGATTATATTATTTTTCCAAGCACATTTCTCCAATTCCAAACCACATCAATCATAAATGGATAGTTCACTTAAAAATGAAACTTCTCTCATCAGTCTCTCACTTTCATGCCATCCACATCATGTAAATGACTTTCTTTCTTCTATTGAAAACAAACTAATATTTTTAGAAGAAAATTTCAGCTCTGTAGAAACTTTCAATGCAAGCTAATGATGGCCAGACCTTAGAAGTTCCAAAAATCGCATAAACGCAGCGTTAAAGTAGTCCATATAAACTGTGTTGATATAGCGCAATGCTCTACCAGTGGGGCTGCAGGAACAACTAATAAACATTACTATAATGTTTCAAAATTAGTTTAACGTGCTGCGCTCTATGTTTCGCTGAAATTTCTTGGTGAAATTGACACTAGATGCACTACAACATCTGTGCAATTTTTCACTCTACTGCTCACACACTACTTTGTTTTGATATTAAAAAACACTTTTTCTCTAACGCAACATTTGAAAACGAAACATGTTATGCTTGAAATGCAGACCCACCTACATTTACACACTTATTCCAATGTGATTAGCTTGCGTGGGGAAAACGTCCGGGTTATTTTCGTAACCTCTGTTCCCTGATGGAGGGAATGAGACATTGTGTCGATGTAGTGACAGGCTCTTGGGAGCCTGAGACACCTCTGATCTTTGATAAAAGGCAAGTGGTATTTGCATGCCACTCCCCCGAACATACGATTATAAAGGAGCTGGCCTGTGAACCATTCATTCAGGTTTTTCAGAGGGTAGTCCAGCGTTGTGGCAGGTAGACACAACGTCTCGTTCCGTCCATCAGAGAACAGAGGTTCCAAAAGTAACCAGGACTTTCCCTATCTGTCATTCACTCAATGTTGTGTCGATGTAGTGACACTAGGGGTCCCTATACGAAATGCCACAACTAGTTGAACTGTGTTATGTGAACTGGCGGTGCGAGACAGGCAGACTACTGTGTGCCTCGTAGCCAGAGCACCAGGCTCGCTCCAAAAAAGAGTGGAATTTGTCAACCGACTGGGAAGGGGTGTCACGTCGGAAGGGGTGTCACTCTGGGTGTCACTCACAAGCCCGGGGTATTTTGAGTGGAAATACTTCACATGGTCTTGCTGAGCCTTGTCGGAAGTGTGGAGAAGTCCCATGGTAGGTCCTACCCAATGGGGGAGGAGTTTTTACAAACATGGTGACTGGGGTAGAGGGGCCTCTGCCCAAGGACGACACAGTTTACCAACAGGTCAGGGGAGGTGAAAGGCACTATGCACAAGTGATACACCCAGCCAACTGTTAGTTCCTGTTAAGACACGGGATGAAACCGGATCAACCCGGTGATTGTAGAACCTCGCAATGTGTTGGGTGTTACCCAGCATGCTGCTCTGCAAATGTCTGTTAGAGAGGCGCCACTGGTTAATGCCCAGGAGGCTGCCATACTCCTGGTAGAATGGGCTCGTAGCCCTGCGGGAGGCAGCACGTGTATGCTGTTCCATCACCTAGACCACGATCAAGCCAGCACTAACCAGCCTAGACCAGCATGGGAACTGCATGCTGGTTAAGCTATTTTTTTTTCTTCTTCTTTTTAGCAGGGATGTCTGTTTTGTTTACCTCTCATTTGCTTTTAGGATACAGCTGGTTAGGTTTAGGTTAAAGTTTTAGGTAAGGGAGGTACATTTTACTTATTGTAACCTCCATCTAACATTCACCTTAAAAACCTTGTCTAATTACAACAATATTTCACTTGGTTTTGGCACTTCTCGCTGGATATTTCCCTGAGAAACTGCAGCCAAATGTGTAATGAAGCATGTCATTTTGTTTTGCAAAAATGTTGAGATCAAGCTATGTTTTTTTTTTGGTGTTTTTTTTAATAATAAGTGGTAGTGGTTCTCCCTAAGATTTACAGCCATTCTAGACAAAAAAATAAGCATTTTATAAACGTTTCTAGTATAGATAAAATTGCATTTAAAAAATATAAGATTATATATAATATATTATATATACATATATATATACTGTATTATTGCATGCCTGTGTCGCTAACAGCATTTTGACGCCCGATTAAATAGTAGGAAATGGAGTACACATCTTCGTACTCCCTGCCTCTGTTCTATTTGATAGAGCATCCAGGCAATGAATTAAATCCACTCTATACCACATTTCCTGTTCTTCGGCAGTGGAGATGGAGAGGTTGGAGAGGAAGTGACTGATCCATCCTCATCCATCACATAGACACTGTACCACCGTTATGTCTGCTGCAGTGTCACAAAGCATGTTTACTTTCTGTGCACAAGACAATTATGAATGAGGCTCCCCCGCCCGCCCACCTACTGATGCTAGGCAAAGAGATTGTCAGTGTGTGCTGGATAAAATGAGAATAGGCTCTCAATAACGTGTGTTCTGTACAGATAAATGTTAAGACCTCTTCTTCATGTCGTGTCACAGTCCTTCGGCTGTGATACTTTAGCAGGACACAAATTACAATTTTTAGAAGAATATCTCAGCTCTGTATGTCCTTACAATGCAAGTGAACAGTGATCAGACCTTTGTAGCTCCAAAATATCAACTCCAATGTTTAAATGTATTTCTTCAGAAGTGATTTAATAAGTGTGAGTGAGAAACAGATCAACATTTAAGTACTTTTTTACTGTAACTCTCCACTTTCACTTGTGTTGCCTGTTTAGTTTCACTTTCACATCTGAATGTGACAGTGAACATGGAGATTAGAGTAAAAAAGGACTTAAATATTGTTTTGTTTCTCACCCACATCTATCATATCGCTTCCGAAGACTTGGATTAAAACACTGTCTTATGGATTCATTTTATGTTTCCTTTATGTGATTTTTTGGAGCAACAAATGTCTGATAACATTCACTTGCATTGTAAGGACCTACAGAGATAATATATTCTTCTACAAATCTTTTTTTTTTTGTTCTGCTGAAAAAAGAAATTCATATACATCTGAGATGGCATGAGGGTGAGTAAATAATTAATTTTAATTTTTGGGTGATCTATCCCTTTCATAATGCAATTTAAGCTGGAATGTGCCCATATTAATAGAATAACGTCAAAATAAAGGATAGAATAAAAAACCCAAACATGCAAATGTATCGAGATCTTGAGTTGGTAGGCCAAAACTTTTGTTTAAATTGTATTACAATGCATCCGTTTTGTATAGCAATGAGTCATTTGTGAGGAAACGACATTTTTGGATAGAAGAGATTGTACATACTAGAAATAGTAGGCCAAACTGAAATGAAGTTTTTCTTTGCAATACACTTGAGGCTATATCTTATGAACAATGGTCACAAGGGTGTGTTCTATTACTTAAATGGAAAATGCAGATTTTTAATATAGATGTCTGACAGAATTGGATGCGACCATGCAATGCTCAGCCTTTGCAATTCATCCCCTTTTCTTTCAGAACAGATTGCATGGAAGGGGTGAGAAATCACGAGTTGGCATGATTCGTCTACACAAACCTCATTTACGATAAATGTGATTTCTCTCGAGACATCTGTTAAAAACAAACAATAAAAAAGATCTTGATATGGAATGCGAGGCCTCCCAGGCAACACTGAGCTGTACATTAGGAGAACTCTGAATTTGCATTTCGTTCACATTATTATTCTGTTCAGTTGATGACATTTTACATATCAAGCAACCCTCTCCAAAACACAATATCTACTCATTTTATGATCCTAGCAGGCCTGACAAATAATCAGAACTAGAAGGGTTACATAGAGTTTAACTCATCATGCTAATGTCTCCTGCATGTAAACCACAAACTGGCGATGAGGGTTCCACTAATGTTAAAACAGACTGAAAAGCACTGCCTTTCAGCAACACCTGCTATTTTTACTCATACTAGCACAGATTCTAATTACATTCAATTAATGTGCAAG
Source organism: Xyrauchen texanus (assembly GCF_025860055.1). NCBI lineage: Eukaryota > Metazoa > Chordata > Actinopteri > Cypriniformes > Catostomidae > Xyrauchen > Xyrauchen texanus. Next base: position 25,476,724 of record NC_068311.1, read on the forward strand.
AAAGTGTTTACAATGCAAGGAGACCATTACACTAAAGGACAAAATAATCTAGTGTGTCTCCTCAGGCCACACTTCCATGACTGGTGAAAACCACAGAGGCAGATTTTGTCATTCATGTACCGTATTAAGTCTGACAGTGCTCTTGCACATTTGCAGGGGGACATTTTCTTAGGTCACTGAGTCGAATCAAGCTCAACATGACTTTTGCAGCAGAATAAGAGGTTTCGGCTAGTCTCAATCATTTTCACTGTGCTGTGAAATCACCATTGCATTAAAGCAGGCGAGATTGAGGCCAAAACAAAATGGTGGCCTCCCAGGCAGAGCAAGCAGCGCAAGTAGACTCACTGAGGCGAGACACTCTTGACAAGTTTTACAGCTATTTGCCATGCTGAGGGAAGTGAATTTTGCCACATGCATGTATTATATAAATTGGAAAATGACAGCTTAATGGTCAACATAGTGGAAACTATAGTTGTGTATGAATATGATTTCTATGCCAAGTATGCCAAAATGGCTTCAAAGCTTGTTAACTGTCCTGCCAAATGTGGATTATATAATAGTTGCACATGCTCTGACCCGGTTTCGGTCAGTAGTACACAGTTGTTTTTAGTGCTTACTGTTTATGTCTCATTATCATGCAATGGATTTTTCACTGAAAAATGGCTTTGATGAGAGACGTTCCAAAATTAATCGTATGGCTTCAGAAGACTTGGAATGTGATGCACAAGTTGCATTGATTATTTTATTATATTTTTGGGTGCTTTTTTAACCATCAAAATGAGTCACTATGAACTGCAATTGCATTGAAAATATGTAAATAAATAACATTTCACAAGTTCATGTTCAAGGAATCAAACAAACATTTGCCACAACAATATGACTTCAAAAGGCAGGAATTTAGGGAAATGCCATTTATAACAATACATCAACCAGGTGAAATGGCAATACGGCTGCTTTTAAGGAAGATTGAGATTAACGAATTGAGACACACGGTGTAAAGAAACAGCCACTAATGCAGTCCCAAATAAGCTTAACAGACACTCTGTGGTTCAGAAAGCACATTTTATGAATTGTAAACCTCAGAAATGGAAAGCTTATTAGCATATCTGATTTAATTTCTTCTCCCTTTTATTAGTGAACATGGAAAATTCTGGAGGAGTCGTGACAATTTCTGGTTATATAAAACAGATTGCTATTCTTTAAACTGGAAATGACTGCATCTATCATTCTGAAAATACACCAACACATATTTGAGGCAACATATTTAAAATAAACTGTGTGCACACTCTGCAGCAAGTGGAATCTAATAACAATATTAGGCTTTGATTACCTGGCTAAATAATAAGTGTTGGTGGTAATGCGTTTTGTAAACAGATTGCTTTTTGGAAGTAATCATTAAAGTAACACATTTCTTTTTGATTTTACACTATAATAATGAGCCACTTCTGTATACAATTAAAGCCACAGACACACTACACTTTGTGCTCCATTCACTCCAATTAAAATACATTCAAACGTGGGAGACCGGAAATGCAAGCTCATGCAAAGAAATGTAAAAAAAAAAAGAATTGTGTCCAAAATGATAACAATGTACCTCGGTTTTAAACAGACAGTATTCATAGTGTTGACATCTTCTCGTTAATGGTATTGCACGAAAATAAAGTCATTATTTTTCAAAACTTCTCTAAAATCCAAATCAGTTCAATAAGTTCATTTACACAGCATCACATAAACTTGACATGATAAAATGCATCTCTATATTGCAACATCCTCATTTTACATACCACCGCCACTCTACTTTCAGCGCTGTTCACAGATGTCAGATGGTGGAACCTGAACTTTTATTTTCCCCACTAAAGCTGTTTTTTGGCTGTTAAGAGACTGGTGAAAAAGTATGAATTAATGTGGGAGAATATAGTTGGCATTACAACTGATGGACCCCGGCAATGGCAGGGAGGAAATCTGGCCTTGCTATGTTGTTTTCCGGGAATGAAAGTGGGAATGAACCACATTTTACACCAAGAAAAGCTGTGCCAAATCCATAGGGCTTGGGGACATCATCAAGATGGTTAATGATATATGGTCCAAGGTGCTGTCTCATCGGCAGTTCGAGTTCCTGTTGGAAAAAAATTGATGCACAATATGGTGATGTGCTGTACCACCAGGAGGTTAGATGGCTGAGCCAAGGAAAATATCTTCTGAGACTTTTTGATCTGCGTGATGAGATCAGAGATTTTCAGGCAGCAAGAACAGTCATATTCAAGTGCCCACTGATAAGAAATGGCTTCCTGACCTGGCATTCCTTCTGGATGTCACAGAGCTACTCAATGTTTTGAATGTTCAGCTGCAGTGAAAGGACCAGATTGTCAGACAGATTTTTGAAAAAAAAAAAAAAAAAAAAAAATTAAATACTGCTGCTCAGAAGGTATCTCTCAGCAGATAACATTCACAATTATATTACCAATGTTATTTTTATGTGCTATTATTAATTATTATTATCAAGTTAATATTATTATAAATGATATTTAGTTTGCACTTATATCCAGTGAAATCAATCTGATTATTTTGTGTTGAAGTTCTCTTAAATGATCATAGATTTATTTTCTTTCACTCCCAGTCTCCTCTCTCCCTCTCTCTCTCTCTCTCACTCTCTCTCTCTTTCTCTCTCTCTCTCTCTCGCTCTCTCATCCCCACATCCAGGGAATTTAGCCCATTTTCACAGTCTTAGAGGGGCAAGCATGATGAAAGAGAAGGTACCGGAGTATGATTCTATTCTCAGCAACCTTGTCCAGGACTTTGACTGGTGCTTCGAGGACTTCATTTTGAGATGTTTGCTCAGCCTTTCACCATCAATGTGGACACAGTCAGTGATGAGCTTCAGATAGGACTGATTGAGCTTCAGTGTGATTCAGAACTCAAACACAAGTTCAGGTCTCTTCCTATGACAGACTTGTACAAATATCCCAGCAAACAGGTAACAAACATGTGTAAACAGGCACAAGTGATGCTGTCAATATGTTGTAGTACCTACCTCTGCGTGCAAGCTTTCAGTCGGATGAACTTGAACAAGTTGAGAAGCAAACTAACTGACTCTCACCTAAATGATATCCTGACTTTGACAGTCAAGTCAGCTGCAGCCCAATACTTTTGAAAAGGACCAGCTTCATGTCTCTCAACATAGTCACTGACATTCCAAGCACTGAATGGCTATTGTATTAGGAGTTGATGTAATATAAAACTTGCATTTGTTAAGCAGATTGCCCTATGTCACTCAATCAAAATTTTTGACACTTTGTAGAAAAAAGTTTGGGCACCTCTGACATACATGAAGACTCACTGATAGTAATAAGAAAGTCCTACAAGCCTAGGAGGAAATCGTGGGGGGGTCGGGGGGGACAGGACCCCCCCCATCTGAGGGTTGTCCCCCCCATAAAATATCATAAAAATATGTTTATTGTAAATAATATAATGATATATTCTTAAAATAATTGTTTAAGATATAAAATAATACAAATGCAAATGGGGCAACAACAAAAAACCCCTTCAAAAATTGCTCTTGAGAATTTTTATGTTTATTGTCCCCCCCAACATTTTGATGAAATTTTCACCCCTGCCTACAAGGCTGTTGTGCTAAGTGCGCATCATTCTCATAGATGTATTTTAGGAAATAATATTATTTCTGCGTCTTAAACTTATTTTATGTACATTATTTAAAACAACAGTAGTTATCCATGTTAATCAAGAGAGATTAGGAGAACGTCATGCGCATGTGAAACAAGCATTCAACGATAGCCTGAGGGACATGTTTGCCTTTTCTCCTGAGCCAATCAAAAGCTTTGACCATATTTATTTAAAGCTGACATGGAGATAGTGCACGTGACACTCATGTGAAAAACAGATGCGCATGTCAGATGAGAAGCATGTTTAGTGCTTTATGAAGCACCGAACTCAAGATGAATGTCATGAAATTTTCAATGCCGGAAAAATCTTGTACTCTTCAATTCTCTCAGTCTCACATAAAGCCCTGCCCACTGATAGATTTGCACACATGGATATTTATTTACTTATTGAAATATACACAATATTGAAAAATCTCTAATGATTGACATTAAATTGGCAATTATAACAAAGTTATATTATATATCGTCATAATGCCCAGCCCTAAATACATGTATAATTGGCAGAAACAATGCACCATTTTCTTTTCATGCTTTCTTTTTAATATACTTTTTTGTGCTTTATTATCATGCAGTAACACACTGATGTAATAATGATTGGTGTATGCACTCATGAATTCAGAGACCCTCTCCTTGATATCCGAACACAATTGGTCAAAAGAGATGCATATTACCAGGTGTAAATGGCGATGTTAATACGTATCTTAATGCATCTTAATACCACTGAATTAAATTGGCACACACACAACACACAGAGTGGGAGTGTATGTCCGTGACAGGCAGTTAAATCAAAACTGATTGTGATTCAAATGATTTGTTGTTTCTTTTCTATTTGTCAAAATGACAGACAGCATTTGGATTTATCCATCAATGTTTCAAAATCGTATACACTAGAAAAAGTTTTGTTAATGAAACCCCTGACACGTTCGGTTAAGAGATGGTGCCCCACCAGAAATGATGAGCCTGAGACACCACTAAAGACAGATATGTGGAAAAATATATAGTCTGAGCAAATAAGTAGCATATCTTCTGTCAGACCCCCTTTTCCTTGTTTACAAACCTGACGTAAACATGCAAGAATGAATGATGGGAGCCTGAAATTTCACGTCAAACCAAATCCAACAGCTCTGAATTTAAATCCTTATTGTAGCCTTATTGTAATTACTTGGGTAGGCAAGAACGTGGTTTTAAACGCAGATGAATCTTATTTTTTTATTTACTTGCTTAATAATGACATTTTGTTCAAACATTTTGTTCAAATTTAATGAACATTTAAACAAGTAGTCCATTAACCTTTTCATGAGTAGGGTCTAAATTCTCCTGCAATGCCCCCTGGAGTGAGTTATTTTTGCATGTGACACTGCACAGACGGTAGAGGTGGTATAGACTGTAATACTGTATAGACAATGTTTTTATTGTTTGTTTTATTTAAATGCTTGATTTCTTGTCATAAAAAATACTGTATATAATATAGTAAACATTTGAATGAATGTGTTATGTCTGCTGTACTGTATTTGTTTGATTTATATAATTTCTGTAGCTGTAAAAAACAAATTAACAAATAATATCTGTAGTCTGTTTTGCCTGTATGCACTGTTTGGCTTCTCAAACATTGTGTGTGTGTGTGTGTGTGTGTGTGTGTGTGTGAGACAAGTGAGTTAACAGACTTGGCTGCATGCATCGAATAATCACGCTCAATCATGTTTTCACTGTGAGTATACGAGTTTTAAACTGTTATCGTGGTCCTTTTTTCATAGTTTGGCTGTCTGTTTCAGAAAAAAATTGTATTATATGTCTGAAAATTTGCTGTTTGTGTATGAAAACTGAATCTGCACCTAATAAGTAGACATGGCTGCGTGCATGGGAAGATTGCGTTTAGATATAATGACTGTGCATATACAAGCTGTTAACTGTTATCATGGTAATTTGGTGATAATTAGGCTGTTTTTTTACATAAAATAAATTTTTCTGTGGTTTAAAAGACTGTATGAGTAACTGTATGAGGGAATATAAATTACAGTGAATCTGGCAGCTTGTAACGTAACTGGCTGTTGCAGAAACATGTGTGATGCTAGTCTGATACTGTGTTTGGCGATACGTATGAAAGAGTAAACTGCAATACAGTGTATTTTTTGTTGTATACAAGCTATATTGGGTGAACAAACACAAGACAATCACTTTAAATTTAAAAGAGAGGTTTCCTCAGTCTTGGACAACTCTTAACATACTTTATCTTTAGGGATTTGCAAGCCTAATTATACACCACTCACCTCTAAATGGCATAAATCACCTTAAACACTGCCCCAGAAAACTTTAAAATCATTAACCTATGCTCTGAAGAGTGATTCAGAGTGTAAATCTCAGTAGTGAGATTTTGGTTGTTCTGTACAGCAGTGTGATATAAATACAGTCCTGTTGTAATCTTGAATAAGAGGTAGCTCAAATGGTCCCAGTGTATTTATGAGCAACAACACATACACATGTGTCATTGTGATTACATTTTTACAAAGCAGCAATGGAATGCTTGGGAATTAATCATTCCAGCAGCACAGGTTGATTTGATTATAGACTCTCAATGTGTGGTTTTGGAATACGGGGCCATGAAGCTGTTGATTGTTACTATTGAAAGCCTTATGTGCATTAGAGTATTGAGTCTCTATGATGAGATTATCTCCCTAGCGTTAAATATGTTGGATCAGCATGATTACTTCAAGTGCTTGCAAAATCAGGCAGAAAAGCTTTCAGAAAACATAAAGAAGGCTTCCTGGCCCTCTGTAATATCTCTAGGTCTGTCTGTGATTTGCACATATAGTTTGAAAATAAGGCAGATTATGCTAGATACAGCATTAAGAGGGGAGAATTGACTAAACATTTGCACCAGTTTAGATCAGGGTATTTCTGCACAAAAACAACTTAAAATGAATTGGGTGTTAAATATATTGAAATTGTGTTATGCCTAGTTTAAATTAATTGTCATACTTTTTTTGTGCAAACACACCTCCTTTCTATGTAAATCTGGGCTATTTTTAGGGCTGTCAATTGAACATGTATATTTATTGCGATTAATTATTAAATAAATAACACATTCAAAAAATAAATAAATAACACAATTAATCATGCCCCCTGACCGAACATAAATTCAGTACCATCAGAACAATTCAAGCTTTCCTGTAGTACATGTACATTTTTACGAGCTGTGTGAGCAGGGGGCAGTCAGCACACCAAAAAAAAAAAACAATTAAGTTTTAAATACTTTTAACTTGACACAGCATCTTAAAAACTTGCCATTTATAATGCTGAAAACCAGTGAGACACCACAAAAGCATCTGTCTTATGAACATGTACATAAACAGATAATTACAGTAAGTATAGCACAGAAGGAATCCAAGAACATTTCGTTTGAGAACAGGACAGTCTGACCAGGGCCTGGTTCCCCAATAACGATGTATCTTATCTCTTAAGAGTGCTCTCTACGTGCAAGGTTACGAACGCTCGCCGCAATTCCAAGCGCGTTTTCCAAAAATGCACTTAACATGAACGCGCGAGAACACGCTATACGTGCTACTTAAGAGTCGCTGTCCATTTGAGAAGTGCTGAAATATAACCTTATATGGAATCGTATTCTGAACGTTTAACCTAATAATTGTCATCTGTTGTGGATTAGCAATCAAGACAAGTCTATATAAAGCACCTACCTAATACAGGCACTGACAAAATGGCTGAACAAAAAAAAATCAAGAAAAGATACCTTTCAAAAAGATGAAATTAATGTCCTTTTAGAGGAGATAGAGCAAAACAAAGATGTTATTTTTAACAGATTTAAAGGACACCATACAAATAAAGAAAAACAAAACATCTGGGAGGACATTGCTACCAAACTAACTGCAACCAGGTGTGTTCAAAGATCAGGGAAGGAGGTCCGCAAGAAGTGGCAGGATTTTGCAAGCCTGGCAAAAAGAAGAGGGCACTGCAGAGGATTGCAATTAAAAAAACTGGTGGTGTGACCAATGAGTCCCCCCTTCTCACAGCAGAGGAAGAAAAGGCATTGTCAATACTTGGCACAAGTGCTTCAGATGGCATTAGTGGGGGTATTGACATCCATGGAGGAGTAGGGATAACTCAACCTGAGCCTGAGCCTGAGTCAGGTCCTTCATGCTCAGAGGAACCATCAGTTTCATCTGCCATCTCCCAGCACCTACCATCTCCTAGTCCTCCAAACAACCCTCCCAGGCCTCAGCCTCCATCTTCAGTGTTCCAGACTGCAGCCACAACACCTCAGCAGTTTGAGAATGTCTGTAGCTGTAGTCAGGACCTAGTGCAGCTGGAGAGGGAGAAGCTAGATGTCTTGAAAGACATTAGGCAGTGCCTTCAAGAAGCCAATGAGAGAGACAACAACTTTCAACAGCAGCTCATTGAGCTCAAGAAGGCCAAGCTGGCCTTAAAAGAGAGGAGGCTTGCACTAGAGGAGATGAGTTTTGCAAGGCCCTCTATTTCTGTGCCAATTATCTTGCCAGAAGACACAGGTAATGTGATTTATTGTTCAATGAGGATTCATGAAGTTTCAGTCATATCTTGTGCAATGTGAAATGTTTTCTATATGTAGTTATGACTCATCCCACTGTACAATGTCTTTTGCAGGTCATGGGGAACTGAATAGCCCAAATTAATAAAACTATACAATGTTTTTTATTAATAAAGCTAGATGCAATGTTTTTTATGTCCATGTGTTTGTTGAACCATGCACACAAGGCCTAAGGCCATATGAAATACTATAATAATTGTTATGAGTTCTTCCAAGTGTTTCTGAAGTAAATGGCTAATGGTTGATGATTATTTTCAGACATAAGCATTTAAGTTTCAATATTATTAATATATAAAGTCTATATATTTAGCGTGACAGATAGCACAAATATACGTACAGTATGTACTTCATCTAGCCAATACATTTCTACAGGTATAGACAAAAAAGACATGTTTTACCAGTACTGTTCTATGTATACATATTTATAAGAAGCACAACTTTTCATCATTATGAACAGAGGATAGATTAAAGGAATATGTAATCTATACAATTTCTAAGCATGCCACACCTTCACTTTCTTCAATGTAGGGGCTAATGTCATTACTGAAATTGATGACAAGCAATGGGATATGTGAACATTATCACAGCCTGATAATCATCACATGGTTCCTTCAATTAAGCTAGGATTAGTATAGAATTTACACCTCACTAGACTTTCAGAGGAAATCATGGCTGCACTACAACGTGTTCTTCAATTGAGGGTCAGAGAAAGACAAAGACAGAGACGACCACGAAGTAGATTGGTGACTTTAAATGCCTTCGTCAGACAGCATCAAAACCCCTTGGATATCCTTGATGACATGGCTATAATTAGGCGATACCGTCTGCCAAGAAGACAAATAGCCCAACTGCTAAATAGCATTGGACCTCAGCTGATGCGTGCCACCAGGAGAAATTTTGCCTTGTCCCCTGAAGTCCAAATCCTATCAGCCTTGAGATTCTATGCAACAGGCAGTTTTCTCCAGGTACTTGGTGATGGGCTTGGACTAAGTAAGTCATCAGTTTCAAGAGCTGTTCAAGCGGTCACCAATGCATTACTTCCACTTGCTGTGGAACACATTAAATTTCCAGCATCAAGACAGGACATCACAGAAATACAACAGTATTTTTTAACACATCATCACATCCAACAGGTCATTGGAGTGATTAATGGTACCTTGATCCCGATCCTTACACCATCTGTGGATGGCCATGTATATATATGCCGAAAAGGCTATGCAGCTATCAACTGCCAGGTGATCTGTGACCATAAGGGTTTGATCACAGACATTGTGGCAAGGTGGCCCGGAAGCACACACGACTCCTTCATATTCACCAATTCATCTGTGGGTCAGGAGGCACAAAACTCACAGGGACAGTGGAGGCTGCTTGGGGACAGTGGTTACCCACTGAGGCCATATCTCTTCACGTCTGTGGCTAATCCTATGAATAACAGGGAGACAAATTTCAACGAGTCACACCGTGTTGCACGTAGTATTGTGGAACGCACAATAGGGAGGTGGAAGATGCACTTTCGGGCAATTCACCATACCAGCGGTGGTCTTTTGTTTGCTCCACAAAAGTGCTGTGCAGTAATAATAGTAACAGCTATGCTGCACAACATTGCAGTGCAGATGAGAGTGCCCTTACTAAACAGGGAGGAAGATGAAGAGGTGGAGGAGATGGAGGAGGTGGAGGATGAAGATGGCATGGGACCACATGACCAACCAAGAAATGCCCAATACATGGCTGGTTTTCATGCACGTCAGCAAGTCATTGACAGATTTTTTTGAAATCATCCCTATTTTGGCCAGTCTTTGAAGCATATTTTCCACATTACTTATTTTATGATTTTTTTTGTTCATTCATTTAATTTAGATGTGTATTTCAATTTTTTTCTTCCCTTTTTAATTATTTCATTTATAAATTAATTTAAACAAAACACGATTACAATAAAGTACAATCAAAACCTTATATTATACTCACGTTGCAGTTTAATCTGTTAAATCTAGATAAAAAGTGTAATCTGCCGGTTGTCCTGCAGGAGACCTCATAAATCTGTCTTCTTACGATGCACTTGGGGATTAACGATTACTCCAGAGCACTCGTAGTTCTACGAAGATTTTCAAGTGCTACTTAAGTTACGATGCTTTTGGGAAACAGACCATAATATTAAGATCGTACGTTTTTGTGAACTTCTTTTGGGAAACGCAGCCCAGCTCAACTGCAAAATTGATTGCTTTCAACTGTAGACTTGTTCAGTGAAATGGGACAAAAACAAACAATATATTGACTTATAAATCCACTTTTGTATTGTCAGTGCTTCTGGCACAACAATGCAATATACACTCACTGAGCACTTTATTAGGAACACTATACTAATACTTGTAGGGCCTCCCTTTGCGGTCAAAACTGACTCAATTCTTTGTGACATGGATTCCACAAGATGTTGGAAACATTCCTTTGAGATTCTGGTCTGTGTTGACACTATTGCATGCGAATATCCATTTCTACCACATCCCAAAGGTGCTGTAGAACTGGGAAGGTCACTGAAGAACAATGAACTCATTGTCATGTTCATGAAACCAGTTTGAGACAACTTTTGCTTTGTGACATGGTGCATTATCATACTGGAAGTAGCCATTAGAAGATGGCAAAATTTTGGTCATAAAGGGATGCACATGGTCAACAACTATACTCAAATAGGCTGTGACATTCAAGCGATGATTGATTGGTTTTAACAGGCCCAAAATTTGCAGAGAAAACAGTCACCACACCAGCGCCAACAGCCTTGAATGTTGACACAAGGCAGGCTGAGTCCATGGATTCATGCTGTTGGTGCCAAATTCTGACCCTACAATCTGTGTGCCTCAGCAGAAACCAAGATTCATCAGAGCAGACTATGTATTTCAGTCTTAAACTGTCCAGTTTTGGTGAACCAGTCACAACTGTAGCCTCAGTTTTATGTTCTTGGCTGATAGAAGTTGAACCCGATGTGGTTTTCTACTGTTGTAGCCCATCTGCCTCAAGGTTTGACGTGTTATGCATTCTGAGATGCTATTCTGCTCACCACAATTTTACAGAGTGATTTTCTGAGTCACCATAGAGACTCTGTCAGCTTGAACCATTCCTTCACAGGTCACTTCTCCATTGACCTGTCTCATCAACAAGATTTTTCCATTTTATAAAAAATATTAGATTTTTTTATTTGTTTTTGGCACAGTTCTGAGTAAATTCTAGAGACTTTTGTGCATGAATATCGCAGGAGATCAGCAGTTACAGAAATACTCAAACCAGCCTGTCTGACACCAACAAACATGCCATGGTCAGATCAAAATTTTTTCCCCATTCTGATGGTTGATTTGAAGATGAACTGAAGCTCCTGACCTATATATGCATGATTTTATGCATTGCACTGCTGCCACATGATTGGCTGATTAGAAAATCACATGAGTAAGTAGGTGTACAGGTGTTCCTAATAAAGTGCTAAATCAGTGGATTTCAATCTAAATATCTGAATATATTTTTTATATTTATCTATAATTATTTGAATTATGAAGTATTATTTATAAAGAAATATCTCTATTTGGAAGCCTTTCTAAGCAAATATTTATATATGCCATTAATCAGTATGTCATGCAATACATTTTAATAAAAATTTTAACTGATGACAGTTCTTCTTATTAAATATATATATCGCCTTATTCATGAAAATCAAAGATATTTGTCTGGTACAAGTAACAACATGCTATAGGCATGTAGTAAATGGCATTTGATTAAAATGTTATTTTGTGTAAAACATTTGTATTGCTTATGGCAGTATTTCATCAAATGATGATCAAATAATGCAGAAAAGTGTTTTAACTGGGCAAATATGTAGATGTGCTGTGTATATAAAAGCACTTTACATTTTCTATAGCTGATGCAGGTGCTGCTCCACGGTGATTCATTCCAAATACTTTTTTGTTTTTTAAATATTGGTCCCCCACCTTTCGCCCAATGTTAGCTGGGATAGGCTCCAGCCCCCCGCGACCCTGTACACAGGATAAGCGGTTGACGATGGATGGATGGATGGATGGATGAAATATTGGTCCTTTACAGTTGAGTGTACCAGTTGGGTCATTGTTAGAATTCATTGGAGCTTGTATATTTAACTTTTCCCCTATGTGTTACAAATATAGTCCCAAGTTCAAGGTTGTATATCATATGTGAGTATGGACAGTTATGGGGGGAATTAGATTATTAAGGCAGTTTCAGTGGGTGTGAAATTCCATATAAAAAGGTTAACGAATGCCTCATTATAGTTGTTTCGAGAACAGGACAAAATAATGACCTTGGCCTTTGCATTGCAATGCATTACCATATAAGAAAAAAGTGTCAGGGAAAGATTTACACAGTACCTTCTGTATGTAGTAGAAACAAGGAATACCAGATTGACTGCCAGTGTCACAATAAAGAATTGCAAATTTAGTCTTAATGTTCACTAGAAAGACTATCCAGTGTCAGACTATATTTCAATCCATGACCATGACAGGATGCCTTTTCCTTGTTTGTGATGCACCTTCTCGTTTTTGCAGCCCCGTTAAAGCACAAGATAATACACCCCACGTTACTCCCTCCCCTGTTTCCCTCTTCATGTCAGACATAAAAACTGACCCTCATTTTTAAGGCTGCCAGGTTCTGTCTTGTAGAACTGCCTATCTGACTCATCCAGACATATTCCGGAGTATTTCCCAGAGGAGAGTAATCTGAATAAAAGACATGTTTATTATACCACTATCCCTCAATTTCTCTCACAAACACTTGCCATGCAGGTGTCTGACACATCTGAAAACAAAGAGAATTGGACAAGATAAATGTGCCTAAGAAGAACTGAATCAACAAAAACTTGCCGCCATAAAAACATTCTTTCAAAAGTTGTGTGTTACCCTTATGGCTAAGAAGGCAACGTCTAGCATGCAAACTGATGATTATGTGTAAAGTCATTGTGAAATGCCATTGTTCAATGGGGAAATAATGTAGAGTGTGACTTAATTTTATCTATTGAGGATTGATTGGATTGTGAAAAGTAGCTGTTACGAAACAGAATGCAGCCAGGTGGTTACAGAGGCAACATGATCACACGGGAAATCAAGATGTTGCTTCCAAAAGTTAATATACCCTGAAATCAACCCCATTCAGCCGAATTACTGACAAGTGCTCTCCCCCATCAGACATTTTTGCATAAATTTAAGTGTGATCACATTTCCTTCTAATGCTACTGATAGCGAGTTGTGCAAACCATTTACAGCTCATTGCTCTTGATACCGATAATCGATATTTAAAATATATATATATAATAATATATACAAATATATGTATATAAAAATAATGATAAATCACTAGTAGATTGCAACAGCAAAAAGGTATGAAACCAGGGGTGGACTGGGAAGACAAATCGGTCAGGATTTACATAGGGTGTCTGTGGCAGGGCGGAGGGTGGGGCCGGGTCATGATCATACACACCCGGTCCCTTATTAGGCTAATCAAGCCTCTGAATTATAAAGGTCGACTGCAGAGGGTCGTGCGGGAGAGAGAGATCGTTTACGGACATGTCCGTCATGTGTGTGTTTATGTTGTCTTATAAGTTTCTCATTAAAATATTATTTATATTGAAAAGCCGGTTCTCACCTCCTCCTTTCCATTGAATACCTTTACACTGGTGCCGAAACCCGGGACCGGGTGTGTATGCTGCCGTTTTATGGCCCGTTCTGCATAACGCGTTGTTGCATTTTAGCTTAGTGCCGGTTCTCCCAATAGCCAGTCTGCCCCTGATCTGCCCCAAAGTGCGTTGGCCCACTGAGAAAATGCCCGGTTTGCCAGATTACCAATCCAGCCCTTTATGAAATGTATATGAAATCATGTGTCTCACATGGAAATTTTAAATGAGGCTCTTTATGAAAAGAGTGCATGTTGAAAAGAGAAACAAATGTTTTTGGCCAAAACCAAATGTTGTTCATATATTTATTGACTTTGTTTTACATTTGCAGATAAAAAATAGACATAGCTCTAGTCTGAGCAATAGTCTTCACTCTGAGAAGTGCACTGATTTGATTTTATATGTATGTTTTGTTTTGTTGTTTATGTGTAATGCTAACTGCAACTGGAGATGCAGGAGATTATTCAAAATAAGGCCATGTGTGATTCAAGTAAGGCAGTAAGATGTAAAGTCATTAGCAGAATAAAGGCACAACACGATAGCTGAGACTTTTGGTGTATATTGCAAGGACTGTAAGTTATTGCAAACTTTAAAAGCAATAACAGTGAACAGGCGACTTCTGACTCATCTCTTCATAAACTGAAATACCTTGGTTTTTTTATTCAACACAGTGAGCCTGTCTGAGTCAGTGGGAAGAAGAGACCTGTGTGAAGCTTTCCATGCAGAAATATTTTTTACATTCATTTTAAGGTGGTGAAATAATTTTTGTGATGTAAAAATACATTCTCTTATCCCAATTTAATATGCAGCCACTTTAATGTGTATACTCCTTTGTGTTACATGGAAGACAGAAAGTCATTCAGGTTTGCAACAACATGAAAATGACACAAAAAAAATATTAGGGTGAACTATCCCTTTTAACAAATATTAATTCTATCTTTTAAATGTGAATTAGAAAAGCTGGAATTTCACTGTATCAAAGTATTTCTAGCAAGTCAGCCCACTGGCGGCCATCTCAAAATGTGTGCCATTTTTATGTTGTCCACCTAAAATATATATCTTAATAGTTTTGGGAGTCTTGGCTTGTTGTTGTGTTCTATTAGGTCTTTGACTGAAATGGGTTGTCCTTTTCTGAAGGACATTTGAGTAAAAAACTGTCTCTATTTTCCCAAGGACAATCTGATTGAATTTACAGCAAGGTCCACTTATAATGGCCTCTATTCTTTAATGCTATCTTTTTGATCGTGACCCTATTCCACAGAGACCCCAAAGGCCAGTGTTTAATCCCCTTCCCCACATCAGTTTCAAAGTGCTATGGCAACCATAAATCTGTATTCTTCGGTAGGTCCCAAGCAAGGCTCAATTATTTAACTGCGAATGGGCCAGGGTGAATATATATGACTGCTTCATTCTTCTGGGATTCAAATTGCGTGGTCCGCCCACAGTCTGTTCACCGACTGTCAAATGTCAAGCATTGGCCGGAATCAGCAGTTCCTAATCTATGTTATTGGCTGGGAAAACTCAACTTCCATGAAGAAGAGCAAGGAGGATTTTATCAGTCTGCCTGCAAAAAAGTTGTATAAACAAGGTATGACTGCCTAAACTACACTGTTGTGATCCAATCCTGATCGAACTAGTTTGTACTTTTCATTGCAGGTAGAGTGGATTTGGTGTAGGCCACTTGTGTAGTGAAATGGTTAAAGACTCCTTGCCAGGGATTTAGTTTTATCTTGTATTTCACACAATTGCTACTCCCTCATGTAAGATATCAGATTTTTTCACACTCAGTCTTTCACAGTATTGGTATTTTAGCATACATGCGTATAAATCACGATCACACGGGAAGTTGACATGTTGTTTCAGAGATTTCCAGTACCCCATTATCGGCCTCCATTGACACTAGTGTATCTACCTTCCCCTGTCGCGTGACCGGAAGCGTGTTGCGTTAATACTTTGGGAGACCTGTGTTCTGATCCCATGTTGAAACCGGGAAGTGATTGCGTTCGCATAATCAGTGACTAGCACGATTCAGAGGTTGCATTTTGCCCTATCACATAAAATATTTACTCCACTGATCTTTAGGTTAAGGTTTGGTGTTTGAGTTGGGGTTACAGTTCATAATACATGCATCCCTCTTCAGTGTATTACAGCCTGTCTAACTGTAAACAACTCACTTTTAGCACCCCAACGTTTACATTACACCAAGAAAATGGAGCTCACACATGCCCAAACACCCAACAACACTTACCGCTTTGTCTACTGACATCAGTGTTTTGAATTTCGGTAAGCACAGACCGATTTTATCTTAAGAAAAATTATCCTACTATTTCCGATTTTTCTGTGAGATCAGTCTGGCATGAAACAAGCAAACATTGATATGTTTCATATATTTGTTTTCTTATTGTCAATGAAAAAAGCTCTTCTGTGGTTTAAAATTGATCAGCACAAACCGCTGTTTGATAAAGTTATCCCTGCCAGATCAATGCATGCTGTGAGAGTGCAGTGGTGCTCTATGACTGTCTATAAAGGACACGTGATTGACAAATTGCATGATCGTATAATTAAATTTTTTGATGTGCACTTGTGTGAACATACCATCGATTATTCAATCATGCTCTAAAAAAAAAAAACTATAATGGAGACAGATCAAGTCAGTCAAGTACACAAAAGGTCACACAAAGCATCGCTACACTTCTCCAAGAAACTGCCCTGAAGAAAAAAAATTGTTTTCTTTATTAAATTAACTGCATCAATTAATTGTCAAAATGGTGCAAAACAGAAACAAGGAAATCGTTTGAATTCTGTTAGGATAGCATAAGTCAAAAAAATGTTACCTACTCAAATAACAGATCCTACTACAGTATTTATTAAGAACTGTATGCTCTCATTTAGCAGACATTTTGTCTAAAGCAACCTACACTACACTTATTACAGTGAACGTTCCCTTGGAGCAACCTGAGGTTAAGTGTTTTGCTCAGGGGCACAATGGAGATAGCGCAAGTCTTGCTCTTCACTGGAATAAAGCTCCCTAATCTCTAATTATCAGATCTGATCTTTAGACACCACCAATTATTATGAAATCTGAAGACTAATCCGAAGAATAGAAGTGGTTCAGGTGGAAACAGTAACTCATGTTTCATGTCTCCATATAGGTACAATTTTGTCTTATCATTCCATGTCTGGTGAGAGCTCCTTTGTTTCAGACTTCCAATTCTTGTAGGAACTCATAAGATTTGACGTTTCACCCTAGGGTTTCCACCTTGGCCCTGTAAAATTCCTGGACACCTGATCAATGACTGAAAAATGTATTGCTGGCCATAATACAAGAAATAAAACATATTTGTTTTTATTGTTTTCTCATTGTTTCATTTGGAAGTGTAGCATATAAATCAATCAAACAACAACACAATAAATAATATATTTTAGCCTATTTACTTTTGAATAACTTAATCGATCCAGACAAGTAATTAGCATTATGTCAATGACCCGTTTAAGAAACTTGGATTTTAAAGCATGTTGAAAAGTATGAACTTATGCAAACACATCTTCACCTTATTCTTAAGGGTAAAAGTTGAAAGTGTATTTCAAATGGTAGGGTTTGTGTTAGCAATGTCAAGGTCATGGGTAGATTCTCATGGTACGTGTACTGATAAAACGTATAGCTGTAGGTCTCATTGGATAAAAGAGTCTATCAAATGCAAACACATCTAGAAGATTGACTAAATGAGTAATCAATACATGTTATATGATTTCCAGTAAATAAATATTGGCCTGTTCCTCACACAAATACATGATATGACTTCCAAAGGCTAAGAATATAGCACTCGGGTTGTATGGCATAATCACAATCAACTTTCATTAAATAGAAAAGAGAAGCCTGGACATGCTACATTTCTCCTTTCACAGAAGAAAACAAGAAGAAATAGTGATTTTGACAAAGTAGATGAAGTCAGAATGTTCTTTTTTTGGTGAACTAGGATGATCTTTTCATTGTCTTTGTTACACAATAAAGGATACTAACTATACAGTATGAACAGTTACAGCTCTGGAATCCACACATTCAACACATAAGCAGTCTTATTTCTCAAATCTATTGACCCATTTCACTGAAACACAGTTCTGCTAGAGCTCAGATGTTCTCTTACTGTGGCTGTGGCCTCCCCTGCTGCCCTAGTTGTGGGTTGAGATTTATAAATACAGTTCTAAAACATTCCCCCACTGATTAAACTGACCCATCCCATTAAACCATAATGAGGCTGTCACTCAGAACATGAAGTAAGGGAGAGGAGGAGAAGTAGGTAAGGCCAGATCGAGAGGAAGATTGAGTCGGGACTGACTCCAGTGACGATTTCTCATTATTGGGGGCAGAATGTGTCAAGGGAGCCATTCGCTGGTGGAGTGGCAGCTCGTACACCTTTCGTGCCAGCCTGCCTGTCATCCCCCCCTCAAACTGGTACTTCTTTCTTGGCAAGCTCTGACAGAGCTCCCTCTCTCCCTCTTTCCCTCTAGAAACATCAATAGTTTTATCTAGTGGTACACACCCTAATGCGCAGGTTCTGTCTTTTTGTCCGCAACCCATTTTTAAAGTTCCAAAATGTTTGCAACACTGCATCCCTACCCACGTTACACATTAAGCTATACAGGTAACAGCACATACTATAGCACATTTTTACTATTTCAACTATTTTATTGTAATTGAATCTATAACAAGAACTATAACAAATTATTTTGGAGCCCTTTCATTGACACTCACCCTGTCAAGTGAGAGTACCGGTCTTCAAGGAATAGTTTATCCAAATATGAAAATTCTCTCATCATTTACTCACCCTCATGCCATCCCAGATGTGTATGACATTCTTCCGCTGAACACAAATTAAGACATTTAAAAGAATATCTCAGCTTTGTATGTCCATACAATGTAAGTTAATGGTTGGCAGAAATTTGAAGGTCAATGTGGGTGTGAAACAGATCAATATTTATATCTTTTTTTTTTTTTTTACTATAAATTATCCTCCCTGCCCAGTAGGTGGTGATATGAACGAAGAATGTGAATCGCCAAAAACAATATCAATGTGGAATGTGGAAGTGAAAGTGGAGATTTATCTATATCTCACTATGGGTGCTTCTCAATCAGAAGGCTGCAGCTAGATATCTTGGCTGCCATGTCATCCAGCACCATTGAAGTCCGTCTCAATTACGAGGACTCTTGGAAGGCAGCCTCGTTTCGCAGCCTTAGTTCACCATATTTTCGAGGATGCATCAAGTGCATCCTTCACGACCTTCAGTCACCCACAATCCCTTGCACATGCGCAATTACTAGACCATTTCATACTAGCGCTCAATGCTGAGGAGGAGCCTGGCCTACAGCCTCAGAAGGACTGGTCTAGGAAGGATACAGCCTAACTAGGCTACAGAATATATGCAAGTAATGTATTTGCAGAGCTGATTATTTTTCATGTGAAGCATTTCAGACTATACTGCCAGCATGAAAGCACCCTATATTATAAATATATTTTTGTACTATATAATAACTTTTTCTGCGATGGACTGGCGACCTGTCCAGGGTGTCCCCCGCCTTTCGCCCAATGTTAGCTGGGATAGGCTCCAGCCCCCCGCGACCCTGTACACAGGATAAGCGGTTGACGATGGATGGATGGATGGATAATAACTTTTTCACTATTTAATTTAGATCACTTAACTCTACAGCTAACTTCTCAACAACAATAATAACAAATGAAAATGTAAGAGGCAGATAAAGATACAGTGACCATTTTATTTTCAATATGTTATAATAATGTTACATTTTCTTAAAAAAAATTTTGACATTATTATCTAGTTCTTTTGCTTGTTTTTTGTTGTTGTTGTGTGCAATAGAATGTTTAAAGCAAGCTTTACAAGTAGCTTTACAAGTTTAGTAGGTGCTATTTCAGACTTTAAGAAGAGAGTAACAGGGAAAGAGAGACAACGCATAATATTATCCTGTTCTTTTTCATTGACTAATGATGCTGTCAGTACTAGCCTGTGCTTGGCCCCTGTGCGCTCAACCTCAAACATTGGTTACGCACTGTGGAGCACAAGGTTGTGCCTACTCTTCCCTCTTGCCTAGAAAGACTGTGAAGGAGATAAAGAATGCATCTCCTCTCATACATCCTCTGTCAATGCAGTTCTCCAGACTGATGCTCATCTGCTAAACTGTGGAGGCTCAACTGCTCCTAATTACTCAATTGGACTGATCTTTCCCTCAGTCCACATGCTGCATGCCAGTGTTGGGGAGGCTACTTTGAAACTGTAGCTTTCCAAGCTATAAGCTACTCCACATTATAGTAGTTCAACAAAAGTAATAAATACAGTAAAACCTTTTTTTTTTAAACTTTAACACTTGGGACATTCTCCCCAAAGGCCACCAGAGGTCACTAGGAGAATTAAGACTGACAGCTGAAACCCATGTCTTGCATACATCTGTGCATGGTGGTTCTTGAAGCACTGACTTCAGCTGCAGTCCACTCTTTGTGAATCTCCCCCACATTTTTGAATGGGTTTTGTTTCACAATCCTCTCCAGGGTGCGGTTATCCCTATTGCTTGTACACTTTTTTTCTACCACATCTTTTCCTTCCCTTCACCTCTCTATTAATGTGCTTGGACACAGAGCTCTGTGAACAGCCAGCCTCTTTAGCAATGACCTTTTGTGTCTTGCCCTCCTTGTGCAAGGTGTCAATGGTCGTCTTTTGGACAGCTGTCAAGTCAGCAGTCTTCCTCATGATTGTGTAGCCTACAGAACTAGACTGAGAGACAATTTAAAGGCCTTTGCAGGTGTTTTGAGTTAATTAGCTGATTAGAGTGTGGCACCCGGTGTCTTCAATATTGAACCTTTTCACAATATTCTAATTTTCTGAGATACTGATTTTGGGTTTTTCATTAGTTGTTAGTTATAATCATCAAAATTAAAAGGAATGAACACTTGAAATATATCAGTCTGTGTGGATTGAATGTATACATTATCCAAGTTTCACTTTTTGAAAGGAATTACTGAAATAAATCAACTTTTTGATGATATTCTAATTATATGACCAGCACCTGTACACACTGTGTGTTTCAAATTGGAAAACAAATGCACCTTCAAGGGGGAAATACTGTATCTTTTTTAAATACATTACTTTCAAATTATATAATTTATAATATCAGAGCTCTAATTTGTAGAGTTCTGAATGAATGAACATTTTCAGATAGGGTGACGACATTACCCCTTAGTTTAATTTATGCTAACTATAAAAAGCACTGATTCAGACTTTGCAACAGTACATAGGAAAGAGTGAACCATTTATTTAGGATGCACTAACTGACTAGGATGTATCAGACTTCCAACATAATGAGAGTACTATTTAGCACAAACAGATTCACTAGGATGAATCAAACTTTGCAATATTACATATGAAAGCGTGAAAACCATTTAAAATGAATCAGACTTTATAATGTGACATATGAGAGAGAGAGAGATACTCATTTAGGACTAACCGATTTACTAGAATTGATCAGACTTTCCAACACTAAATATGATATCGAAAACCCTTTAGGATGAACTGATTCACAAGGATGAATCAGACTTTGTAACAAGGATCCTTTAGGACAAACAGATTCATTAGAATGATTCAGATTTTGCAACGCTACATATGAGAGAGGGAACCATTTAGGATAAACCAATTTACTAGAATGAATAGGAATTTGCAATGCAACATATGCGAGAGAGAGAGAACCATTAAGGACAAATTGAATCACTGATGAATCAAACTCGCTAGAATGAATCAGACTTTGCAATAATAAAATATATTGGATTTAGAAAATCCTTTAGGATGAACTGATTCACTAGAATGAATCATATTTTGCAATACTACACATGAGTGAGAGATATATTTAGGTTTAAATTTTTCACTAGACTGAATCAGATTTTGAAATACAACAAATGAGAGAGAGAGAATAATTTAGGACTAACTGATTCACTAGATTGAATCAGACTTTCCAACACTAAAGTGGATTTAGAAAACCCTATAGGATGAACTGATTCATTAGAATGTGTCAGTTTTTGCAATGCTACAAATGAGTGAGAGATCCAATTAGGTTGAAACGATGCACTAAAATGAATCAGACTTTCCAACACTAAATTGGATTAGAAAATCCTGTGGGATGAATTGACTCACAAGAATGTATCAGATTTTGTATCAACATTGTATTTGAGAGAGATAACATTCAGGATGAACTGATTCACAAGGATGCTCCTTATGAAAATCAAAAGTTCATGGCAAATTCGCCACTGATGGTTTTCACATGCAAATGAGCTTTCCGGCAAACTTGCTGCAAACTGTCCATTGTTGCCAAAAGTTTGCCAGAGGTTCACCACTACCAGCGAAGAGCTGCAAAATTCTGGCACACATTTGCAGCGAATCATAAGCTCTTTTGTATGGGAAAATAACAAGTGGCAAATTTGCTACAAGTTAGCGGCTAGTTTCGATTTTTTTTGTAGGGGCATCCTTCACCATCCCTTTCTCTCCTCAGCCATGTTTTCATTAATCAGAAAACTACTACAGCACTGCAGCCACTCAGCCAGCAATTAGAAGAGGAGGAGGCGTAGCAAGACTGTGGTTGTTCCCTGTACTGTTCCAGTGTGTGTGTGTGCGCATGTGTGAATTGCTTGAGGTTCGAGTGACTGGGCCTTGAATTTCCTGGCAGTTCACCAGCTCCATTTACTGACCATTACTGTTCTGCTCTTCAGAACAATTCACATAGAAGAACAAAGCCCTCATGCCTCTCACCATCTGTATGCCTTCTTTAATGGGGTTTCATAAAAGAGTCTCCTCCAACCGGAATAAGTATGAATAAGACACGCTTTCAAAAGACATTTAACCTAAAGTGGGTTTGTGAGCTGTGAAAGCTAATCTGGTTCTGTGGCTTCTCAATAATATATCACAGTTTAGGTCAAGACTACAGAGGCTCTGACTTTCATATGTACCATATGGCAATCCTGGCAAATGTTGTAGCAGTAATATACTGCAAAATGTGGATTCAGTGAGATTTCTAAAGCAACTTTGGATTTAATACCTGATCCTAAGACAATACCTCTTTGAGCTTGTCTCTTTTAAACTACTTATTGTGATCAAAGATCACAATGAACCACATACAATGCTTGAGTCACCAAATCGTGTTGTAAACAAGGAAGTATTGACATATCTGCACGGAAGCAAAGGTTAATAACAGCTAAACATATGGAGCTGTGCACACCAAAGCAGCAAATGAATCTCAGAATGGTGCCTTAGATTTCTGTAAAAAAAAAAAAAAAGAGAGAGAGAGTTTTAGCATTGAGTGTGGCACTCTAAACAACTGCATTGCAGTCGGTTTATGTTTTTGTTATTGCACACCAGTTGCAAGGAGTAATATATCCTCTGGCTTTAATTCCAGAAGACTTTGATGCTTCTGTCACAGATCAGCACCATATGGAAAAATGCTTGATGCAAAACGTTTATGCAAAAGAATGCAATGTGGGCAGGTGTAAACTTTAAAGGCATTGCTCAAAACTGAAAGTTCTGTCATATTTTATTCACCCTCCTTCCAAAGCCATGTGACTTTCTTCCTTCTGCAGAACACAAAGGGAGACATTTTAAAGGGTGCCTTTATCACTGATTTCCAAACAATAGCAGCTGATAGTGACCCAAAAGCATCTTAAAAGTAGTACATGCGACTCACACATCATATTCCAAGTCTTCTGAAGTGATCCAACACCTTTGTTTGATGAACAGACTAAAATTTAAGACATTTCAAATAAAATATGTCAATAACAAGTCATTGGTTCTTGCATGTCTCTTGACTAAACGTCATTCATGATACATGCAGTGTTGGGTAAGTTACTTTAAAATAGTAAAATAGTAAAATATTTCTCTAAAATTGTAATCATATTACTTAAGTAATCCACTAAAAAATATTTATCTAAAATTGTATTCAGATTATTTACTTATTACTTAATTTTAAAAGTATTCACATTGCTTAAATTACTTTCTAAAGCATTTTTTCCACTCAACATATTTAAAATAATATCTACAGGTGCTGGTCATATAATTAGAATATCATCAAAAAGTTGATTTATTTCAGTAATTTCATTCAAAAAGTGAAACTTTCCACACAGACTGATATATTTCAAGTGTTCATTCCTTTTAATTTTGATGATTATAACTGACAACTAATGAAAAATCCCAAAATCAGTATCTCTGAATATTGTGAAAAGGTTCAATATTGAAGACACCGGGTGCCACACTCTAATCAGCTAATTAAATCAAAACACCTGCAAAGGCCTTTAAATTTTCTCTCAGTCTAGTTCTGTAGGCTACACAATCATGGGGAAGACTGCTGACTTGACAGCTGTCCAAAAGACGACAATTGACACCTTGCACAAGGAGGGCAAGACACAAAAGGTCATTGCTAAAGAGGCTGGCTGTTCACAGAGCTCTGTGTCCAAGCACATTAATAGAGAGGCGAAAGGAAGGAAAAGATTTGGTAGAAAAAAGTGTACAAGCAATAGGGATAACCGCACCCTGGAGAGGATTGTGAAACAAAACCCATTCAAAAATGTGGGGGAGATTCACAAAGAGTGGACTGCAGCTGGAGTCAGTGCTTCAAGAACCACCACGCGCAGACGTATGCAAGACATGGGTTTCAGCTGTCGCATTCCTTGTGTCAAGCCACTCTTGAACAAGACACCGCGTCAGAAGCGTCTCGCCTGGGCTAAAGACAAAAAGGATTGGACTGCTGCTGAGTAGTCCAAAGTTATGTTCTCTCATGAAAGTACATTTTGCATTTCCTTTGGAAATCGAGGTCCCAGAGTCTGGAGGAAGAGAGGAGAGGCACAGAATCCACGTTGCTTGAAGTCCATTGTAAAGTTTCCACAGTCAGTGATGGTTTGGGGTGCCAAGTCATCTGCTGGTGTTTGTCCACTGTGTTTTCTGAGGTCCAAGGTCAACGCAGCCGTATACCAGGAAGTTTTAGAGCACTTCCTGCTGCTGACCAACTTTATGTAGAAGCAGATTTCATTATCCAGCAGGACTTGGCACCTGCACACAGTGCCAACGCTACCAGTACCTGGTTTAAGGACCATGGTATCCCTGTTCTTAATTGGCCAGCAAACTCGCCTGACCTTAACCCTATAGAAAATCTATGGGGTATTGTGAAGAGGAAGATGCGATACGCCAGACCCAACAATGCAGAAGAGCTGAAGGCCACTATCAGAGAAACCTGGGCTCTCATAACACCTGAGCAGTGCCACAGACTGATCGACTCCATGCCACACCGCATTGCTGCAGTAATTCAGGCAAAAGGAGCCCCAACTAAGTATTGAGTGCTGTACATGCTCATACTTTTCATGTTCATACTTTTCAGTTGGCCAACATTTCGAAAAATCCTTTTTTTGTATTGGTCTAAAGTAATATTCTAATTTTCAGAGATACTGAATTTGGGATTTTCATTAGTTGTCAGTTTTAATCATCACAATTAAATGAAATAAACATTTGAAATATATCAGTCTGTGTGTAATGAATAAATATAATATCCAAGTTTCACTTTTTGAATGGAATTACTGAAATAAATCAACTTTTTTGATGATATTCTAATTATATGACCAGCACCTGTATATTTCTTCCTTGTTCATTGTTGCACACAAGTCATATGCTCAGCATCTCACATTTCTCCTTCACAATGACTTGTTACAGGACCATAACTCACTTAAATTCTACATAAATAATATATTAGAAATAAGCATATACCTGTATCGTATTTAAAAAGAATTCAATAATTACAATAATTTTAAAAGTAATGCATTACATACTTTTTTAATAATAAATATTTAGATTACAGTAACTAATTAATTTGTAATTGGATTACACCCAACACTGGACACCGGAACCAATAAGGTTAAATGTTAACAATGTGTCACCATATTTCTTGGATTGGAACGCTATTAGTGAGTAATGTCAGAATTAGCATTTTTGTGTGAACTGTTCCTTTAACAATAAAACTCAATTACCAAAAAGGCAGTACTGAGCTCAATTGTTTGTTTCATGGGAGCATTTTTTTTCTCAGGAATACAAGAACCCCACCACTGAGAATTTACCATTTAACACAATTAGAGCATAATTTGGTTTGAACATCATCTAATCACCAACCTGTGTACAGTGTGCTCTCCTTTGAGGATGTCTAGAGAGCTCTATCACTACACAGGGCAACATAAGAGTCTCACATTTTAAGCAGAGAGAAATTTGGTTGTGTGTGGATGGCAATAAAAATGGTACTTGTTCGGTTTGTTTTATTACCAAGTATTCATTAGGGCTGGGTCTCCTTCAGGAAAAGGCTGATGTGTTGGAGGTCTACAATTTCACAACCGATTGACAACTTGGTCCCTGAGTTGATTCCGATGTCCAAGTCGAATGCGTTTCTGTTGACTTGTTTCCTCACTTCTCTTGGGCTATCATTATTTTGGACCTTGACATTATGTATGAGAAAAGCAAATCAGCATGTCATTGCTTTGGCACTCTGTCTAAACCTGTCTGTTCCCTCTGAGATTGGCTTGTTTTTGCCTGGGTGAGGAAGACTTCGGTCTTCCTGTGCCCTGCTTTGCTGTTTTCTATGATACAAACAGAAACCGAGAGCCCTTGTCTCCACCACTCAGGGAGGATGTGTTCCTCGAGGCAAACAGCTCATCTAAATGATCAAAGACACAACACTTTTGTTCCCCTCCTGCCATGTTACATGAGTCAGCTCAAACTGTAAAGTGCATCCATCTTATATGATTAAGTTTACATGCATGTGTACCCAAGGGAGGAATAAACATGTTGTTTTTTGGTGTAGGTAAACATGCCAAATGTATTCATGACTGTTTGTTTCCACCTTTTTTTTCTTTGTCATATTTGGAACATATGTCCGTTAATATAATATGATCAGTAAGTTTTACTATGTATATATATGAATCAGACGACTGGTTAACAATACCTAATGCTATTGTATGATAGACATACTGTATAACAATATAGAAAACATTATAATTCTCAAGAATTTCCCTTTCACCAGAACAATTCATAATTTACAATGATTGTACAAGGGTGCATCGCTCAAAGCATGTCAGGAACATGTCGTATTTCATTTAACATGATCATTTGTGTGATTAAATGTTTATAAAAAACAATGCATTAAAGTTTATATGTATATATATATTCAAGCTTGATTTGCTTTATTTGCATTAAAAAAAAAAATATGCATATTTTTTTCATATATATTTAATCACACAAAATTAACACGTTAGATCCACATCCGCCTATATATATATATATATATATATACACACACACACACCGATCAGCCACAACATTAAAACCACCTGCCTAACATCGTGTAGGTCCCCCCTCGGTGTACAAAAATAACAGTTCTGACCCATCGAGGCATGGACTCCACAAGAGCTCTGAAGGTGTCCTGTGGTATCTGGCACCAAGACATTAGCAGCAGTTCCTTTAAATCCTGTAAGTTGAGAGATGGGGCCTCCATGGATCGGACTTGTTGGTCCAGCACATCCCTCTAAATTCCCCAGATCTCAATCGGATTGAGATCTGGGGAATTTGGAGGCCAAATCAACACTTTGAACTCTTTTTGTCATGTTCCTCAAACCATTCCTGAACAATTTTTGCAGTGTGGCAGGACGCATTATCCTGATGAACATCCACACGAATGCCAGGACCCAAGGTTTCCCAGCAGAACATTGCCCAGAGCATCATACTGCCTCCGCTGGCCTTCCCATAGTGCCATCTCTTCCCCAGGTTAACGATGCACATGCACCCGGCCGTCCACATGATCTAAAAGAAAAAGTGATTAATCAGACCAGGCCTCTTTCTTCCATTCCTCCTTGGTCCAGTTCTGATGCTCACATGCCCATTGTAGGCGCTTTCCACAGTGGACTGGGGTCAGCATGTCACTCTGACCAGTCTGCAGCTACGCAGCCTCATACGAAGCAAGCTGTGATGACATGTGACAAGTTTTTCAGCAATTTGTGCTACAGTAGCTCTTCTGTGGGATCGGACCAGATGGGCTAGCCTTTATATTTTTTATATATATATAATATAAATTATTTGAATTAGAATGTTTTCTCAGTAAATATTTGTATCCAATGTGATGTATGTGATTAATTGTGATTATTTTTTATTAATTAATCTGCATGGTAATTCATTATATTAAAATGTTAATTTTAAGAATAAAATAAGATAATAAATAAAAACAGGATTTCATATTACACATATTTGTTTTTATAGGAAAATTACAGTATGACATTAATGGCACATTTCTTGTTAGTGTCATGTGAAAAAAAGAACTTATTCACATTATAGTAATGGGAAAAAAATTCAGTATTATAAAAAGAAATTTAAATGTGACCATATTCTTCACAAGATTCACCCAAATATTAAACTGTTGCTTCATGTTTTGATTCTCATAAGGTTCAAATTCATGTTGTTCTCTACCGTGCTGGACTTAAGGCTAATCACTGTAACAGACTGACACATTTAATTTAATTTAATTTAAAATAAAGCTCATGATTTAAAACTAAATATATTTTACAACTGACTAAAAGTAATAATATTAACCTCATTTGGCAAACCCACAGAAAGAGCAGGCCTTGACGGCAACATTTATTTCACTATTCTCATTTATTACTCTGTTGCTAAGAGACAGTCTATCTGATTGCACCACAATGACATACTGTCGTTTTTTCCTTCTGAGGTCAGCACCAAAAGAAGATGACGAATGTTTTTGCTTGTCACTGGGGATGTTCTTTAGATACAACAATAAGCTTGTCTGGTTGCTTTTTACATCCGAAAAGGCTGATTTATTTAGGCATAAAATATAAAAATGATGGCTATTTTTATTATTGGAAGAGAAACATGCAAACCCAGTGAATCACCCTTTATAGAGTTTGAAGCAGAATCAACAGACTGCTGTTTAAAAATAGGATAGCACTCGAATATGTGGCTCTGTGGTATACACTACAAGCACAAGGAAGGCTTCCCATTGTGTGGGAACCGCATATCATGCAGTTTATTTCTAGTATATTCTGGAAGAATGTAGGAAATGAATCTATATTGGCTTAACAGTTACAATGCCATAGAGATGAAGACAGGGGGAAGTCTGTCTAACCTGTACTTTGTTTTTAAGCACTGCTGAGAAGCTTAGGTCAAAGTTTTAAAAAAATACAGCTTTTCACCTTTCCCAAATCCCTCAATGAAATAAACAATAGTTCCAAAAATCTTCAGCATTAGACACTGTATTACTGATAAAATTGAAAAGAGAGGATAGTGGAGGGGAAAATGCATGTAGCCAATAAAAAGCCAGCAAATGAGTGATGAAAATATCAAAGAGCAGCCTGCGGGTGTAGACAAACTGCTAAACACAAGCAGAGGTCTAGTCCTTTGGGTCACTGATAAAGCGGATAACATCCAGAGTTGAAAGAACTTTCAGAATGCTCTCATTACACTGTGACCCAAGTGACACTTAAACGATGGAGCTGGCACAGTTTTGTGGTTGTCTGACACAGTAATCCTTCATATTATTTCTCATCCTCTCCTTTTCAGAGAATCTAAAAATGTGCAGTCACACAGCTGCCAGCTCACAGAAAATCTTTTAAATGATAGCAATCTTTGGAAATCACTCTTTAATCTAGGATGAAATAGCTGCTTGACAATCTATTACTCCTTTAGCATTTTCCATCTTTTGATCTTTTCATCCTCAGACAGTTTATATTATTTCACTTTTATCTCTTAATTGTTTAGAGAATGTTCAAGTAATATACAGAATTGTATTCAAATAATGAATAATCATGTAATGTAAAATCAAAGTGTAGTTCTTTTAATCAAGGAAAATAGTTTAAAACATTAATTGTGATGGCTGATAGTGTTGTTTATTTGTACACACACACGCTCTGTTCTCAGAAGTCCTTGGAAGGCGCCTATGCGCAAACCTAGTTGTCATGGCAACTGAATAAACAAAACCTCACCTGGTCAATATTTACTCGTCATCAGAATAAGGTAAATGTCCTGGCTATTGTAATCTATTGTGCTGTAGGTGTTTGGGTTTAGTTTTAAAACTGAATGATATCAACATTGAACATTATTATATATATTTTTATTAATTAGAAGATTAATTCCATGTAGGGATACATGCAGTAGTCCCAACAAGCATTTTCTTATTTTAAATTAAACTGTGTTTTTTTAGTTGGTAGATCTTATGGAGTTGGTCATTTAAAAGTAGATCATCACACAAAAATGTGTGGGCACCCCTGTACTAGGCCATGGTTCTCAGCAGGAAACCGATGGAGTGCGTACTCCAGGTAGGGAAGGAGGTATTGCCCCAAGTGAAGGAGTTCAAGTACCTCGGGTCTTGTTCACGAGTGAGGGGACAATGGAGTGGGAGGTTAGCCGGAGAATTGGGGCAGCGGGGGCGGTACTGCACTCGGTCTATCGCACTGTTGTCACGAAAAGAGAGCTGGCCCGGAAGGCAAAGCTCTCGATCTACCGGTCAATTTTTGCTCCTACCCTCACCTATGGTCATGAAGGCTGGGTCTTGACCGAAAGAACTAGGTTGCGAGTACAAGCGACCGAAATGGGCTTCCTCAGAAGGATGGCAGGCTTCTCCCTTAAAGA
The DNA here is from genome assembly GCF_025860055.1 of Xyrauchen texanus. Lineage (NCBI taxonomy): Eukaryota > Metazoa > Chordata > Actinopteri > Cypriniformes > Catostomidae > Xyrauchen > Xyrauchen texanus. The sequence goes on from NC_068311.1 coordinate 25,507,370, forward strand.
TAGGGTTGAGGAGCTCAGTCATCCGTGAGGAGCTCGGAGTAGAGCCGCTGCTCCTTTGCGTCAAAATGAGTCAGTTGAGGTGGTTTGGGCATCTGGTAAGGATGCCCCCTGGCCGCCTCCCTAGGGAGGTGTTTCAGGCACGTCCAGCTAGGAGGAGGCCTCGGGGAAGACCCAGGATTAGGTGGAGAGATTACATCTCCACACTGGCCTGGGAACGCCTCGGGGTCCCCCAGTCAGAGCTGCTTAATGTGGCTGGGGATAGGGAAGTTTGGGGCCCCCTGCTGGAACAGCTGCCCCCGCGACCCGACTTCGGATAAGCGGTTGAAGATGGATGGATGGATATTTACCCAAGGACAAAAATAAATAAATATTCAAATAAATAAATAAAAAACAACAACATAAAATTACAAAGTAATCAATATGTCTCAAAGTCAGCAATTTTCCAAGTCTTCTGAAGTGATACGATCTCTTTGTGCAATGAATCAAAAAATATTTTAGGTTTATTTACACTCAAATTAAATCATATAATTAATAAAATGCTTAAATAAAATGATAATATCAAACCATGAAACGTGATGAAAACCAATAAGGTTTGATGTTATCGGTGTACCAGTCGTAACTGATTTTGTGCATGAGTAGTATCGGTTAATTTTACTGTGGTTTTATGTTCTTTTTTTAAGTTTGAGAGACTAGTGGGTGGTTATAACGCTCTTTTCCATAATTTGATCATTGCTTGATAAATTACATGCTGCTTTGACAACATGATCACATGGGAAGTCAGCATGTTGCTTCCTAGAGTTTCAGCACCCTAGGATCGGCCACATTATGCTGACTCACAGACAAGCACCATCTCCTATCAGACATTTTCGCATTGGCTCCAACAAGTTTAACCTCCCTTGTGTTGAAACCAGAAGCCAGAATGTTGCTTCAACAATGTGGGAGACCAGGGTTTGGATCCCATGTTGAAACCAGGAAGTAATCGTGTTCGCATAATCAGTGACGAGTCATTCGGAGGTTGCATTTTATTTCCTGAGACATACAATTTTTACTCCACTGATGGTTAGGTTTGGGGTTTGGGGGTACAGTTTCTAAATATGTAATCATCTTCACTGTATTACAGCCTTGACGGTGAGTTGGCATATTGTGGCCGATCCTAGACGTCTTATCGCTTTAGCCACTGGGGTCAGAGTTTCCAATTTAGGTCAGCACAGACCAATTTTAGAAAAGTCAACCTATTGTTTCCAATTTCACTGTGAAATCAGTCTGGCAATGAACAATACAAAATGTATCTCTTTTTTATATATATACAATTTTGGCTACCCCCTGCTTTTTGAGGGAGTTCTGTTAATAAGGTGAATTAAGCCCAATTTACTTTCAAAGGAGGCGTGTTTGAACAGGAAATTACATAATTGCAATGACATAATACAAATTTTAGCACATTTTGTGCCAGCTTGAACTGGATTTCGGGTGAAACAATGGTTTGTGCTGAAATACAATGGTTTACAAATCCAATTTAGTGAATTCCATCTGTTTCCAAACAAAGCTTTAATTTGACAGTTGCTGTATATGCCCATACGTAATATGACTGGTAATCTCTAGGTGCCCTGTTCAGTAGAAATAAATGTATTTATTTTTAATACAGCATTAACACAAACAAAGCAAACGCAAACTAATGTGCATTGGAAGGATTGTTCTGATGTTTTAGGCATCCTGTGGCTAGAGCTTATGTGCTACGAATGCATATTGTGAGGAAAATCTACACTGATATTCTCTCTGGAGTTTTCTCTGTTCCTCTAACATCCATCCACTTGTCCTTTTGGTTAAAAAAGGAGCAAAGAAATCCAGCGCGGTGGGTGGAATCATTCCACAGGTCTGACAGCTTTGAGAAAGGGAGCTTTACTGACAGGTGTTGTCCTCCATCCTCCGCTACCCCTGCTGTGCAACATATCACCCCTATCGCTACTTCCCCATCTCTCCGGGCACACTTCCAGGTCTCTCTGCAATCAGCGGCACACACCTGTGGAGCAGCCTCGGTTATATGGAGTTACCATCAGAGGCAAAACATATGTCTGTTCACATGACCTACATAATTTAATCTACAGGTAAACACAATTCCACCTACAATCACTAAATATCCTTACATGTGAAATAGCAACAATACCAACAACAAGTCACACACAGTCACAATGCCATGAACAAAATGATTATCAAACCATCATAGACCTAAACTATATCACTAATTGTTAACCCAACCCACAGAGAAAAAAATCTAAATAACAAATGAGATTTCATTAAAGGGATGGTTTGTATAAAAAAAAAGTATGTAATTATCTACTCAACCCCATGTTTTTCCAAACCCATATGACTTTATTTTATGACCTGTGTATCCCATATCCCATTCACTATTTATACTCCTCTGTTTCCCATACTCTTTGTCTAGTCTTGTCAGTGACTTATTCAGACCAAACACACTTCAGAACAAGCTAAGTGCATCTTGCATTATTGTTGATGTTGTTCTCTCTTACCTGTTAGCTTGAATCTGCTTAATTAAAAATCCCTGAATTTGGGTTTGCACTCATCCTCTGTGCCCGTCCTCATTTAGGAACACAGAAGAAGAATTTAATGTATATCGAGGGATGTTTTTTCAATACATAGCAGTGGATAGTGTCTCACTTTATAGCTTAAATAGACCCAAACGTATCAAAAGTAGCCCATGCGATGCCTGCATCATGTTCCATCAACTTGTTTAGTTTCTCACAAAAAATGATTTAACCCTCCTATTCTGTTCAAGTTGGGCTGCTTTACTGTTCATGTGTAAACTTCCCTGTAGTGGAATAGTAAACTTCCTATAATAAACTTTCTTAAATTGGGGTCAGAATCAGGCTCTCTCGCCGGAGCATATAGAATATCAGTGAGTGTCAAGGGGAGTATGCATAAAGCCTTGGTGTATACTGGCTGCAATCAGACTACTATACACCAATGCTTGGTTCAAGATGAGGCACACGGCTACAGGAATGTGCACCGATAGACTTACTACCAACGTCAAGCTCTAAATACTTGCCAAGTGGCAAGGGCCCTTTGAGGTCACACAGCATGTTGAAGATCTCAATTATGGGGTAAGGCAGACAGACAGAGGTGACACACATCAAATATACCATATCAGTCTCCAGAAATTATGGATGGAGGAGGTCCCTGTGTCATTGGCGATGGTGGTTCTGGAGAGGGAGGAGCTTGGGCTGGAGGTGAAGTTAATACCAATCATGTCACCCCAGTCAATTGTGGAGACACCTTCTCGCTGTCTCAAGTCACAAAGGTTGCCGAGGTGCAAAAATTATTTGCGATGTGTTCTTACCTCTGCCTGGGCATACAAATCTCTGAGACCACCCGGGGTAGTGGTGCGCACTCGTCCCTACCAACTTCCTGAGCACAAGAAAAAAGTGATTTGGGAAGAATTAGATGCAAAACTCAAGACGGGGGTAATAGAAGAATCCTACAGTGATTTGGTCCAGCCCAGTCATTCTAAACCCTAAGAGCAACAGGTCGGTTTGGTTTGTGTGATTATAGAAAAGTCAATGCGGTGTGTAAATTTTATATATACCCAAATGCTTCATATTGATAAGTTGCTCGATCGGTTGGGCACAGCTCACTTTTACTCAACACTGGACTGATATTGGCAAATCCCCTTAACACCAATGTCCGGTGAAAAAAAATAACATTTATCCACACCATTTGCATTACACCAATTCGCAGGTGAAAGCTGCACTTTGTGGTGGGCCACTTTTAAATTCGCCTGATTTCTCTCTCCCTTTCATTTTACAGATGGAAGTTTCAGACAGGGGGCTGGGTGCAGTGATCTCATAGGTGGTGGAGGGGGAGGAATGGCCAGTGTGGTACATTAGTTGCAAGCTCTCTCTGAGGGAGACTAATTACAGCACTATTGAAAAAGTGTCTTGCCATCAAGTGGGCCATCCTCACTCTCTGGTACTACCTGTTGGGGCATGCCTTCACCCTCTGTTCAGATCACACCACACTCCAATGGCTCCACTGCATGAAAGATGCCAGTGCGTGGATCACCCAGTGGTTTTCTGGCTCTTCAGCCATTTATGTTCCCGGGGTCAACAGGCAGGGGGCGCCGATGGTTGTCATGGACTTCCTCTCCAGAAATAGAGGTGGTGGGCAAGCCAGATGACACCCAGGCCTGAATCAAGTGGTGGGGGTATGTTGCTGTGGGTGTGTGGTCGAGCATTCATCCGGAGAGCGAGAAAGCGGTAAGGGTACACACTTGAGCACTACAATGTCTAAAACCTGTTTTTAATTACAGCATGCACTGGGGAGAGTGATACAAGGAGGGACCACGTCAAAGACAAAGGAGAGAGAGCTAGACACCTGCATGCAGAGATGGTGGTGTTTCATATTATACTGAAAAGCAAGTTTGAGTTGGAAAATAAATACACCTTTTTAATTTTACCATCCCTGAGTCCCACTTCCTCCTTCCATAAGACATTATTCCTCCTCCCTCCTTCCAGTGATACATTATTTTAAAATAAAGTAATTATATCTTATCAAAATAAATTCTTGTTGGCAAAATCTCTGAAATGAGGAGTGCCAGGTTGTTCAGTTTATCATGAGGCATTACTGCTGACTGACATTTACACAGGGTTAGAATTATAACATTTATAAAAAAAAAAAAAAACCTTCCAAGCAATGGAGATGAATTTAGCAGATGTATTTTTGTCCCTATGACAGTGGAATCATTTATCTGTTTTTATTTACCCCTTCATCTTTTTAGAAAAAAGAAAATGTGCTGGCATGATTTTGTTCCTCACATATTCTTTTGATAGTTTAATGTTAGTAATATTCCACATGTATATTTATCATGTAGTTCTGGAGAAAAAAATATTCAGGTATCATAGATAAACAAGATGTGTATAGATGCACGAATAGTGGCAGATGTGAACAGACAGTTTGATTTGAATGGTGCATGTCACTACATTAAACAGTGAGACCAAAAATCAGACCCTTGCTAAATATAAAGCATGTAATCATGTAGTTGCTTATAATGTTAATGGCCAACTGGTGAATATTTCAGTTTACTTGCTAAAAGACACATTTTTTTTTCTGGCATTTGGTGCATGTTGAGTGTTCATTTGGGACCCTGTTAATATGGTTTAAATACACAGACATGGGTAAGTAAACAAGGCAACAAAATCACAAGACTGAACTAATAATAAGACAATGAAACATGAACCAATGGCATAACAACTGAGAACAAGACTCATGAACAAAACACATGAACGTAACAGTTTGGATGGATTTTTGTCGCACGCTCTCATTAATAACATTTTATTTTTTAACCAAAAAAAAAAAGATATAGTTTAGCTTTAAGGCAGTGACCCACTGCAAAATGACTCTTAAAAAATACTCTCTATAACACCTCACAAATAAACCCGTGGATAATGCATAATAACATAATTTCCCACCACAGAGGACAACATCCGACAGTGAACAAGTGGTGCATTAATGGCTGTAGCAGCGATGCATTAAATGACCAAACATGAATAAAAGAGACTGAGAGAATACCGGTTTGTGTACTCGGCACAAACACAGCTTCCTATATCTAAATATATTAGTTAACACAGGAGGAGACAAGACCGCTTATAGGGATGTTTTATTTCTACCAATAACATGTCATTTATAGTATATAATGTTTTTATAATAATAATAATATCATCACAGAATATCAATATAGCCTTTTTGTGGACCCCCGTTTCAACAATTACCCGTAATCAGGCCATGGGTCAATATGATGAAGATACTACTTTAAAAAGCATTGTAACTGTGGTGGCCCCTGTACTAAATTTAAAGAGCAACATGCAGGTTGGACACCCCTATATAGCATAGTGTATGTTGATGATAAAATAACTAGATTTTCTGAACTGGAGTAATATATATTTAGCCATTAACGATATTTTGAGATAAATTGTGATAAAATAACTTCCGTGTCTATGCAGCACTAACCGGAAGTGACGATGGCCGAGGGAGTCTGTTCAAGCTCAAGCTCAGGTTACAATGGATGCGAATGAAGAAACGGAGTTCTCCGGTGTGGACGAACATGCCTATGATGGCCCACAGGCCTATAATTATGAGCCTCCTAGGCGAGATAGAAGCCAGGGGGAGATCAGGGGGAGGAACAATGGGCAGAGGAGAGAAGTAGAGTTGTGGTGTCAAGAAAACCAGTGGCGAATAGGGCAAGTGACCTGGTGAGTTAATGTAAGTTAGCACCGTGGCTAACGCTGGTTCATCTACAGTAGGGCTAGTACCTTGGTGTTATGCAGTACATTTCTACATATTGAGTAATACATTTGGACCTTGCAATTTACTGGAGAGTATAACGTTAGCCTACGGGGATCCAAAATCAGACGGGAGGGCGGCGGGAGAACAGTTTGAGAGTTGGGCTAGCTTCCTGCCAATAGCTATAGCATTGTGCAAACTACTAAATTCATTTCAGAAGGCAGACAATAACGTTACGACAACCTGTCCTAAAGCTCAGTCTCTCTCCCTCTCGCTGTATTATACTAAATAAATATTAAATATTTAATATTACAAAAAATATATTATAGAAAAATATTATACTATTATTATTACGAAATTACACAAATTAAGAGTTAAAATAATTAAAAGTAAGACTTACTCTGCTAAGTGCTCGTATTCGTTGCACAGAATGTCTGCTAACGTTAGCACTTGGTCCTCCAGTCCCGCCTGTGCCAAAATCCGGTGTAAACTTTGACGGTGGACTTGATTCCATCAAGTGCACCGAGGAAACAGCATCAGTAATCAGCCTCACGTGGTCCTTACTCCGAAATCCCATCCAAGGCTCCAACAAATCTCCAGGTCGATAATTCTCCGGAGTGAAATGTTTGCCACAAAGGACCGAGTGTGTGGTAACAGACGCGGCAGTGAAGTCTGCTCTCTTCACCTGCACAAAACGCACCCAAGACCGAAAAGCCTTGTTTTTCCTAGAAGGAAAATTATGGACACGATGTCCTGACAGGCTGGAATTCGTGCAACCAGCACAAACACAATAATTTACCATTATGGCTTCTCTAAAACTCGATCTAAAACTTTCTGTCTCTCACTACATCAACACCCAACAATGAGAGAGCCGACCGCGAGCTCTTTTATTTGCCTCGCCCTACATCAAATGACACGTTGCTATAGCGGGAAAGGTGTATTCCAGAGCCTAGCACATTTTCATCAAAATCTCTACATCAAATGAGATTTCATTAGTAATTTCTACATATGTGTTTTTAAAAGACCTCTGCAGACAATATAAAGTATTAATTCAGTTATAAATTCAACCTGCATGTTGCTCTTTAAATGTCAGGTGCCAGACAAAATTCAGCTTGTCAAAATGAATACCTTGTCCCAGATAGCTCTAAAAGCCACCAATTACATGCAATAAAATAATCACAAAATAAGAGTATCAAATTTCAAAGCATAAGTATATTTTCAAATAGCATAAAGAAAACCGTAAACAAAAGGCAAGGAATCAAAGACTCAAAACACCAGAAATAATCAAATACATAAATCTCAACAGAACAAAACACCAAACAATAATTATTAAAATGTGTGTAAATGTATGATAGAGAATTCAGGCAGTAGGAGGGTTTGTGAATGGTGCACGCAGGTTCATGGGGAGTTTGCAATATACCTGAACGACGACTGTGGGCATTACTGCAGGACACAGAGTGAGAGTCCAACAAACAGGAATAAAAGGTAGGTAAGAAGAATCAAGAAATCACATGGTGCTTCCACTTTAGACCTTTAATTTTACCGTCACACCTTGACCAGAGCACTTCGGCAGCTGCAGTTCCTACGAACCCATGCCACTCCACTTCACTCAAGAAGTGCAATCAACAGAAATTAAAATATCCATGCCTCACTCTCTGGTGACAAGTACTGTCAGATTTGTCCCTTTGTGGTTTCTTCCTTTCTTCTCCGATCATGTTCCTAATCCACATCACCATACACAACACAGCAAACGTTCTCCTTACACAGCTTGGCATCAACAACCATCTTCCTGGTTACCTTTATAGTTGTCTTTATTGTTGACACCTGGTAATCTGATGAGCAGCCATTTTAGTTGTTGGTGGTGGATCTTTAAAGGAGCAGTGTGCAGTTCTGCTCTGCCACAGCATGAATAGTTTTTTTTTGCGGTTATCAAGCAGTATTAAAGGAATATTTCGGTTCCAGTGATTCAATTACAATGGAAGTTAATGGGGGGCCGTTTTTAAACATTCAAATACTTTAAAGCTTAAATATCTCCTGTTTAAACAGAAGATTTACTGTAAGTGTAACAAATACTGGCAATGACAGGCAGACGAAGATGAGGCATGATTGTTGGTGCCAAGTGGACTGGTTTGAGTGTTTCTGTAACTGCTGATCTCCACGTACATTTTTCGCGTACAACAGTCTCTTGAGTTTACTCAGAATTGTGCCAAAAACAAAATAACATCCAGTCAGCAGCAGTTCTGCTTATTAGACATACGTAGTCTGCTCTGATGAATCTCGGTTTCTGCTGAGGCACACTGATTGTAGGGTCAGAATTTGGCACCAACAGCATGAATCCATGGACTCAACCTGCCTTGTGTCAACAGTCCAGGCTGGTGGCGGCGGTGTTATGTGTGGAAACTGTATTCCCTGAAAATATTGGGCCTTTTAAAACCAATCAATCATCGCTTGAATGTCACAGCCTATTTGAATATAGTTTCTGATCACGTGCGTCCCTTTTTGTCCAAAATTTAGCCATCTTCTAATGGCTACTTCCACCATGTTTATGCACCGTGTCCAGGAGTGTAAAGTAACGAATTACAAATACTAACATTACTGTAATGAACTACTTTTTCCCAAGAATTTTACTTTTTTATGTAGTTTAAAAATGGTATACATTTACTTGAGTAAATTGCGTTGAAACTTAACTTTTTAATCTTTTAATTTCTGTTATCATGTCTCCCTTTTATTTTTTGGAATTAGGTTCATGTAGTATTTATCATAGATACGTGATGTATTTTAAAATTTTTGGGAAGTAACAGTACATCTACTTGAGTATGATTTCTCAGTACTCTTTCCACCCCTGACCATGACACAAAGCAAAAGCTGTCTAAAAACTGATTTCATGACATGACAATGAGTTCAGTGTTCTTCAGAGGCCTTCCAGTCACCGGATCTGAATCCAATAGAACTCCTATGGGATGTGATAGAACATGAGATTCACGAATTTGCAGCTAACAAATCTGCAGAAATCGAGTGACGCAATCATGCAAACATGGACCAGAATCTCAAATAAATGTTTCCATTATCTTGTGGAATCCATGTCATGAAGAATTGAGGCTGTTTTGAGAGCAAAGCAAGGTCTTAACCAAAATGACTACAGTGTTCCTAATAAAGTGCTTGGTGAGTGTAGTCCATTTTCCAAACTGCAGACTATTCATGGTTGGTAGGCAACTTGGGGCATTAATACAGAATTTGCAATGCCAGATGTGTATATATAGTCATTTTACTACGGCTTTGATCACAACTCATCCAATCAGAATTCAGGGTCAGAACTTTCCATTTATTAAAAGTTTTAATGAATTCTTTTAATGGAATTTTAAGAGAAACTTTTGAGACCAAGTTTAGATAATTTAAATAAATCATAATTGAGCTATAGACACTTTTTCCACCATTTTCAGCACGATGAGGAATGTTCCAGTAGCATTTCCTCTTGAGCATGGCATGGCATGGCCCAATTACAAACCATCCTCAGGGTGGATTTCTCAGCTCGGTTAGCTATCTGTGCTCAACCGAGCTGGTGGAATGTCTTTGTGGCGACTCACGATTGTCAATTAGTCAACGCCAAGGTAAATCATTTGTTTCTAGGTAGCTGGAAAAGTTTGCTACGGTGAGGTTAATAAAACTGTATTAAAAATGTTTGGTATGTCTGATTTACTTTCATGATTTTTTATGATGTTTTAGCAAGTATAATACATAATTTTTCTTAATGCCTTTTTTATCAGGGAGTTAGATTACACTTGCTAGATCATTAAAACTCAAATAATCTATCATATTGCTCAAGTATAGTATTTTGTCAATATATTTAATCTTTAGCTAGTGTGGGAACTTTTACATTTCTGCGTGTTTGTTTCTGGTGGAATTCACAACCCCTTAGCCAATGAAGTCAAAACTTTTGCCTATTTGCTTTCCCTTTTGTGACATGTTACATGTCTTTCGTGAGTTTTAGTTGATTACAAACCAGGGGGAAAAGCAATCCTAAACACTGGAATAAGAGATGCTCCAACGTTTAACCATCATGCCATCACAAACTGATGTATTTGTTAAGTACATTCAAGTACCACAGGGGTAAAATAAACTGTAACCATGCCAACTGGCCCAGTTCAGCATGAAACGGCATGGTTTTGCAGCAAGAAACATTTGGCCTGATGGTGGAAAAGTGGCAAAAATGAACAGAAATTCCAACCAAAAAGAAAGCATCTAGACCTGGCCCTAATCCTAACCCTAAAATCTTATTGGTAGATTGGAATGCTGTTCCAAGACCAGCAAGGAAGTTGATGTCCTACTTGAGTAAATCATGTTAAGCCCACAGAGCTGTGTTCCATTTAACCGCTAGCCTAAGCATGGAAGTGGGACTTCAAGTGAACGTTCCAGTGGTGGGAGATTATAAGCTTGCCAAGTGAAGGCACACGTCACATGTTCATCGGTAGGACATGTTCCTGAATGAACATCCTCTGTTATTCCTGGAATAACATCCCTATAAACCAATCATTTCTTTCTGATTTAGGGTTAGGGCTCTGATTGGCTTGTAGAAACATTGTTCCTGCTGATCTGGGACAAAATGTCTCAGTTTCCTATTGTTTAGACAAATCTTGAAATTTATATTGTGCATTTATCAAGTTGGAAAATAAAAACACATTTTCAGATGACGCAGGGGCTAATAGCAAGAAAGCATTGTGCACCACACTTGTATAAGAAAATAAAATAAAATACTAGTTTACAAAACAACAGATTTTAGCATTAATTTTGTTTCAGTTGATCTATTTTGTCAATTTTATTGTTATACAGTATGTTATAATGATCTAATATGACAATGTGGCACAACATTTAATGAATATGTGTTATTGCTGAAAGCGTTTTATTTGACATTAATGTGTTAAAATGCTCATTCTGCGCAGGTGGAACACAGCAAGCGTGGAGCGGAACTGTTGCTAGCGCAGTTACACTGCAGTGTTCCAGATGGATGAGTATCTTAATCCTTCAATGAACGAAAGTACAACAGAAAAAAACGCACTGAGCTCCCAGCAATCCCAAGTCAGACTCAGTACCTGATTTAGATTAATGGGCCAGACTCTGACAAAGTGAGTATAAATGACCTCCAGAGTATCGGCTTTAAGACAACTAGTTCTAATCTGTAAACAGTGAGCAGTACTTTTGTCTGCACTCCTACCTGCCCCTCAACAAATGCTCTGCCCAGGATGATGGAGAAGACTGCAGACTCTTCTATTTTTCTTTGCTTGATTGCACTTTTGATTTCTCATCCACTAGCCGAGTCTTGCTGAGGTGCAGAGTTGTGAGGTGTTGTAAGGTACACCCCAGGGCAAGGGGTCCTATTACAAGAAGTGCAGAAAATCTTCTTTAAATTGGCCACACTGCAAAAACGATTTTCTTTGTCAGTATTATGAATACAGATTAGGGCTGCCGATTTAATGAGTTAATTCAGTGCAAATTATTATATAGAAAATAATGCGTAAAACGTTTTACACAATTAATAAGGAAGATTCCTGAGCAATTCAAGTTTGAAGTACCACCTGTTTTCTCCAGGGGGCAGTAAGCAAACTTCAGCTGTACAGAGAACAAACCAACCCTTCAGCAGACAGCACAACATAAGGATATATATATATATAGTGTATATATATATATATATATATATATATATATATATATATATATATATATATATATATATATATATATTATTTTTAATTACGTAAATATAAGTATTTATAATTATTTCATCATTATATACTGAATTATTGATATTTGAGGGGCTATCTCAGCAAATATTTATATATGCGATTAATTTGATTAATCGGCGCACCATATAATTAATTTGTTTACAAATTGTAATAGATTAAAATCCTTAATTATATCCTTAAAATTATACATTTACTTCATAAACTATATGACATAAGATATTGAAGGGATAATTCACCCAAAAAATTATAATTCTCTTAAAACCATAGTTTTACTATAGTAATATTGTAGATTGTAGTAACCATATTTACTAAATAATCATATATTTTGGGCAGTAAACATGGTTTTAATGCAGTATACTGTATCCAGTAAAGATGGTTTTCTATAGATTAACCATGGTAACTCCTGTGGTTAATATGATTTTACTACAAATACCAGAGTTTTAGTTTTCCTTTATTTTCACTATGGTTCGATGATTTCACTATGAATATCGATGTTAAAATATGGTTACTATAGTAAAACCATGATAATTGTATAGCAAGGGCATGTAAAACTATTTCAGAAAAAAAAAAGTCTACCATGTCCTCTAAGGGGCTCAGTAAGTTTAGACTTAAATCAATAAAACATCTCAATTCAAAAGGGAAAACAAGCTTATTTTTCTTACCCTACTGGCAATATATATATATATATATATATATATATATATATATATATATATATATAAAAATAATTAAATGTATATTAAGTATAAGCCTAGATTTTTTTTCTTCTGAAAACAAGACTTATTTTCTTATAATATACGATATTGATTAATTGTAAATGGATCAATGGAAAGGAGGAGGCGATAACCGGCTTGTCAATATAAATAATAGTTTAATATAAAACTTAAACAAAAGACAAACACACACGTATGACGGACATTTTCAGCGGCCGGTAGGTGACTCCGCGCCCCTTCTCCCCTCGTGGTCGGTGGCCATCGTCCTCTTTCAGGCGGCTGGGCTCCTCGTCCCCCGGCAGATGGCCGCGGCTGCTCCGTTGGAACTCTACTACGGCGTATCCCTCCTGTACAGAGAACAAACCAACCCTTCAGAAGACATTTTAATAATAAACTGAAACAAAAGACAAACACACACATGACGGACATGTCTGTTAATGATCTCTCTCTCCCGCACGATCCTCTGCAGTCGACCTTTATCTCTCGGGAGGCTTGATTAGCCTAATACAGGACCGGGTGTGTAGGATCACGACCCGGCCCAGCCCTCCGCCCTGCCACATTAATGTCATATTTTCACTGGAAAATAAAACACAAATATTTATACTGAAAATTACTTTTTGCATTGCAAACAAAAATCGACCCCATTTGCTAAAATGTATTCGTCAATTTGCATCCTGATGTGTACTATTCACTACATGGCCAAAAGACTATAGGTCTTTTTACTTACTTTTAATGTTCCTGAAGCTCAACTGGTAGAGCATGGTGCTAGCAATGATACCGTCATGGGTTTGCTCCCCAGAAAACACCCAGTCTGCTAAAAAAATGTATACAAATGTAAACCTTGAATGCACTGTAAGATGCTTTGAGCAGAAATGTTGGCCAAATGCATAAATGTAATTAAGGGCTTTTACCATTTCAGCTACACACATTATAAGCAGGTGCATAAAATCAAGCATACTACCACACATTCTTTTAACAATAATTTAAAGTAGAATTTGGTGCAACAAAGCATCTTTGTGCACAAAGCAAAAAAAAAAAAACAAACAAAAAAACTTTTAAATGAACTCTTAGCTATTCATCTATTAATATAATGTTTACCAATACCAAGCACCAAACCATTGTGAGTCAACAAAATGTATACATGTTCTTGACAACTTTTTGTCAAGTTTTTATAATAGACAAATAGGATGCAGTCCCTGGTGTTACATAACTCAGTCATAAAGTTTATTCATTAGGCCTCAAGAGAGCCATTTCTACACATCTATAGTGACAGCATGTTTGATGGCTTCTAGACTTTATGCTAACAAGTAACTTTGATGTCATTCCTGCTTCATTATCTACAACCGATTCCTAAGCTTCAATACCTGTCACCATATACAGCCTTTTTTGTCTCTGCGTTTTGTAAGGTGGTAAAATCGATTGTTCTCACTTAATTGCCCTAGAGTGTGGAATGAATTCACCTCCATTACAAACATTAACAGACAGATGCAACAAATAACAGTTTCATTAGAAGAGCTTAGCGTTCTCAATTGATTCATGTCACAAGAACATCTATGTTTTCTTACAATGTTTTGCTCTCTTGATTATAATTTATGTTGCAATCTTTTTAGAGTTTCAAGTCAATTAACTCCCTTCATTGCCATTAACTCCCTGCATCGCTATTGCTGGTAGGTTCCACTTCGACAACTAAACCATATGCCACTATTAGGTCAAACAAATCTCATCACGATCATGGTATTTATTTACAATGAGAAAACTGAATTAGCACACATAAGAGATTCATGAGTAAAGTGGCTCAAGAAGACTAGCATAATAGCAGATACTACTGCTCTAAGATTGGGAGTGATCCAATAAAAATATATTCAATTATAGCACCTTAAATAATGTTGAAATTAGGAAGTTAATGCACTACCCACAGCACTTCTGACAGCAATCATTTCTCATTAGTCCATATAACGAACCTCATCTCTGGTCAGTGATCAATGATTTAATGAAAGAAGCCATAATAACCTGACTTATCTTTGTAAGTGTTGGTTGGTTAGTTATGGACTAATTTGCTTAGTATGAATATTTGCAATTGATCAAAGTTATCTTTTTTTTTACTGTCATAGATAACCCATGTGTGTAAGGTTTGACTTTAGCTCTTTATGTATCAATGGAAGCATGCAAAACCATTTCAGTAAATTTTCTCTGAGCAAAACAACATTAGTTCAGACTAAAAGGGGAAAAAATGCCAAAATGAATCTAATGTGATCCTTGTTTGCAATAATATGAAATGTATTTCTTATTGAACTGAAGTATATTGAAGCCTTTTTCAAAAGCCACCATTACCTCAAAGCTAATGAAGTGATGCTGGTTTATTACTAAATTACAGCCATTTGGATGACTAAAATGTATATTCAGAGGCTGTATATAGCTATGATTGAAACACATGTGGAATTTACAGAATCAAAATACCACAGCCTAAATAAAAAAAAAAAAAACAATCATAGTGGATAATAACAATTATTCAAAGTGGACACAATCATACCCAAGCCATTATCGAACATCAATAGCATCAAATTTATACAAATACATCTCCATTTGACAAACCACAAAATGAGTCTTGTTACACTATGAAAAAATACAATGAACATACTAATAATATTCAGATGTGGCCATAGGAAACGTTAATTTTGAACATACATAGCACGGATGCACTAAAGATTCTGCTTAACATAAACGTAACACGCTAACTGAACTACCCCTGTTCTTAAACAGACAGTACCATTTTAGCTCTTGTTATCCATCTTATTTTTCAACCTAACTAGGACATGGCCATTATCAAACTTGAATGTAGGCCGCTTCTGGTATAGGCCCACTCCAGCTATTTCAGCGATACAAAAATAAAAAATTATACTGCTTTATACAGTACTTCAAGCTGGTGAGATATGTCATCATATTATTATCATTAAATATTCTTTTCAAAAACACACTGGCTCGGAGCACTTATAGTTTTAGCAGCTTGACCTGCGTGCACTCTTAGTGCTTCTTTAACTTTCCTTGAACCACATTGCATCTTGTTTCATCTTGCTAAATGAATAAGCACATTATTCTCATCTTTCCTGTCAAAGAGCATTTTCACTTTCTTTATGGTGTATTGTAAATAGACACATATATTTCATATTCAGCATGATTTATAAAAACATCCCCTTTGGAAATAAATAAAGGAGGATTTCTGAGATAAATATGAATGGAGGTTTACATGGAAACATGGAAATACTGCATCGTCAAACGCTCTGTAAAGTAAGAAGCAGATTTATTAATGTCTTTTCAATACAACACACAGCAACAAGTACATTATCTACATACAATAAATGCTGTTCTAAGAAAATTATCCTATATAAGCACATTATTTTGCTTTACATCCTGTTGTTGTATAATAGTTTATAAGCCCGTTCCACTAAATTCTGGTATTATTCTCCTTCCAGTTATTTACATTGTGGCTGAGGACAACATAACTTTCTCACGCTAGTAGGGAAATGCAACCACTTGCTTACTTATGTGTTTCAAATAAGCAATCATTTTGTGTTCCCTTGCAATACATTTACTATGGTTTTACTACAGTTACCATATTTTAACTTATAAGTACTTGTTGTAAAACCACAGTAACCACAAGATTAACCATGGTTAATCCATAGTAAAACCATGGTTATTTTATAGATACAGTATACTGTATTAAAACCATGGTTTCCGGTTTTAACCATTCTGGGAGAATGCAAATGAATAAGGCAATAGAGGTACAGCCTCGGCCTCTCTCCCCTCCCCTCTGGGAGTGCTGCTCGCGGTGATCCTACATGGACTGGTGAACCCTAGCTGCAGAACAAGTAGGCTGGATTAAGAGAATATTCCCCAACTGAGTGATGGCAAACCAACGCGAGTGCTTTGTCTGTGCCATTATTCTGGTGTTCTGGCGAGAGAAGAGACACTCATTGATATCTCCTAGAACCACTAGACTGTTAATTAGACTGAACGCTCAAAATATTTGCATTAAAGTAGCTGGTCATTCAACTCTGAAACTAACACAGAAGACAGATGTAATGACAGTGCACTCTCAGCTCACACTGCACAAATACACCAGTGTCCTTTTTTCCTTTTAAGAGGGGCATATTACAACCATGTCTGCTTTTACTCTAGGCCCATTTTGGGGTTATTATTATCACCTTCTCTTTTAATATAATGCGAGCAGGGCTCTTCCTCCACTTTTAATGCTGCATTCACAGGGGCTCAAGAATGTGTGCTACAGCAGAAATGGCCCCATTGTATGCCAGGGCTAATTACACCAGTGGTCTGCTAAAACATTGTGGGTACTGAGTAATGGTCATGGCACAAGAAGAGATGGAGACGAGATATCTCCATTAAGACACTTGCATGGGTCTGTTGGCCCCGGTTTAAAGAGCCCTATCATTCGTGCACTAATATTTTGTCCAGGTTAGTGAATAGTTAAATCCTCACCATTTCCATCAAACACAGAAACATTCTACACTTCCTTTACCCTCTTGTATCATACTTTTGACTAGCACATAAAGCCAACAAGTGTTAGTATTAAACTTTGTTGAGGTACTGTACTACAATTTGGGTGACAAAAGCCTATTTTTGCAAAGATAAAAAGACATTGAGTGGCAATGAGAAATATTTTGCCCAAACAACATCTGCAACATAAGCAGGGCAGGTACTAGGATGTAATCTTTGATGGGGCATTTGTATGTTTAGGTGGGCAATGTTGATCATTTCGCAGTTAGTCTAGGGGGCAGAGTGGCCAAAAACATAAAATAGGATCAGGAGAAAATGGGATCTGATCAGCAGAGTGAAGATGAGATGGTGTGACTGCTTTGATATTCTTGGATACAGGTCTATAGGTAACGTTAAATTGAAACCTAAAAAATAAGTGAGCCCAACATGCTTGTCATGGATTTAAGCTCTTAGCAGTTCGTAGATATTCCAGATTCCGATGATCAATTATAATCACAAATAGGAAGCGGGCCCCTCAAGCCAGTGTCGCCATTCCTCAAGCGCCATCTTGATAGCGAGCAACTCTCGATTCCCAATGTCATACTTTTGCTTGGCAGATGATAACTCCCTTTAAAAGAAGGTACATGTATGGAGTTTGTGAGGAGTACCTTGTCACTGGTATAATACTGTGACCACTCTGGTGGTGCAGGCATCAAATTCAATGACAAGTTGTTAAGACTGGAAGACTGAGTGGCTGTTGACCAACACATACAGCATAATGCAGTACTTGTAGTACCCACTGGAGGTGAAAATGCAGTCTTCCATTCATCACCCTCACGTATGCATATATATTTGTATTTGCATATATATTGTAAAGGGATAGAAGGGAATGGAGGAGGTGAGAACCGGCTTGACAATATAAATAATATTTTAATGAAAAACTTAAACAAAAGACACAAACACACACATGAAAGACAGCAGCCCGTAAACGATCTCTTTCTGTAGCACAACCATCCGCAGTCAGCCTTTATCCCTCTCGGAGGCTTAATTAGCCTGATAAGGGACCGGGTGTGCAGAATCACCACACTTCCGCCCTGTCACATTCCTCCCTCGTTCTCTCAGGCCGAGGAGCCCATGGCATGACGTATACCCCCCCCCACACCTCTTTCCCTGGGGAGAGCGTGCCCTAAGCCCCGTCTGCTGGCTGGTCATCCCCGCCTTTCTGAATCAGGGAGGGGACGGGGGAGGGAAACAGAAATAATTAAAATGGGTGGGGGGGTTGTACTTCCTATAACAGTGTAGTACCCCCCAAAAAAAACACTGTAAAATTTAAAAGAAAGGGAAAAGGCCAACGCAGAGCAGCAGTGAGAGTGAGAGAGGAGAGATGAAGAAAAAAAAAACACTTACTCGCCAGTTCTCTGATACGCCACAGCTTGGTCCTCGGCCACTCCTCCACCCTCTAACGGACGACAGCCATGCCTCCCCAGGCGGATCAGATGGCATTCCTCCAGCCCGTGGTGGACGGAACACCCCGCCGCATTCTCGGGGAACAGAAGGGGTCTCCCCCGCCCCTGGCAGCGGTTCTCCTGCTCTAGGTGGTCGGCAGTGAGCCCCTCCCTGCTCGCGTTTGGCGGTCTCAGACCCTGCCGCCTTTAAGCGGCTGGTAAGGGACTCCTCCACCACTTGCAGCCCCTGGCAGTGGCCCTGACCGCTCCAGGTGGTTATCATTTTCTGTTTTTTATTTATTTTTTGCTGAAAGGTTTACTTTGTGACAACATGGCCCACTATTGGGGCATGTTTTCAAAAAATTTCAACTTCTGTATATTTTTTCTTTTCTTTTTTTTGTTTTTACCAATAACAGTGAAAAGGTTTTTTTTAGCTAAGACTTTAAAGAAATGGACTTAATGGCTTAAATATTACCCACAGTAAAGTGTTACAACTAGACCCATCATCCTTATTATATCTCCACCCTCTGAATACAGAAGATGGATTCAGGATATAAAATTCTACTTTATATGCCTAGATTTCTTTGTTTTTATAAAAATATGTAAAAGCAGCCTGTTATGGCAACAAGAGAGAGAGAGAGAGAGAGAGAGAGAGTAGTATGGCAACTACTGTCCAAGTAGCCTTAATGTCTTCTTTATTATAATTATGTAAGTGCATTAGTACAGGCAATTTAGAAATAAAACTAGATGAAATGGTTAAATGCAAAGGATATAGATCGAAAAGTCTTGTTTTTATAAGCACAGTGTACCTATTACCAATTGATATGCACAAAGTAAGATGCTGAAAGATTCACTTAGTGTTTCTGTTTCTTATTTGCATCTAATCCATATTGTACTGTTGAGCAAGATATTCCTTTGAGCACAACAAATTCAACTTTTCCCTCTGACTGCTCTTGAAATGCAATACAGGATTTATACAATAAAATCCCCCTCATCATCACTCATGATACCATATATAACATCTAAAAATTATATTTTCTAAGGTGCAAGCATGTTGCAATATGTATTGAATTCAGTATTTAGACCTCAGTTCTGTAGTATTATTTAATACCAAGAGCTCCAGTAGTGTCTGAGAAATGTAATCTAATAAGTAGGAACAATAAGCTTTGTTTTGCAGAGGCAACTATTTTTGCAATAGTAATGCCATTTGGAAATGCTGCAAAGAAACCTTTTCGGAACATTTTGGATATTACATCCCAAAAGACAAACCAAAGGAGGCCTCTTTAAAATATAAATTGGATAGCAAATAGAGACATACTTAAAGTGTACATTTTTTTTGAATTTTCAAAAACTTTCTTCTATACCAGAAGAGACTACTGTAATTAAGCAATTTACATACTGTGGCACAGTCAAATATATATCCATCATTAGCAGTTCATGTTAATTCAGTTGGGAATCATCCTTCTCTGGTTAAGCTGTATGTTTTGCAAAAAAAAAAAAAAAAAACGAATCGGTTACCTTACGTAACCTCGGTTCTCTCTAGAAGAGGGAACGAGTATTGCGTAAGCTAGCTTACGCTACGGGAAAGATTCATCTTTTCTGAGATATTGAAGCCAAAAAATTATCCTTAATTTTGTATCCATTGTCAACGCAGTGCAGCAACTGCATACCTTGAGCGGGCTAGCTAGCGAGCTCATAGGTTGCTCTGCGGCAACTGCTGCAGCCTATAGACGAACTTGAGTGAACTTGCGTCCAATGACAGGTGCCCGCGCCGTCACTGCATCAAAGCCCGCCAAAATGGGCGTGGCTAGAGTGCATATAAGCGTAAGTTCGTAGGCTGGAACCCTGGTTTTCACTGAATGAAGCGAAAATCGCTCGTGGCGCGAGCATGGCCGGCTACGCAATACTCGTTCCCTCTTCTAGAGAGAACCGAGGTTACGTTAGTAACCGATTCGTTCTCTTACGAGAGGTTCTCTCATATTGCGTAAGCTAGCTTATGCTACGGGAACCCATTGTCAACGCCATGCGCGCCAAGCATCCACTGCATGAGCCCCGGGGGTGGGGGGACCCGGGGGAGCCCTTGTGAGTGGGGAAATAATATTTGGCCGGCAAGAGTGCGGGCCAGTGTGTGTGTAATACATAAGCACATAGTGGGAAGGAAAAGACAGAGCGGCGGTGCCGGTCTGTGTGGAATGTGTCCCATCATTGCAGCTCACCAGGGGAGCTGTGGCGTATTAAACCGCTAGTAGTTTCGCCTGCAGGGCGGGCACTTCCAGATTGTAAAATCTGACAAAGGTGGAGGGGGAAGCCCAGCCCGCTGCCACACATATGTCATGAATGGAAATCCCGCTGGACCATGCTCACGAGGAGGCCATGCCTCTAGTGGAGTGAGCCCTAATGCCTAACGGGCATGGTAGGTCCTTTGACGCGTACGCGGCAGCAATAGCGTCCACTATCCATCTAGACAGTGTCTGTTTCGAGGCGGCGAACCCTTGGTGCGCCCTCCGAACGAAACGAAAAGCTGCTCAGAGTGTCTGAAAGAGGCGGAGCGCGCAGTATACAATCTCAGTGCTCTGACTGGGCAAAGGAGATTGGCGTCGCGTTCGCTATCGGATGCTGGCAGTGCGATAGAGAAATGATTTGTGCTCTGGAAGGAGTACCGATCACCTTGGGGACATAGCCGTGTCTAGGCTTTAAAATGACCTTGGAGTCACTTGGTCCAAACTCAAGACACGCAGCGCTGACAGACAGCGCGTGAAGGTCTCCCACACGTGTAACTGATGACAGGGCAGTCAGAAAAACGGTTTTGAGGGAAAGGTATTTCAAATCCACGAAAGGGGGGGCTTTCATAGCTTCGAGAACTACGGAAAGATCCCAGATAGGAACCGATGGGGGGCGCGGGGGGTTCATCCTTCTAGCTCCCCTGAGGAAGCGGATGACCAGCTCGTTTTTTTCCCAGTGACTGGCCGTGCAGGGGTTCAGCGAACGCCGCGATGGCCGCCACGTACACTTTGAGCGTGGATGGGGATCTGCCCTTATCCAGCAGCTCTTGTAAAAACACGAGCAGCGACGACACCCCACATGTCCGTGGGTCCAGGTCTCTGTCGGTGCACCATTTTGAAAACACAGACCATTTGGACGCATAGAGTCTTCTCGTGGAAAGGGCTCTAGCGTGTATGATAGTGTTTATTACTCCTTCTGGCAAAGCGACGGGTAGTCGTTGATCACCCACGTGTGCAGTACCCAGCGCTCTGGGTGGGGATGCCAGATCGTGCCGCGAGCTTGAGAGAGGAGATCTGCTCTCACTGGAATGGGCCACGGGGCTGTCAGTGACAGCCGTGTAAGCTCCGGGAACCATGTCTGATTCTCCCAGCGCGGGGCTATGAGGAGCACCGAGTGACGCATTTCCCTGATCCTCTGCATTACCTGTGGCAATAGCGAGACGGGAGGGAAGGCATAAAGCGGGCAGTTGGGCCAGTCCTGGGCCAGCACGTCCTCGCTTTTCGAGAAAAATACTGGGCAGTGAGAGTTCTCTTCTGACGCAAAGAGGTCTATCTCTGCTCTGCCGAATATACTCCATAACTTCTGGACTGTTTGAGCATGCAGGGACTATTCCCCTGGGGAAATATTGTCTCTGGACAGTCTGTCTGGGCCGTCGTTCAGGTGGCCTGGCACGTGCGTCGCCCTCAGCGAGCGCAGGTGGCACTGGGACCAACTCTGTATGCGTTTTGTCAGATGGAAGAGGTTCCTGGATCTGACACCGCCCTGACGGTTTAGATAGGATACCACAGATCTGTTGTCCGAACGGACCAGGACGTGGTGACCCTGAATGACCGGGAGGAAGCGCACGAGCGCGTACTCGACCGCTATCATTTCCAGACAATTTATGTGAAGGAGCTTTTGATACCATTCGGCCACTGCCCAGGGCTGCAGAGCTGAGATACAGGTCTGAGTCACTCTGATCAGCTGGCGGCCCGTGGCCCAGGCCCGGCGAGATGCGTGGGTGTTTAGCCAATGCTGAAGCGGGCGCATGCACAGTAAGCCCAGCTGAAGTACTGCTGCGGCTGAAGCCATGTAACCTAGCATTCTCTAAATTTTTTCAGAGGCGTGAGGCTGTTCATCTGAAAGGACGCGGCTAGTCGCTGAACACGGCGCGCGCGCTGTGTAGATAAATGAGCCGTCATCGCCATGGAGTCTAGTTCTATTCCAAGGAAGGAAATTGCCTGACTGGGCTGTAGTGAGCTCTTGGTCCAATTGACTGCAAGGCCCAAACTGTTCAGATGACTGAGGAGAACTGTCCTGTGAGACAGAAGCTCCGTATGTGACTGTGCCAAAATCAGCCAATCGTCCAAATAGTTCAGAATTCGCAAGCCCTGACTCCACAGGGGTGCGAGCACCGCATCCATGCACTTCGTGAAAGTACGGGGTGCTAAAGACAGGCCGAACGGAAGGACGGTGTATTGATAAACCTGGCCGTCGAAGGCGAATCTCAAGAATGGCCTGTGACGGGGATTTATCTGAATCTGAAAGTAGGCATCTTTCAGATCGAGAGAAATAAACCAGTCCCCTTGGCGCACATGTGTGAGGAGTTTCCTGATTGTAAGCATTTTGAACGGTCTTTTTGCGAGCACCTTGTTCAAAACCCTGAGATCTAATATTGGTCTGAGGCCGCCGTCTTTCTTGGGGACGAAAATAACGGCTGTAAAACCCCAACTTGCTCAGAGAAGGTGGCACTCTCTCTATGGCCCTTTTGCACAGAAGGTTTGCTATTTCTGAACGAAGCATGCAGGCTGCTTCCGTGTTCACAGTAGTTTCGAGCCGCACTCTGAAGCGGGGAGGGCGGCGATCAAACTGTAGCAAATAGCCCTGTTTTATTGTGCTTAACACCCATTTGGAAATCCCTGGGGTAGCTTTCCACGCTTTGAAGCGTAACGCTAGAGGGTGAATGGCCAAGTCCCCTGATTGCCGCACACAGCGAGCTGAACAGAATGTGTGAGCGCGCTTACTGTGCTTATGCATGACTGCTCGCAGACAGCAGGGACAGGCTGTTCTGTGATTGACTTCCCGATTGAGGTGAATGTGGAAAGAGTCACATCTGTGAAGTGATGCGCGAGCATAATCACGGGCATGGGACTTACATACAGAGAGGTGATTGCTGGCCATGTGACAGAGCGGGCAGAGAAGGGGCGCGCGCACGTATTCGTGGGCACGTTTATTTACTCTAACACTCAAGCTGGCTGTGCCTGCTTTATGTGAGTGGGCTCTGATAGGGACACGGGAAGTGTAATGCTTGTGTGTAGGGGTGAACACTGGATTGTGGGCACATTTTCTACACATAAGGCATGTTTTCTTTTCACAAAATTTATTTTGTTCGCCGTGAAAACGGCATTTGAGTGCAGGCAAGCGGGCAGTATCACCGGCTTGTTGGCTGCTGAATCCACCACTGCAGTAGCCTGAGAGAAGGGGACTGACAGGGGGCGAAGCTTTGACGGTGGTCCGGCTGTGGCGGGACTGAGCCGTCGTTTCCTTAACAAAGCTAGGAGGACTTTGGTTGCTCAGGTTTCAGCGCAATCTTAGGCCGAGGCCCGCAGGGGGGCGGCGGTCTGCGGCGGCTGTCTGAGCGCATTCTAGGGCGGCCGTCCTGTCGACGCTGAGAAGTCTGGCTTTGCTGGGCTGGGCGCTGTGAAGAGGCTCGTGCAGGAGGCTGGTCACGTGGGCGGCCTGCAGAGGAGCTAGCGCGATGAGGCAGGAAGAGATTCATGGCTTGGGTGGCTTTCTGGACTTCCGAAAAACGGTCAACAATGCCACTCACCGCGGAACCGAAGAGACCGGACGGAGAGAGCGGCGCGTTGAGGAACGTGGAGCGCTCAGCTTCTCCCATATCGGCTAGTGTTAGCCATAGGTGTCTCTCGGTCACAGTCAGCGCAGCCATGCACTTCCCTAGGGCTTGAGCTGCAGCTTTGGTGGCACGAAGAGCGAGATCAGTCGCGCTCCTTAGATCTAAAACAGCCTCTGGGTGCCTGCCTTTCTCATCCCATTCTCGGAGAAGGTCCGCTTGGAGGATCTGTAAAACGGCCATGGAATGCAGAGCAGATGCGTCTTGGCCGGCGGCGGCATAGGCGCGGCCAACACAGGCGGAAGTAGTTCTGCAGGCCTTAGACGGGAGCACTGGCTTAGACTGCCATCTCGCGGAGGGTGGGCAAAGGTGTGCTGCTACCGAATCCTCGACCGGGGGGATGGAAGAGTAGCCCCTCTCGGTGGTGCCGTCCACCAGAGCAAGAGAGGTGGAGATGTGGGATCGGATCCTGGCCGAGAGAGGCGCGTTCCACGATTTAGAGAGCTCGGCGTGGAGTTCCGGCAGGAAGGGCGTGGCCCGGGCAGCGGGCGCCGTGCGGCGACGGCTCTGAAGAAAGCAGCCGTCGAGTCTGTTGGGAGCCTGCTCAGAGGGCGGTGACCACTCGAGCCCAAGGCGCGTTAGTTCTTCCTCGACTCCGGCGCGGGTCCTGCTGGATTCCTGGGCCGAGGAGGAGGCTTGGGAGCCTGACCACTCCTCGCTGTCCGAAGCCATGATGGAACAGCAGCCCTTATCCTCCGCCTCGTCATCCCAGATGGCAACAGTGAGGCCGCTCGGCCGCAACTGCGCGTCCTGGGAGGGCGGGGAGTGTGAAAGCGAGGCTCGAGGGAGAGGCTCCGGCGAGGTAGTCGCTTCTAACACCGGTTCTGGCAGCCTTTGGGAGCGGCGCTTCTTTCTGCGCGGCGAAACGAAAGGCGGCGCGGCGGCTTCGGTTTTGAGTGCCTCGAGTCGAGCCCGCATGGTCGACATCGGAAGCTCCTGGCAGAGGTCGCATCCGCCGTCATCGAGGGCGAGCTCTGCATGTTCCAGTCCCAGGCAGAGAGCGCAGATGAGATGGTGGTCTCCGGCGCTGAGAGGGGCGCGGCATGAGGCGCAGGTGGTGCGAGGCATCTTAAAAAAGACACTCGTTGCTCTTTTTGTTTAGTTCGCTGAGGAACTTGCTTGCTCTAAAAAGGATACGTCGCCGGATGGCGTAGCTCTCAGGATGGCTGAAGGTGGCGAAGACGGCCGGCTTCTTCGAGCACTGTCCAAGCTTGCTAGATGCCCCTCGAACGGCGACGCGGCTTCTGCAGTTCAGAGATGCGAAGAGCTTCGCTGAATAGATGAAAATCAGGGTTCCAGCCTACGAACTTACACTTATATGCACTCTAGCCATGCCCATTTTGGCAGGCTTTGATGCAGTGACGGCGCGGGCGCCCGTCATTGGACGCAAGTTCACTCAAGTTCGTCTATAGGCTGCAGCAGTTGCCGCAGAGCAACCTATGAGCTCGCTAGCTAGCCCGCTCAAGGTATGCAGTTGCTGCACTGCGTTGACAATGGATACAAAATTAAGTATAATTTTTTGGCTTCAATATCTCAGAAAAGATTAATCTTTCCCGTAGCGTAAGCTAGCTTACGCTATACGAGAGAACCTCTCGTAAGAGAACAGCTAATAAGAGTCCTTCAATTGGGAATCTGGCTTCTCTGTCCACACTCTATGTTTCACGCTGTACATTCAAAGACCCAAGAACTCATTCTTGAGCCCCAGTGAATGCAGCATTAAAGGTGGAGGAAGAGCCCTGTTTTGTGCTGTAGATTTAAAAGTACTGATTGGAGTCATTAGAGTCATTCATTTGGGAATCAGATAACATGTGTGTCGCTGTATGTTTCTGACTATAGATTCATAAGAACTGGCTCACAAGAGTAATTTATTGGGAATCAGACCACATTGGTGTTGACTGTATGTTTTACACTGTAGAATGTAATGAGCTCAAAAGTTGTTTGCGAATTGGACTATACTGGTCAAGCTGTATGCTTCGTTCTGTAGATTCAAAAGAACTGACTCATAAGAGTCATCCGTTTGGGAATTGGAACACACTAGAGTTGCTGTATGTTTCACTCTGTAGATTCAAAAAGAGCCGATTCATAAGAGTTATTTATTTGGGAATCAGACTACACTGTGTCGCGGTATGTTTTGCGTTGTAGTTTACAAAATAACTGTCTCATACGAGTCATTTGTTTGGGAATCAGACCACACTGGTTGCTTTGTGTTTTGCATTTTATATTCAAAAGAACCTACTCATGAGTCATTCTTTTAGGAATCGGACCACACTGGTGTACCTGTATGTTTCACGCTGTAGATTCAAAAAGAACGGACCCATGAGAGTTATTTGTTCAGGAATCGGCATACACTGGTCAGGTTGTATGTTTCACACTATAGATTCCAAAGGACTGGTTCTCTAGATTAATTATTTTTGGAATCTGACTATGTTGGTGTCGCTGTATTTTTGCATGATTGATTAAAAAGAACCTACTCATAAGACTCATTTGTTCAGAAATCACACAAGATGGTCGCACTGTACAGTACTGATTCAAGAGTTTTGTTGCTGTACCACTGAATGGTAGCGCAGGAAACACTGTCAGAGTATATTGGAATGGTGTTCCATCCACGTGTATATTTCTCATCATATTCTCCCAAGACCAAATTATCTGCTATGCTATCCACATTAATTTCATTGCTTGTACTCTTTCTGTAGGTCAACTATTGACTGCTACCTTCAAGGCAATTAGCTTATTCGTATGTACTCTCAACCCATCTCAAGAGTACACAACAAAATGTCAATACCATTGCACAAAAATGAGTATGTAGATGAGAACTCTTGACAAAACCCTCTCTTACATAACCTTAGTATAGGAACAAGGCGCAGCACTCTCAGACATACTCTTAAAGCACTCACACAATTTTAACAGTGAAAACAGATGGATTAAATATATATCCTCCCACTCTTCTACAAGCTTGTTGTCCTGCTCTTGTGAACTGGCTGGCTCCCAGCAGAGCACTAAAAGCTATCTCCAAACACTGTTTGAAATGCAGAAGAGATCACAAGAGCAATTAAGACCGATTAGCACCGCAGATGTTAGAGGCCACTGAGTTGTAGTCGTTCTGCCCAAGTAGTCCCTGTCACGGTATGACATCCCCTAATCTCAAATTTCCACCTCTGGGCTCGCTTCTCATTGAGTTGTGTGCTAAACATAGAAAACGCTGAACGATCATACCACCATGTCCACTGACATCCAGCACTGTTGTACTGTACAGGAAGTAGTTTATAAATAATCCCAGGCCATTGAGGAAGTGGGCTTCTTGTACATCTGTAATCTGTAATCTGGTGATGTTAAGACATGGCAGATGTCTTACAGGCACACTATGATTCACAGATAGCGTGATTTTGGTTTGGTGCAATCAATAAAAAGCTCCAGACCTTGGGTACTTATACACAAAAAAAGACAGACAAAGAGACATTCAAATTCATCATTAACTATATATAGTTGTGTTATGTGTGTCTATATACTTTTATTTTTGTAGTACGCAAGAACAAGGTTAAAATAATCTTCGTTTCACTATTTTTGGTACTCTGACGCACTTAGCAAGTAAGTATTTTCTCAATTTCACATCATGATATTCATCGCATTTATTTTGATCCTCGGGGAGAAAACAATGCTGGCAGAATTTTTGATTATATAATTATACGTGTAGAATTTAATGTTTAACAGAACAAGATTTGCTTTTGTACTGAGTGATGACAATTTCTACAGTATGTCTTTCTCATGAAAACCCACTGCTGAGCGTGTAGGCTGGCTCACTTGTGTTTTAGGCTACATTGAATACACTGGCCACATTCAATGCATAAGACATCCAGCTGGTGGGACTCCAAAGGCAAACATTTGTGTACAGTCCTCTGACGCAAATACGGAGGAAGGAGATTTCATATTGTTGGCTTTTTACTGCAACTTTATTTTTCAGACTTAGTTTTTAAGCTGTATAAACGTCACATAATGGGCGTTTATTCAAGAATTTTTACATTCTCTAGGGTCTGAGACCACACTGAGACCACACTGTTTTGGTCGTTGTTGTTGTTGTTCAGAATCAGCTTTATTGCCAAGTATGATTACACATACCAGGAATTTTTCTTGGCGACAGGAGCTTCCAGTGCACAACAATACAATTCAAAAATGGCAGCAAGACATAGATAATAATAATTTAAAAAAAAATTATAATATACACATACATACACACATACACATACGTTGTGCAAATCTAATAGAGATCTGTTATCTGTTATGTACAGTCCACAAAAAGGATCCTTGCATGTGTCCCTGGTCTGTCCCGATGTTGCAGGATAATGATGCGATCCCATGTTGACTTCATAATCTACAGACCTATTGCCTATTTGGATCTAGAAAGGGTCCAGTGATGTTCTTCAGTTGGCCAACACCAGTCTCTCAAATGATTTCATGACCACAGATGTCAGAGCGACAGGTCTGCAGTCATTAAGTCCTGTGATTTTTGTTGATAAAATGTGGAGATTAACAGACAGTTTCAGACTTTTAAAAGAATTAGAACAAAGATAGGTTATAGTAAAATGTAAAGAAACAATATTTAAGATTCTGTACTACTTCTATGGTCATTAATCAAATGTTACTAAACTTACACTGACCATGTACACTTTTGTACAAAAGGTCAGATATTCTTGCCAATTCAGTTTTTAGAATAACTTTCCCGGTTTGTTTTTAATGAAAAACATTGCACACGAAAAGTGCAATTTAAGGTATTAGGAGAATAAATCATAAAAAAGTGAGCAATTTCAGGTTCGGGCTTTAAATTTGAAGGCATATGTCGGGTTGGGTCAAACAGTCTACTGTACAGGCTGGGTTTGCACTTCAACTGAAGGCACATCCATACTAGAGGTAGACCGATATAGAGGTTTTACTGATTAATCGTGCCGATAGTTGCTTTTCGGAACTATCAGTTATCGGCACAATCTGCCGATTGTTGCCGGTAGTTTTTTTTTAATTCCTCCATGTTACACTGTGGTCAGTGCTGGAGGATTCTACAGTTCTTATAACAGCAGCAGAAGTTAAATAAAAACCATCACTGACACCTTGTGGAAATATATATATATATTTTTTATCATTGACAATATGAATTAACATTTTAATCTTCACTTCAATGTATAATTTGTTATTTTACTTTGATAATCAAGTGTTCTAAATTAAAGACAAATGTGAGTATACGGAAACATGCTCCGTCTTTTAAATAATAAACCTCATTTCTAATTAAACCTCATCTGGTGAAGTATAGTTCCCCTTCTGTCGCTCTCTCCACGTTGTGTCGGAGAAGCGACACTAGGGGTCTCTCTTGAGCGCCGATATCCACCTCTGATCTATGAAAAAAGGCCAATGAGAGTTGGCAGCCAGTATTTGCATGTCCCGCCCCCGGACATACGGGTATTTAAGCGGCGCAAATATGGGAGTTCATTCAGAAAATTTCTTCGGAGCCGATGGTCTGTTTGCAGTTTGCTGCGAGTTTACACACCAATACGTTCCTGTTTCCTCTGACGATCTGCATGCTGTTGGATTTGACGGCGCACAACAGCGGCTTTCTCCTACTTGCACGGCGTGCATTGTTGCCCCTGAGCGCTTCGACAGCGCAGACACACACACATACTGTGTATTAAAATAGTTATTTCCCTTAAAAGAGTGAATTTCTCTAAAAGAGCAAAACACAGCGGCGTTGAACGTCCTTTTCAGGACGCGTCTTTTTCAAGATGCCCTTCCGCCTCTGTGTTGTTCCTGGATGCGGTAGAAGCCTCTCTGCTTCAGATGGCCACAGGCGCTGTCTCGTGTGTTTGGGCCGCGATCACACCGAGGCAGCGTTTGTGGATGGTTCATGTTCTCACTGCGAGAACATGACCATGACCACGTTGCGGTCGCGGCTTGCTTTTTCAACAGAAAGCAAGCCACCCCAGCTGCACCCCGCATTGTTCCTTCTTCCCACGGGATTGAGGATGATGCGGTTGGCGCTGGGGGCGATTTGGGGGCGGCAGCGGGTGCAGTTTCGCCGGGTAGCCCCCCGCGAACCTCCCGTTCCCCGACACGCTCGCTGGTCCCCGTCCACGCTCGTGGCGATAGCGGCTCGCCTCACAGCCTGGCTGTCTATCCTCCCGAGCCCGAAGCAGATGAGCTCGCCGCCGCATCAGAGAATGTGATGTCTGATGCCGAGGACTCCCCTGGACTGCCGACTTCGGGCCAGCAGGCCCAGGCTGAGGCTGACTCGCAGATGTCTGACATGCTTTCCCGGGCCGCCGTGAGCGTGGGGTTGGATTGGAACCCTCCATCCTCCCCACAGCCTTCACGGTTGGATGACTGGTTCCTGGGGGCAGCACGCCGTTCGCGACCACGCATCCCCCCGGTCCCGTTTTTCCCGGAGGTGCATGACGAGCTGACGTCTACATGGAGAGCCCCGCTCTCCGCTCGTCTAGGTGCCACCCGCTCCACTCTCACCACCCTCGACGGCGGAGAGCGCCACGGATACGGGGCGATTCCCCAGGTCGATAGGGCAGTTGCGTACCATCCATGCCCCGGTAGCCCTACCTCCTGGCGTGGCCGCCCCGTACTCCCATCCAAGCCCTGTAGGACAACATCCTCGCTCAACGCGAAGGCCTACAGTGCGGCTGGACGCACTGACTCTGCCCTGCATGTGATGGCCCTCCTGCAAGTCCACCAGGCCAAAGCACTCAGAAACATGCACGGGGTGGACCTGATCCTGATGTGCTGCAGGAACTGCACTCAGCGACCGACCTCGCCCTGAGAGCGACGAAGGCCACAGCGCAGGCACTCGGACAGGCGATGGCCACCCTAGTGGTCCAGGAACGCCATCTCTGGCTCAACCTGGTCGAGATGCGTGAGGCCTACAAGAACCGCTTCCTAGACACACCCGTCTCCCAGATTGGCCTTTTCGGCGACACTGTCGCGGATTTCGCCCAGCAGTTCTCCGCGGTGAAGAAGCAGACGGAGGCCATATCTCACATCATGCCCTGCCGCACACCTGCCGCTACGGGCCCTGCCCCGTCTGCTCGCCGAGGGCAACCCCCTGACGGGGGCTGTGGTACCCACATTCTCAATAAAAGAGCTATTTCCTTTGCCTCTGGGTCACCTGGCCCGCAAATGCCTTTCTCACGGCAATCTGCTTTCAGACTACAACAGTCCCGGTACACCGGACGCGGCGATCCCGCCTTCCGCCTGCCCACGACTGTCCCCTGGCTGGCCGGTTCAGACGAGTCCAGAGGAACGCCAACATCAGACCTCCTCCTCAGTCACGAACCCGCCCCCTGCCGGGTGCGCGGAGCAAGGTAAGTGCTTTGAGTCTATTCTCAGCACCTCAGCCTCAGGCCGCAACGAAGCCGCCCGACGCTGCATTACCTGTTCCGCCCCGCTGCGAGGCCCCGCCGGGTACGTCCAAAATACTCGTCCCTTTGGTGCCCCTAGCGCAGAGCTGGGAAGCTTGGTTTTCGCTTCCCAACGCGTCACGCTGGCTGCACCGGACCATTCGACTCAGTTTGCCCGGCTTCAGGGCCGTCCGCTTTTCCGCAGTACACGGCAAGCATGCAGTTCCCTGCGCACAGAAATCGCGACCCTCTTAGCCAAGGGCGCGGTAGAGCCTGTCCCTCCAACCGAAATGAGGAAGGGTTTCTACAGCCCTTACTTCATTGTACCCAAGAAAGGCGGCGGCTTACGACCAATCCTGGACCTGCGAGTTTTCAATCGGTCCTTGTTAAAACTCCCGTTCAAAATGCTCACGCAGAGAAATATTCTGGCTGGTGTTCAGCATCTAGATTGGTTCACAGTGGTAGACCTGAAGGACGCGTACTTCCACGTCTCATTTCTGCCACGACACTGACCCTTCTTACGGTTCGCATTCGACGGCCAGGCGTTTCAGTACAAAGTCCTCCCCTTCGGCCTGTCTCTGTCCCCTCGCGTCTTCACGAAGGTCGCAGAGGCGGCCCTTGCCCCGCTACGAGTAGCCGGCATCCGCATTCTCAACTACCTCGACGACTGGCTCATCCTAGCACACTCTCGTGAGTTATTATGCACACACAGAGACCAGGTGCTCCGGCACCTCAGCCACTTGGGGCTTCAGGTGAACTGGGAAAAGAGCAAACTCACTCCGGTTCAGAGCATCTCTTTTCTTGGGTTGGAGTTAGACTCAGTCTCAATGACAGCACGTCTCACGAGCGAGCATGCTCAGTCGGTGCTGGACTGCCTCGCTTCCTTCAAGCCAGGCACAGTGGTCCCTCTAAAACTTTTCCAGAGGCTTCTGGGGCATATGGCATCCTCCGCGGCGGTCGCGCTGCTGGGGTTGATGCATATGAGACCACTCCAGCACTGGCTCCAGACTCGAGTCCCGAGACAAGCATGGCACCACGGCACGCATCGGGTAAGGATCACCCCCGCCTGCCTCAAAACACTCTGACCCTGGACAGACCTCTGCTTTTTACGGGCAGGAGTGCCCCTGCAGCAGGTGTCCCGACGCGTTCTGGTCACAACCGACGCCTCCCGGTCCGGGTAGGGTGCCGTGTGCAGCGGGCATGCAGCAGCGGGCTGTTGGAAAGGGGCCCCGCTGCGTTGGCACATCAACTGCCTGGAGTTGCTGACCGTCCTTCTTGCCCTCAGGAAGTTCCTCCCATTAGTTCAGGACAAACACGTCCTCGTGAGATCGGACAGCACCACGGTGGTGGCGTACATAAATCGCCAAGGCGGCGTACGCTCCCGCCACATGTCACAACTCGCCCGCCGTCTCCTCCTATGGAGCCAGCAGTGACTCAAGCTCAACGTCATAGCGGACGCGCTATCACGACAACGCCTGCCCGGCGGGGAGTGGAGGCTTCACCCCCAGTCGGTCCAGCTGATTTGGGAACGGTTTGGCAAGGCCCAGGTAGACCTGTTCGCCTCCCAGGAAACCTCCCACTGCCCGCTCTGGTACGCCCTAACAGAGGCTCCCCTCGGGACAGGCAGCTGGCACACAGCTGGCCCTCGGGGCTGCGCAAGTACGCATTTCCCACAGTGAGCCTTCTTGCACCGGTGCTGTGCAAGGTCAGGGAGGACGAGGAGCGAGTCACGCTAGTGGCCCCCTACTGGCCCACTCGGACTTGGTTCTCGGAACTCAGGCTTCTCGCGACAGCTCCTCCCTGGCAAATTCCCTGAGAAAGGACCTCCTCTCTCAGGGACGGGAGCAGCTCTGGCACCCGCGCCCAGACCTCTGGAACCTCCACGTCTGGTCCCTGGACGGGATGCGGAAGAGCTAGCCGGCTTACCAGCGACCGTTGTGAATACAATCAACCAAGCCAGAGCCCCCTCTACCAGGCACCTTTAAGCCCTAAAGTGGCGCTTGTTCGCAGATTGGTGTTCTTCCCGAACTGAAGACCCACAGAGATGTGCGATCAAGTCAGTGCTCCTGTTCCTACAGGAGAGGCTGGACAGGAGGCTGTCCCCGTCAACCCTCAAGGTGTATGTTGCCGCCATTGCCGCCCACCACGATCCTGTAGACGGCAAGTCTTTGGGTAAGCACGACCTGATCCTCAGGTTCCTGAGAGGCGCCCGGAGGTTGAATCCCTCCCGGCCAGGCCTAGTTCCCTCCTGGGATCTCTCAGTAGTCTTGGCAGGACTCCAGAGACCTCCCTTTGAGCCGCTTGAATCAATTGGACTCAGGGCCCTCGCTCTTAAGACGGCCCTGCTGATTGCGGTCGCCTCTATCAAGAGGGTCGGGGACCTGCAAGTGTTCTCTGTCAGCGACACTTGCCTGGAGTTCGGTCTGGCGGATACGTCTGTGATCCTAAGACCAGGATCAGGCTATGTGCCCAAGGTTCCTACCACACCATTCCGAGATCAGGTAGTGAACCTGCAAGCGCTGCCCCGGGAGGAGGCAGACCCAGCCCTTTCGTTGCTATGTCCAGTGCGCGTCCTGCGCATTTACCTGGACCGCACACAGAGCACCAGATGCTCTGAGCAGCTCTTTGTCTGCTTTGGGGGAGGGCAGAAAGGGAATGCCGTATCCAAACAGAGGCTCGCCCACTGGGTTGTCGATGCCATCACACTGGCTTATCACACCCAGGCCGTGCCCCTACCCTTGCGGGTCCAAGCTCACTCAACAAGGGGTGTTGCGTCCTCGTGGGCACTGGCCAAGGGCACCTCCCTAGCAGACATCTGTAGAGCCGCGGGTTGGGCAACACCCAACACCTTCGCGAGGTTTTACAACCTCCGCGTTGAGTCGGTTGCGTCTCGTGTTTTCTCAGGTCCGAGCCCGTAGAACTCGGTAACACGTAGACTGACCGGCCGGGTGGATCGCTTGCGCCCAGCGCCCTTTTCCTGACGTCAAGGTTAAGAGTGCGCCTTTTTTTCCCAGGGCGCCCCACTCGAGTCGGGACCCTGGTCGATTCCTCCCCAGCCCTCCGGGTCCGCGGTTCAGCGGAGGAACTCGCTGACCCAAGCCACTCGCGGTATCCTGATGGCTACCCTGTACTGGTATAGGTGCTCTGCAGGTAAGGCCTCCTGCTCGGACTCCCCCTGTGTGTATTCCACGGTTCTGTCCCCTTACGAGTGGACCCCCGTGTCTCCCTTAGGCAGTTACAGCTGCCCCGGTTGCCGTGCTGTAGCGACTCCCCCCTTTCGAGGCTGGATCTACCACCGCACCATGCTTTCCACACGAGCCCCAAGACGGCTGTGTGACGTGTCTACCACTTTTCCTCCCCAAGAAAAAGGGCAGGTGTGGTCTCCGCAGGGTCTGGGTAAGACCCCCTTCCCTATATGCATGTAAGGGCCCCGGCCGTGATTGCTCTATGCGAGAAACATAGAGAGAAAAGAGGCCCAGCCAGGCTGGCCCGTTCCCATGTTAGCAAACATCGCCTTGTTCCCCTCTCAGGGTAACTAGAAGGATCCCGATGTTCTTATGGGGCATTGGGGAAGGGTACGTGCAGCCAGGTACAGACGATGCGCGGCACTGGATGAAATCCCTGCCCGCCTCTGTATCAGCGGTTCACGTACACGGTTCAGCGCATGGCAAGATTGGAATGGGTCCCCTAGTGTCGCTTCTCCGACACAACGTGGAGAGAGCGACAGAAGGGGAACGTTTGGTTACGTATGTAACCTCCGTTCCCCGAGGGAGGGAACGACACGTTGTGTCTTTCCTCCGCCATGTCGCTGAACCGAGCCACTGTTGTGGCCGGACCATTTCCGGCTCCTCAGAAAAATCCTGAATGAACTCCTGTATTTGCGCCGCTTAAATACCCATATGTCCGGGGGCGGGACATGCAAATACTGGCTGCCAACTCTCATTGGCCTTTTTTAATAGATCAGAGGTGGATATTGGCGCTCAAGAGAGACCCCTAGTGTCGCTTCTCCGACACAACGTGTCGTTCCCTCCCTCGGGGAACGGAGGTTACATACGTAACCAAACGTTTTATTGTGTACACACACATACACACACACACAACAAAAACCCTCCATCATTTGAATATAGAGCATTAATCTTGGTAATGGAGCCAAGTCTCCATTTCAAAATAAGTCCCTGGTGTGTTTCATGAATTTTATTGTTAAAAGTCCTGCGTTATGCACCAAATCTTCATTTTTTTATGGTTATTTTTTAGATTTTGGTTGATTTTATTCATTTTGGACTCTTGTAGCCTCTGTGTCATCATAGAAATGGTTTTTATTTTTTTTATCATTATATAAATTGCAAACTGAGCGAGAAGGGCCTTAGTCAGGGAGGTGACCAAGAACCCGATGGTCACTCTGACAGAGCTCCAGAGTTTCTCTGTGGAGAGAGGAGAACCTTCCAGAAGAACAACCATCTCTGCAGCACTCCACCAATCAGGCCTGTATGGTAGAGTGGCCAGGCGGAAGCCACTCCTCAGTAAAAGGCAAATGAAAGCCCACCTGGAGTTTGCCAAAAGGCACCTGAAGAACTCTCAGACCATGAGAAACAAAGATTGAACACTTTGGCCTGAATGGCAAGCTTCATGTCTGGAGGAAACCAGGCACCGCTCATCACCTGGCCAATACCATCCCTACAGTGAAGCATGGTGGTGGCAGCATCATGCTGTGGGGATGTTTTTCAGTGGCAGGAACTGAGAGATTAGTCAGGATCGAGGGAAAGATGAATGCAGCAATGTACAGAGACATCCTTGATGAAAACCTGCTTCAGAGCACTCTGGACCTCAGACTGGGGCGAAGATTCATCTTCCAACAAGACAACAACCCAAAACACACAGCCAAGATAACAAGGGAGTGGGTACGGGACAACTCTGTGAATGTCATTGAGTGACCCAGCCAGAGCCCAGACTTGACCCCGATTGAACATCTCTGGAGAGATCTGAAAATTGGCTGTGCACCGATGCTCCCATCCAACCTGATGGAGCTTGAGAGGCCCTG
Source organism: Xyrauchen texanus (assembly GCF_025860055.1). Lineage (NCBI taxonomy): Eukaryota > Metazoa > Chordata > Actinopteri > Cypriniformes > Catostomidae > Xyrauchen > Xyrauchen texanus. Next base: position 25,544,364 of record NC_068311.1, read on the forward strand.
CAAAGAAGAATGGGAGAATCTGCCCAAAAATAGGTTTGCCAAGCTTGTAGCATCATACACTAAAAAACTTGAGGCTGTAATTGGTGCCAAATGTGCTTCAACAAGCACTTATGTATGTGTGATATTTTCGTTTATTATTTTTAATAAATGTTCAAAGATTTCAAAAAAACTTCTTTCACGTTGTCATTATGGGGAATTGTTTGTAGAATTTTGAGGAAAATAATGAATTTAATAAATTTTGGAATAAGGTTGTAACATAACAAAATGTGGAAAAAGTGAAGCACTGTGAGTACTTTCCGGATGCACTGTATATACTATATAATGTAATATCAGTTTTTATTTGGTTTCCCCCACTGTTTATATGCTCTGCTATGAATAAAACATCTTTTTGGAGTACTATTCCTGCTTCTAGGTGGGATTCTTCTTGTGACTGCCTTGGTCCCTATCACAGCTAATAATATAATTTGTAATAAAAATACCATAATATTAATAATAATAATAATAACAATAAAAATAAATAAAATATACATATATATATTTTTTTTTTACATTTGGACCCCACTGTAATATATAGCTGCTAAAATGTAGTCTTGCTCTTAAGTTTGGCCCTTACAGTAAAACACACCTAAATATTAGCCTATGGAATACATCCTTATTGGTAAAGAGCCGTTTCATCCTTCATGTGGATGACCTTTTAGATCTCTGAGGCAAGTACAATTTATTCAAAGGTCAATCTAACCGCTAAAACCATGCCAGTTCCTCAGCTGTTTTATATTTAAATCTTCTGGAACTAATATGCAATTAAAAGAACACAGAGTTTTTTTTTGCCATAGGGCTAAGAATTATATGTAGGAAACCAGTGTAGTGGAAATCCAAATTAATTTGTCCATGGCCGGGAACAGTAGAAATGCAGACAAGATTTTTCAGTGTCGACACGTAGTTCAATTTGGTAATGTGTTGTAACTAGGCTACTGCACACATTATCATTTATTTTGATGATGTTTACTTATCTTGCTTTTGTGTCTGTAATCTTTTCTTTCTGTTTTTCAATTACAATGTAATTTTCAACCAAATATTCAGAATGAATGTGTGAATTGCTTTACTAACCAGGAACCTTGACCAATCATTTAAAGAAAGGAGAGAGAAAAAAAAGTGAATCCCTGATTAGTATGTTCTTCTTCAGATTCTGGCAGAGCTTTGTTATGGGACTATGGATTTTCTGAAACCTTTTATTTTCTCAGTGCCTTGCTGGCATGTTCCTCAGACTCAAGCTGAGATTTCTCCTAGAGACTCTTCACACTAGAAACAAGCCAACTCCGCTTGACCTTCACAAGTCAGCCAGAACTGTTAACCTGCAGCTTGGCCCAAACCTTGTGGTCACTGTGACTGTGCTAACAACAAGATTCCTTGAGATGAATGGTTATTGTATGTGTGCCTGGTGACATTTTTAACCTCAAGTGCAACTGAATAGAAGCTACAAAAGAATGTAGGCTATAATTTTCTTGTGACAGGTTTCTGATGCTACTGTCCCACATAGTGGCCCCAACTGACAAGCATTTGGACATTTAAAATGAATGAATGTCATGGCATTAGATAACAAAAATACTTTCTCAGAAATGACTTCACTGTCCTAACCATCTGGTCCCATGGTAAATTGTAGTGGTGGATGTATGGAGTTAGTTTCCCTCAAGAAGTCAAGTTCACATAGGTTTACTATCACTGCAACTAAAGTACTAACTGGAATTTAAACTACTGTCCCCAGTGACAGAAGCTGGAAGTGTTGTTGAATGGGCATCAGGGAAAAAACGTAAATGCAACCTCCAAATCTTTCTTAATCATTGTTTATGTAAACACAATTCATTCCTGGTTTCCATGGGACCAGAACCAGTGTCTCTGAGGCAACTCCTGCAACATGCCATCAGTAGCACCACAGGAAAAGGTAAAAACCTGGGTCGATTTCAGAGTGCCAAAACATTGGGTAGCAGCATGTCGATTTCCCATAAGATTATGTAAGTGGTTGATCACATTGACAAATAGACATGTTCCACTTAGTTTGACAACTAGAAAGTGTCCAAATACTTTTTGACTCAGTTCACAGTATGTCAAGGTTTGTGTCAGGAAGAACCCAATTGCAGACAATCAGCTCTTCAAAAATACTTTATTAAAGAAAATGTTAACAAAAACTACCAATGAGAGAGCAAAACTAACAAAAAAGAAAACAAACACAACAGAGAACTAAAACGTCTAGGTTACGTATGTAACCTCAGTTCCCCGATGGAGGGAACGAGACGTTGTGTCAGAGAACGACACTAGGGGTCTCTCTTGAGCGCCGATATTCACCTCTGTACTATGAAAAAAGGCCAATGAGAGTTGGCAGCCAGTATTTGCATGTCCCGCCCCCGGACATACGGGTATTTAAGTGGCGCAAATACGGGAGTTCATTCAGGATTTTTCTGAGGAGCCGGAAATGGTCCGGCCACAACAGGGGCTCGGCTCAGCGACGTGGCAAGGGGGACACAACGTCTCGTTCCCTCCATCGGGGAACTGAGGTTACATACGTAACCTAGACGTTCCCCTTCTGTCGCTCTCTTACGTTGTGTCAGAGAACGACACTAGGGGTCCGCTTAAAAGCGCCATGCGCTGAGCCGTATGCGTGATCCGCTGATACAGGAGCGAGCAGGTATTCCTACGTGCAGAACGACCAACTGTATCAGGCCGCACATACCCTTCCCCAATGCCCCATTTAAGCCATCAGGATTCCTTATCGTTACCCTGGAGGGGGGAACAAGGTGACGGCCGCCAACATGGGAATGGGCCAGCCTGGCTGGGCCTCTTTTCTCTCTATGTTTCTCGCATAGAGCAACTACGGCCGGGGCCCTTACACGCATTGAGGGAAGGGGTCTTAGCCCTTATTAGGGCGGAGAAGACCCTGCGGAGGCCACACCTACCCGGGAGGGAGGCAAATTTTGAGTGGCAAATACATCGCATGGCCTATACTTAGGTCTTATGCGGAACAGTAGTGCTGGTGGTAGATCCAGCCTCGCAGAGGGGAAGCATACAGCACGGCACCCGAGGCAGCTGTAACTGCCTAAGGGAAACACGGAGTCAACTCTCGTGAGGGGACAGAACCGTGGTTTTACATACAGGGGAGTCCGAACAGGAGGCCTTACCTGTGGGGCCCCTATACCAGTACAGGGTAGCTAGTGGTACCCGCAGTGGTTTGGGTCGGCGAGTTCCTCCGCAGAACTGCGACCCGCGAGGGCTAGGGAGGAGCCAACCAGTGTCCCAAGCCTGGGATCTCCTGGGAAGAAGGCGCACTGTTTCCCCTGGTTAGGGGGAAGGGCGTTGGGTGCAAGCGATCCACCCGGTCAGATCGTTGGCGTGCCACCAAGTTCTACGGGCTCGGTACCTGAGAGAACACGGGACGAAACTGACTCAACTCGGAGATTATAGAATCTCGCAAAAGTGTTAGGTGTTGCCCAGCCGGCAGCTCTACAAATGTCTGCTAGGGCAGTGCCCCTAGCCAGTACCCATGAGGACGCGACACTCCTTGTGGAGTGGGCTCGGACCCGCAAAGGGGGGGGGCACGGCCTGGGTGTGATAAGCCAGGGAAATGGCGTCGACAACCCAGTGGGCGAGTCTCTGCTTGGAGACAGCATTCCCTTTCTGCTGTCCCCCAAAGCAGACGAAGAGCTGCTCAGAGCGCCTGGCTTGCTCTGTGTGCGGTCCAGGTAAATACGTAAGGCACGTACTGGACACAGCAGTGAAAGGGCTGGGTCTGCCTCCTCCCGGGGCAGTGCTTGCAGGTTCACTACCTGATCCCTGAAGGGCGTGGTAGGAACCTCGGGCACGTAGCCCGGTCGCGGTCTTAGGATCACGAAGTGTCTGCCGGACCGAACTCCAGGCAGGCGTCGCTAACAGAGAACGCATGCAGGTCCCCGACCCTCTTGATGGAAGCGAGCGCGATCAGCAGGGCGGTCTTGAGAGAGAGGGCCCTGAGTCCAACTGAGTCAAGCGGCTCGAAGGGGGGTCTCCGGAGTCCCATCAGGACGACCGAGTGATCCCAGGAGGGAAATAGGTTAGGCCGGGAGGAATCATCCTCCGGGCACCTTTTAGGAACCTCGACGATTAAGTCGTGCTTGCCAAGAGACTTGCCGTCTACCGTGTCATGGTGGGCCGCGATAGCAGCGACATACACCTTGAGGGTGGAGGGGACAGCCTCCTCTCCAGCCTCTCCTGAAGAAACACGAGCACTGACCTAACTGCGCACTTCTGCGGGTCTTCGGCTCGGGAAGAACACCAGTTCAGCGAACAGACGCCACTTCAGGGCGTAAAGATGCCTGGTCGAAGGGGCTCTGGCTTGGTTAATAGTGTCTATGGCGGCTAAAGGTAGGCCGGCTAGACCCTCCGCGTCCCGTCCAGGGACCAGGCGTGGAGTTTCCAGAGGTCTGGGCGCGGGTGCCAGAGCGTGCACCGTCCCTGAGAAAGAAGGTCCTTCCTCAGGGAATTCGCCAGGGAGGGGCTGTCATAAGGAGCGTGAGATCCGAAAACCACGTCCGGTTGGGCCAGTAGGGGGCCACCAGAGTGACTTGCTCCTTGTCCTCCCTGACCTTGCATAGCACCTGTGCAAGAAGGCTCACTGGGGGAAAAGCGTGCTTGCGCAGCCCCACGGGCCAGCTGTGTGCCAGAGCATCTGTCCCCAGGGGAGCCTCTATGAGGGCATACCAGAGTGGACAGTGGGAGGTTTCCTGGGAGGCGAACAGGTCTACCTGGGCCTTGCCGAACCTGTCCCAAATCAGCTGGACCGATTGGGGGTGGAGCCTCCACTCTCCGCCAGGCAAGGTTTGTCTTGACAGCGCGTCCGCTATCACATTGAGGTTGCCGGGGATGTGAGTGGCGCGCAGCGACTCCAGTCGCTGCTGACTCCAAAGGAGGAGACGACGGGCGAGCTGTGACATGTGGGGGGAGCGTACTCCGCCTTGGCGGTTTATGTAAGTCACCACCGTGGTGCTGTCTGTCCTGACCAGGACATGTTTGCCACGAATCATCAGAAGAAATTTCTTCAGGGCAAGACGAACGGCCAGCAGCTCTAGGCAGTTGATGTGCCAGCGCAGCGGGCCTCGGTTCCACCGGCCTGCGGCCGTGCGCCCGTTGCACACGGCGCCCCAACCCAACTTGGAGGCGTCGGTTGTAACCAGAACGCGACGGGACACCTGCTGCAAGGGTACCCCTGCCCGTAGAAAGCAGAGGTCTGTCCAGGGTTTGAAGGTTTGGAGGCAGGCAGTGGTAATTTCCACGCCGTGTGTGCCGTGGCGCCATGCTCGTCTCGGGACTCGAGTCTGGAGCCAATGCTGAAGTGGTCTCATATGCATCAACCCCAGTGGCGCGACTGCCGCGGAGGATGCCATATGCCCCAGGAGCTGTTGGAAACGTTTCAACGGGACCACGGTGCCTGGCTTGAAGGAAGCCAGGCATTTCAGCACTGACTGAGCATGCTCGTTGGAGAGACGTGCTGTCATTGAGACTGAGTCTAACTCCAAACCGAGAAAAGAGATGCTCTGGACTGGGGTGAGCTTGCTCTTCTCCCAGTTGACCTGAAGCCCCAAGCGGCCGTGGTGCTCGAGCACCTGGTCTCTGTGTGCGCATAGTAATTCCTGCGAGGGGGCCAGAATGAGCCAATCGTCGAGGTAATTGAGTATGCGTATGCCCGCTCCTCGTAGCGGGGCAAGAGCCGCCTCAGCGACCTTCGTGAAGACGCGAGGGGACAGAGACAGGCCGAAGGGGAGGACCTTGTACTGATACGCCTGGCCGTCGAGCGCGAACCGTAGAAAGGGTCGGTGCCGAGGGCGAATTGAGACGTGAAAGTACGCGTCCTTCAGGTCTACCGCTGTGAACCAATCTAGATGCCGAACGCCAGATAGGATTTGCTTCTGGGTGAGCATTTTGAGCGGGAGTTTGGACAGGGTCCGATTGAAAACTTCGCAGGTCCAAGATCGGTCAGTATGCTGCCGCCTTTCTTGGGTACAACGAAGTAAGGGCTGTAGAAACCCTTCTTCGTTTCGGTTGGAGGGACAGGCTCTATCGCGTCCTTGATTAGAAGGGAGGCGATTTCCTCGCGCAGGGAGAGGGCATGTTCGCCGTGCACTGCGGAGGAACGAACGCCCAGGAAAGGGGCGGAGACCTGGCAAACTGAATTGCGTAACCGAGTCGAATGGTCCGGTGCAGCCAGCGTGACGAGCTGGGCAGTGAAAGCCATGCCTCTAAGCTCCGTGCTAGGGGCACCAAAGGGACGAGTATTTTAGGCGTACCCGGCGGGGCTTCGCAGCGGTCGCGGAACAGGTAACGCGGCGTCGTGAGGCGCTGTGGTGTCCCGAGGCTCTGGTGCTGAGAATAAACTCAAAGCACTTACCTTGTTCCGCGCACCCGGCAGGGGCGGGTTCGTGACTGAGGAGGAGGTCTGCTGGCGTCCTCTGGACTCGTCTGAACCGGCCGTCCGAGGAACAGTCGTGGGCTGAGGGCGGGGACACCGCGTCCAGGAAGCCAGGACTGTCGAGGCCTGAAAGCAGAGTGCCGTGAGAACGGCATTTTGCGAGCCAGGTGACCCAGAGACAACAAGGAAATAGCTCTATAGTGTGTAAAGAATTTAACAAAAATAAATTCTCCTTCCGGCCCTCCACCGGGGGCGGAGTGGTCTTACCAGCTCCGGAGCTGTTGTCTCGGTCTCTGGGTCGGTCATCTCAGGGGTGCCTGGGAGCCTTCTGGGTCCACAAGGGGGCCCGTGAGACGATGGGCGTCCAACTTCTGCGGGGATCTCGACGCTGGGGCTGAGAGCTGGGCCCACTCACTTGTTAGTTGAGGCGGAGCACCACTTTCTTTCTTCCTTGAAAGCCGCAGGAGGGCGCCCTCGGCGAGCAGACAGGGCATGGCCCCTGGCGGCAGGTTTGCGTCAGGGCAGGATGTGTGAAAAATAGCCCTCGTCTGTTTCTTCACCACTGAGGACTGCCTTTTTGGGCGAAGTCGTCACGCGGCGTCGCCGAATGGACGGAACTGGGAGACGGGGGCGTTTGAGAAAGCGTGCTTCGTCTGCCTCCTGTACTGCCTGTCCATCGTTGTGTTTCTGGACCACGGAGTGTGCATCGCCTGTTTGAGTGTAGTTCCTGCCGCGCGTCAAAAACAGGACTACCCAAGTGCAAATTTTGAAGTGCCCTGGCCCGGTGGACTTGCAGGAGGGGGCCATGGCGTGCAGGGGAGCGGTCAGGGACCGTTCTACCACCGAGGGTAGCGAGAGCGGAGGAGCGAGGAAGCTGGGCTTGCTCAGCTCATCATGCACATCCGGGAAGGGTCCCAGGGGCGCGGCTGTGAGCGGCGCACATGCCCGCGGAACCAATTACCGGGGAAGCATAGCGGACCTTCGTGCGTCAGGCTCAGACTGGGCGGGGACCCGAAGGTGGCGGCCCAGGCGAAGTTATCCGCCTCGGCGCCGCTGTTACGCTCTCCGATGCAGCGGTGATGTCATCATCCAATGCCAGGGAGCTCGAGGGACCGGACGGCAGGCCGTTAAGCCGGCCGCACTAATCCAGAGCTCGCGGGAAGCCGGCAAGCGTGCCGGGGAGGCGGGAGGTTTCGAGGGGATTTACCCGGCGAAAGCGTCCCGTTATTCTCCCCAGATCGTTCTTCATCGCCCGCGGCGCCTGCCTCAATCCCGTAGGAAGGAGGCAGAAACATCCCAAAATAACAACATGAGTGTCAGGATCCTGACACAAAAGTAAAAAAAACAAGACTAGATTGATAACAGGATAATGACAGTACCCCCTCTCTATGGGACGACTACCAGGTGTCCCATACTAACTAAACAAAACACAAGTTCAAAGGGTGTGCAGACAGAGCTGTCCAGGGCGGGACTGGGGGCATAGGATGTACTAACCAAGGGAGGGAGGATGGGGGAAACCAGAAGGAAGGCTTCAGAAAGGGGATGGCATCCACCAGCCTGGGAGGAGCCTTGAGGACAGGGATGAGTTCAAGCAGTAAGGCGGCCAACAGACAGGGGTGAGGAAGGGCCGCTGGTGAACGGGCAGACAGGAAAGTATCTGTTGGATATAGCGTGAAGTCAGTGACAACCAATGGATGCTGGACAGGATGGACAGCAGCCGGAGGGGACTGGACAGACTGGGTGGTGGTATCTGACAGATGCTGGCCACTGGACTCAGTATAAGGCTGGTCACCAGTGTTGTATGTGTGCTGGTTACTGGGCTGTGTAACAGGCTGGTAGTTGGTGTCTGATGGGTCTTGGCCACTGGACTGAGCAACAGACTGGTCAACTGAAGCTAGGGACTGGACAGGATAGTCGACAGTCACAGTGGACTGAACAAGCTTGTTGAAGGTCACCAGGGGCTGGATAGGATATTCAACGGTCACAGGGGACTGAACAGACTTGTCGACAGCTAAGGAGACCTGGACAGGCTCATCGACAGCCATGGGGAACTGAACTGGCTCGTCGAATGGCTCGGGGAACTGGAAGGACTTTCCAACAGCCTAAGGGAACTGGACGAACTCGTCGCAGCCACAGGGAACTGGACAGACTTGTCAACATCCACGGGGAACTGAACAGGCTCGTTGACAGGCTCAGGGAACTGGACGGACTCAATGACAACGGTGAACTGGACAGGCTGTGTGGCGACAGCCATGGTCGAAAACGCTGACAGCGTCAGGGGAACGGCCTCTATGACTGAGAGCACTGGCAGCGACTGGGGAACAGGGGCCCTTCTTCTCCTCTTCCACTTCCGGACGGTTAGAAGCACTGCTCCTGGTGGTAGCAGTGGGCTCCTCCACCTCATGGCGGTCAGCGGCAAGGACAGGCACCTCCTGACGAACTGCAGCAAGGAAGGGCACCTCCTGGTGAACATTCTATAGAAGCCAGAGCTGGCGTCTCCAGGGGGACTGCAGCAATAAGGGTGGGGAAGTATTTGAGGGCTGCAGCAGTACTCATATTTCCTTCACCCAGCTTCTGTCGGCAGGAATTGGTTTCCCAAAGTACAGAGAGTACCAAATTTTTGGGCTGCTGTCAGGGTGGTCAGCCCCTTTTGTATCATGCTGTTCTGAATGTGGCCCAGAAGCTGTGCTTAGGTAGAACTAGTCTTAAACACCTGTTCCTGTCCGGATCACACAGTTATAATCAAATTCAGCAGAATTCTTTTTTGATCCCTCCTCTTTTGAAAAAAAAAAAAAAGAGAAAATGATCTTATAAATTATGAAGCAGTAATTCAGGCTTGTTTTGCTTTGATTATTTGTTGCTGAATTTAAGGGCTTCCATAATTCAGTTAAACCTCACTGTAGGCATGACAATTAGCCATACAGACTGAACTAACATTTTTTTCTTTAAGTATGAATGCATGTTTTGGCCTGTTGCTGATTCTAGCATTGAATTCTTTAATTAGTTTGATGACCAAATGTATTTTTTTATTTGGCTCAGGTTTCTGGGCCAATGATTGAGATTAACTGTAGACTAAATATTACACCACAGATTACAGACAATTTAGGTTTACATGGAGACATTTTGTCAATCTGAATCAATTAAATCTGATTACAGATTCCTGATGATTTTAAAGATTCCTATTTCCTAAAATGTTTTATGTATCATAAACTCTGCAAACCAATGAAAGCCATCCATTTACTTGTACATCACATGTATTACAAAGAAAATGTCTGTGCCTATGAAGAGCGGCATTTAGTGTCAATGTTATCATAACAGCGATAAACCTGTCAGGGTATGCAACATAATTGGTGTGTTTACCCAGTGTGTAATTGCCGTGTTTGCTCAGAATGTTATTGCTGTGTTGTTTTTCTAACATACCTAAAACATGCCAAGAATTTTTATTTTTTATTTTTAACTTTACAAAAGTCAAGATTTAGAAGCACCATCCTGAAATTCTATACTGCATAAATATATTAGCCTCATGAACATTTCTCCAACATTAACTAGACATCTCTGAATGAGAGTACACTGCAAAGATTGGTGGGAGACAGTTTCACAGATTTGCAATAGATACAACATGTTTGAATAATTTTATAAAAGCAAACATATCAACAAATTTACATTTACATTTATGCATTTGGCAGACGCTTTTATCCAAAGCGACTTACAGTGCACTTATTACAGGGACAATCCCCCCAGAGCAACCTGGAGTTAAGTGCCTTGCTCAAGGGCCCAACAGTGGCATCTTGGTGGTGCTGAGGCTTGAACCCCGACCTTCTGGTCAGTAACCCTGAGCCTCTACCACTGAGCCACCACTGCCCCAATGCTTGTTGCTATTCCTTTATATAAATTAGGTTTCTGTGTAGAGTATTTCAAATTCATCTGGCATTTAGAAAATATCTTTATTTATTCTGCAAAGAAATACACATGACTATGTATGTACAGTACACAATGTGTTGTTATGTTGGTAGTAGTTGAATTGAATGGCTTACATGGCAGTTATTCTTCTATTTATTGGATTATGTAGCACTGGGCATACATTTCATTCAGATCGATCTCAATCTGATCATGTTTTTCCAATAAAGGTGCTTACATGCTAGCCTTTCATTCCCATTGAGCTGCAGATGGATTATAAACACTTATTCTATAGACAATAATCTAAATGGCTACAGTATGTGTCTCACCTGGTCACTTTTAATTGGATAACCCAAAATGCATCTTAATACCAGATGTAAGTGGGGTGTCATACTGTATGTAGCGTTGCAAAGTCAAAAACATTTAACTGAATTGGTATGTTTGGGCAGTTCATGTAAAGGAACTGGTTAAAATGAACAATGCAAAAGATCACATATATGTACCATTTAAAGGTCCTATTACATTTTTTAAATTGGTTTGTTCGAATGATTCATCAATTCAGTTCTATCGGGAAGACACACAGGCTTGAGTGAAGTTTGAGATGCCATTTATTTGATAGATGTAAAACAGGAGGTGATGTCTCTCTCTTTGGCGTAGGCCCCGTCCGGCAGTCCGAGGTAGTTGTACCCGGAACCGTAAAGTCCTGCCGGAGATAGGAGGGAGGGGCGAGGAGCCTACCCCCCTGCGGGACAGGGCTCAACTGGTGGTGGTGGGGAGGTGGAGGTTGCAGTGTTAGCACACCGAAACAGCAATGTGATAGATTGTGAGCAGACTTATAAAGCATTGGCTTACGTGCGATTGGCTAGGAGTTACCCAGTTAATGATGTGATGATGTGCACATGCTGGTCTTCCCGCTAGAACTACGCTCCACTTCCATTTCCTGCGCCAAAGTCACCATTTGTTCTTTTTCGAAGTGAGTTAATTGGTGCTGTTTAACTTTGACTTTTGTTTTTTACTAAGTGCAAATAGCAATAGATACTATTTAAATAAGGTGTAAATAGCAACCAAAAGCTTCTTCTTTGTACGAAATAGTGTTAGATAGTGCAAATAGTGTTAGCAGCTGTGGCAGATACTATCTGCACCCCTAATTAAATTCTAAAATACTGTATAGGGGCATCACTGTAGTGTGTTTTTTTTAGAGTACCACAGACACCCTACATCACTCCTAACTCTAATCCTAACCCTAACCTTACAAAATGTAACCATGGTTTTACTACAGTAACCATAGTATAACCATGGTGTTTTGTGGTGAAATCACAGTAACAACTACATTAAACATGGTTACTATATTAACACCATATTACAGTAGTAATACCATTGTGAATTGCATTAAAACTATGGTTTCCACAAAAAAAAAAAAAAAAAAAAAAAAACATGGTCACTACAATATTACTATAGTAAAACCATGGTTCATTTTATCCAAATCAAACCTTTCTCTCAACTCTCTGACCTTCTCCGTGACAAAATCACTGCGAGGAACACAAACATTGTATTAATTTGTATTTATTATTATAAGTAGTATTAAAGAAAATAGTAAGAGTGGAGACAGGAAACAGAATGGAAAAAAGTGGGACAAAAGGTGGAAGCGAATCTGGGTCATCTGCACAAATAAAGCACATCCACAGCCAATGCTACATGCTCGCCACTGCAGCGAGGTCACTATAAGTGCAGTTTGTCTTCATTTTGTGTTTACTAGACTATTGAAGTGCAAATAGCCGAGCTAATAAATGTATTTTGTATGTATTTAAGTCAGAATAATCTGATAAATATTGCTATTTTCAAAAATATTTTCTTACGTAAATAGCTTCTTAAATAGCTTTTAATATGTTATAGTTTAGCTTATTACTTTATCACAAGAGTAACTTGACTGAAGATTAACTTCTTTAAATTATGAGCAGCTTGGGGAGTAGCTTTCCTAACACTAATGGGAACAATGGCAAACATGCAATTCACACAAAACAATTACATAAAGACACCTCTTATATGATAAACATGTTTTCAGTTATTGAGTTCAAAGTCATTTTGATATTTTTGGGGGGCTTAAAGTCTAAATGTAATATGGTGCAACCGTCAGAGTACGGAAATAATTGAAAGTCTCATTAAAAGCTGAAATTCATGAAAAATGAAATGGTGACATGAGTTGAGATGAATTATCTTTTATTATTATTTCTTTGTGAAACTGACTTATTTTAAAATATGATTCATATTTGAAAAACTTTTGTCCACCAAATCAAAGTCATGTGGTGCAACCAACCTGTAGGTAGAAATTGTGTGTGTGTGTGAGTGTATGTGTGTGTGTGTGTGTGTGTGTGTGTGTGTGTGTGTGTGTGTGTGTGTGTGTGTGTGTGTGTGAAAATGTAAAAATAAATCATATCTTTAAATAGCAATATTTTGTCATTTTAAAGAAAAGGCACATTTGGTTTAGGTCATTTGGTGGAACCATGAGAAAGTGTCTTTTAGTTCATCCTCACAAATTGTAAAAGACTCTAATTCCCACAGTTTATGAAGCGATGAAAATGCATCTGTTTTCCTCGCTATGAACAGGTGGGTGTACGGGAGTAATGCGGTCTTCCCAGGATTAGCGCTGCTCTTGTTTAACATGAGGATATGCCACACTCTCACTTTTGGCAAAATAAACTGCCATCTTTGAGGGCGGCTAAATGCTGGGGATTAATTTTTAGATAATTAATCCCTGACACGCGCAAATGTGACATATGTGTGATTCCAAGATGTTCGTTTCTTTTAAGAAGTCATTAGCATCACATTACCTTTGGTTTTTATGAAAAGAGATTGTGACGTTCCTTTGGCAGACAACATTTCTGTGAAGTGACAGAGGATATGTTACACGTTAGAAAGGTTGTTTGGAAGATTAATTTGCTTTTACTCACTGAGATTATGTAAAGATAAGATAAGCATCTTAGCAGAGGGCCTCTCAGTTCATGAGGTAAAAATGATCTGCATTTGGTAGTTAAAGGAATATTTCACCCAAAAATGAACATTCTGTCATCATTTACTAACCCTATTATTGTTCCAAACTGATATGAATTTCTATCTTCTGGAAAAACTTTAATGAATGTCCCTTTGGGTGAATTCAATACAATGGCAGTACATAGTTTAACGCTTAAAGGGATAGTTCACCCAAAAATTCAGCCATTTGTCTACGCCTGACTGGAAGTGATCTTTTATAGTTAAACAGTGCTTAAATATAGTTATTTTTCACACACAAAGTAATCGATTCAGTTTACAAGACATTAATGTCACAGCTGGAGATAGGATGGATTATTTTTATGCTGACTATCTGTGCTTTTTGGACCTACAAGTATCTAATCACACTCCTCTTCCATTCTAAGGACCTGCTGAGCCTGGATCTTTCTCTACAAATCTTCAAAAGTGTTTTGCATAAGAAAGAAAGTCATATCTCAGATGGCATGAGGGTGAGTCATTTATCAGATAATTTTCTGAACTATCTGTTTAATTAAGCACCTAAATGTTTCATAAAAGCTGTTCATGCCACTCGTGTGTCATATTCCAAGTCTTCTGAAGTCATATGATCACTTTGTTTGTTGAACAGAACACATTTTAATCCCATATAAACACCACGAGCAGTGCTATAATCCAAAATGCCAGCTACCACATTCAAACCATGTTGCTAACCTCTTGCTTAGTTTTTTGTATGGCTAAAAATGGTTTACAGAGTCTCGGGCTATCTCAGAGACAGGTGAGTTATCACAAGACACCTATTTAAGGAATATCTTCTATGGAATAAGGACATTGTATGTGTTGTAGCCTTTGCCCCCCCCAATACAATACAAAACAAATCATCTACAGCACCTTTAATTCTCTCTTCAGGTTAATTTCAGATTCCAACTGTCGTTCAGTATGCTGTACCGTTTCATTTATCTAATATCTTCATTTATCAGAGGTCCATAAATGAAAATATTTTATCCTTTGAAACATTTTAATACAACCAATGTAGTAAATATCAAATGCTATGTTGGATACAACATGGCATACCCCTGAAAGTAAATATCCCTCAGAGAAGATCAGAGATAATATAGCGGGTATCTTGGAGTGAAGGATTCTGACATGAAGCATTTAGCAAAAGTCCTAATTTTACTTCCTCCTCCTCATCTCTCTCTCTCTTTCTCTCTCTCTGACACACATATACAAACCTATAACTCTAAGCATGCTTTAATCTCTCCTTCCATCTGTAATCACACTTCGACAGATGGGAAGGAAATCATGTCCTTTTTAATAGTAAAGCTGGTATTTTTGCTCATGGCCTGGATTTTCTTTTGACCCGACAGCAGGCCCCTCAGGGAATGGGATTCTGATGGAGTTAAAGGCTTCTCTCAGGTTCAGAGAGTGAAATTCAGAAGAAAACGGGACATATTTACAGTGCTCCTTTTTCCAAGAAATAGACTGGTTATAACAATCCAAACTACTCAAGGCTGTTCACATTATCTAAGCTCTATTTGGGTGATCTGATTACAAGTTCTCAACAGAAACACATTGCTGTTAACACCTGGTATTAACATGCGTTTTATATGCGTCTCCAGTGACAACTTGTGATCAGATTTTTAAGGCAATGGTTTCTGAGCAACCTCCAAGGCACGGTTTCTGGTCCCATGGGAACCAGTAACAATCATATTTACCTAAACGAGTACAATTCAGAGGTTGCCGATAAAATTTAAACTGTACTCTACTGACAGTTAGGTTTATGACTGGGCTTTGAATAAAATATGTGTTCCTGTTGACTTAATTACATTATTTACAACTAAAAATACAACTTGCTTTTTGTGTCACTCAGTGGACATTTCACCCGGAAACGGGAGCTCACAGGTTTCCATATGTTCAACAATACTTCCAGCTTCAGCCACTGGGGGAAGTAGTTCAAACCAGGGGGTCAAGAATTGGTTGGTTAGCAGGTCCCTATTAGCCCCTGCTGGTACACCACCTGATGGCAAAAAGCATGTTTCTCCATAGACAGCCATTCAAAAGTAGCCATGTTTTATGACAAAATATTTTTTTCCAAGAACCATTTCAGTCTGGTGGCCTGGGTAGCTCAGCAAGTCAAGATGCTGACTACAACACCTGGAGTCGCAAGTTTGAATCCAGGGCATGCTGATTGACTCCAGTCAGGCCTCCTAAGCAACCAATTGGCCCGGTTGCTAGGTTGTGTAAAGTTCCGTTGGGTTACCCTCCTTGTGGTTGCAATAATGTGGTTCTTACTCTTGGTGGGGCGCATGGTGAATTGTGTGTGGGTGCCGCGGAGAATAGCATGAAGCCTCCACACATGCAGGTCTCCACGGTAACGCGCCTAACAAGCCATGTGATTAAATGGGTAGATTGACGGTCTTAGATGGAGGCAATTCAGATCCATCCTCTGCTACCCAGACTGAGGCGAGTCACTATGACACCAAGAGGACCTAGAGCAAATTGGGAATTGGGGATACCAAATTGGTGAGAAAAAGGGGAGACACCCCCACCCCCCGATCCCAGAAATCAGTGCCCATGAGCAAAGATGGCAGCGTCCATTTCGCAAGCTTCCTGAGAACCCTGCGCTAGCTGAAAACAGCCATAGGGATGAATGGGAATGCTAACGAATAGCTCTCTCCAGGTATTTTAAAGCTCCATGGTTCAAACTGACAGTCTACTGTTGCTGAATTCAAAGTGCAATCAGTATAAAGTACGTCTGCTTGCAAACAACTTCAGTTTTTTGAGAGATGTGCTTATATTGTTATTCTCAGTGCCGGTCCTACCTCTACACAATATACGCAAGTAAATTTAGCTGATGTCATTACTTTGCATTTGCTAGGCCATTTTTTTTAATTATTATTTTATTTTTTTATCTGCCCTCTGGGACAATTCTCAAATGTATCAGTAAGACCAGCAGCATCAGTGAGATGCCGGTAATGTACAGTCAGCTAAAGCAGACACAAGTGCAGAGCGCAGCAATGCACTGCTAGCAAGTATCCTGCCAAATGACCCTTCAGACTGGGCGAATTTGTTGAAATTCGGCACATTACATACCATTGGCCTATTGTCAGTTTACAAAATAATGAATTTACTAAATGCTGCTTGTTTACTGTTAAACTGCTCTAAACTGCTTAACCCCCTACACAGTAACTATTTTTCCCATATCACTTTTACCCCCCTGAGAAAGAAAATCAAAACAACCTTCAATTATTATCTCTTTTCACACAAATTATGTTGAGCCATCAATATTTAATAAAAAATGCATTTATTTTTTCAATCTTGATACAATTTGTAACCAGAAAAAAGCACATTTTCCTCCTTAAGGTGTGCCTTTATCCATGTTTACCCCAAGTTATGCTTGTTTTGCAATAAATTAAATTCAATAATTATCTTTCCAGCAGAGACTTGTTAGCATACATCTATTGATTTTTTTTTTCCTCTGCCAAATCTCCTTTCATGATAATGGTGTCGACTGTCATAAGTACAGCCCTGTTAATAAGCTAGCAGTGTTTTTGCAAAGTATTTCCGACAAGCAGAGAAAACTGTGACAGTAGAGTTTACCAAATGTGATGTGTCTTGTGGCATAATGATCTTATTCAATTATGCTAATTGAGGGTAAATGGCTGTAATAGAGTTGGAAAAGGCTTGTTATGACAGTGATTTGCCTGCGTGTGCATTTTTGTGCCAATTATGCAAAATAAAAGAACAGAAATGACAACAATCAGTTAAATAACCTCAATGAATTATATTTGATAAAATATACTATGGTGTTTCTATTTTCTATTTTCTATTTTCTATTATGTCTTAGTCTCTTTCTTTGTGGCTTATCCTCTCCATTAGGCCCCTGCTTAAAAACCTCTACTTGAACAGCCTGAAACAAGCTTCCTTCCTTTTACATCCTTTGAAAATCCTTAGATATTTACACTCTCTTTCTTGCTTTCAGGTGCGCCATCTAAAAACTGCACAATTTTCCCATGCTACCACCCATCCATGTATTAAATTTGACAACCTCCTCTTCAGATTCTGGAGTCCAATGACAGCTATGATTGCCCATGGGTTGAGTTTGCTAAAAACAATCCCGCAGGTGCAGATTTAAAGATGGCTACAGACGGTTAGAGCCACACACTGAATAAGCAAACTCAAAGATGTTTTTGAGGTGGTTTCTGCAATGAATTTTGTCTTATATGTTTGCGTTTTCATTTTCCTTACGCTTTGTCAAGAGTTGATTATTAGTGCTTCTAAATAAGGAAAAGAAAATCTAATTATCTAAAGGAAAATGTGCCTTTGTTCATTTGTTACTCTCCTCTCAAGCCTCCATTTTTCACAGACAACAACTGCAGCTTCCAGCTCAGCCATATTGAAATTCATGAACGGTGGCTGTAAAACCTCATCAATGTTTTTTTTTTATGACTTCCACCATGTCTATTTATAGCAGAGATCAAAGAATGTTCGAAACGTGAATTTATTTGTTACATTTATGCTTGTATGTCATTCTTTTGTGATTAGTCGTCTCCTTCCCTGACATTTCTAATATTTTAGAATAAGTTAAATGTTGTCAAATTCACTTGAGAGGAAGAGATATATTGAAACTGATGCTCCAGATCGCACTGACAACTGAAATGAGATGGAGAGAGCCTGGCATTCGATCATTTCCTCATTCTAACATAAATTGTCTGGCTGGCTGAAATTGGAGATGAATAATATATTTTGCTGTTTATGATCTCATCCTTGATTGTTTCCAAGTTATGCATTAAGATTAGATTAGATTCAACCTCATTTTCATTGTGCAGAATATAAGTACAGAGCAAATTAAAAGCAGTAATAATTAAGGTAATATCCATCAAATTGTAAGGCTTGATAGTTAATTCAGATATTTTTGTGCTTGCAAAACATGCATATGAAGGGAGGACAGTGAGAAAGACAGAAAGAGAAACGGATGTGATGGTTCTGACTAGATTTTGCATATCTAAAGAGCATGTGCATTGATCTTGCCAGGGTGTCAGGGTTCGACTCAATAAGCAAAACCAAAAGGAAAATTGAAAAGCTGTAAGAGTTCATTTAATAAAGCAGCATGTGATTCTGTAGCAATAGACGCCCTTTAAAAGAGATAATTTACCCAAAAAGGGACATTTTTTCATAATTTTCTTACCCTAATGACGTTCCAAACCAGCATGACTTTCTTCCTGGGAACACAAAAGGAGATTTTTTAAATGAATATTGTGGTCCGTCTATTCAATACATTGGCAGTGGATAAGCTTAAAAATGACAGTAAAAGGCCCCAATTATTTTCACTGAAACATGAAACATTTTTCAGGTTTGTATGCCTTCAGTCATATTTTTAAGTGTTAAATTCACTATCCACTATAAAGCATCATCCACTGTCATTTTATTGAAGAGACGGACCACAGTATTCCAAAAATCTCCTTTTGTGTTCTACAAAATAAAGAAGGTCATACAGGTTTGCAAAGATATTAGGGTGAATATAATAGGACATTATTTTATAAAAGTTTTTGAGGGAAAAATTCCTTTAATGATTACAAAACTACACCTGTATAAAGACACATATTTTAAAGCATTGTCAATGTGTATATTTGTTTGCTTGAAAAGCTGCAGTATTTTTGTTTTAATCTTTTTTATGTTTGTTAAGGTTAGGGTAAGATTTTTTACTTGATTTAACGTGTGTGTGTGTGTGTGTGTGTGTGTGTGTGTGAGAGAGAGAGAGAGAGAGAGAGAGAGAGAGAGTGTGTCAGAAAAAATTTTAATACAATTCCACATTTATGTTTTCAAATGATATGCCTTACATATGTATACAGAGTATGGAGAGGAGATGAGGAGGCTACAACGTCCCACTTTGGACTGGCCGGCGGGTCCAGTGTTCTTATAGTACATCAAACTGTTTATTTTTCGTAAGATAAAGGATGTGACTGCACCAAATTTGCAGCTTTTTTGTTGCAGATGTTATTTTTTGTCATATACTCTATTTTTGTCATATACTCTATTCTACTATATAACAACCCAGATGCCCTTGTGTGAAATAAATGGGGCAAGACAGATATAAACAGACTGTGTTCTGTGTGGGTGTGGATGTGTGTCTATATATGTATTCATGTGTTATTAGTGTGCATCTTTGTTACAGTTTCGATCCAAATCCAGCAGTAAAACATTATAATAATGACAATGCTGTTTTCTGTCAGGTACCTTAGATGATAAATGATTAACAGTGTGATGATAGGTAACAATGATCTTTAAATAGATAGTTTACCCACCCAAACATAAAAATGTCATTTTTATCATCATTTACTCACCCTCGTGATGTTTCAAACCATACAACCTTCTTTCCTCCCTGGAGCACAAACACAAAACAATATGTTGAGTAGAATGTTGGGGGACTGACAGCCTTAGTCACCAATTACTTTTATTTAATCTGTTTACTTGCAATGAAAGTAAAGGGTAACTAAGGCTGCCATTTAGCTTAACATCTCCTTTTGTGTTCCATGGAAGAAAGAAATTGAAATGGGTTTGGAAAACATGAGGGTAAGCAAATTAAGACATTTTTGGATGAACTATACCTTTAACGTCTCTTGTTTATTTTGAAGTCATTGTTTTCAGCAAGAGCTTCTTCAGTTTCAAAGTGAGTCAAATTCATACTCCACATTTAAGAGTAAAGCACTTCACACAACAATGAATTCTGATGTTTTGCTTTAAAACTCAGCAGCCAAGAAAAGTTGTCTTCACACTTGATGCAAAACAGAGGGATGTTGTTTGTCACGATGTAAATGTAACATGCTCAATGACTTCTGTTTGACACTAAAAAGAGTACTTGACAAAAATATTTCCATACTGCATGATTCAGCGTTCAATGGTGCTTTAACTGGCACTCCAGAAAGAATAACTTGACTGCGTGTGAGTGAATGAGTGAACTCTAGTGCAGTATACTGTAGTTCTAACAATGTTACGTTTTCACAGCCCTACTGTATATTTACTTGACATTTGACCTCAAGGCTGCTTGGATCAAAATTCTAGGCTTGTTGTTGATTTTTACAAGGTCATTTTTGTAGGTTTGTGTCTTGAAATAACCAAGCCTTGTGCACGGTACTCATTGCAATCTGACCAAGGAGACCCTTTTAAAATATATATTTAACTTAGTAAGCTGCCTATAGATAGCAAAGCTCACAAGATTTTTTTTCCCCTTCACATTTGTGATTTGCATTTTGTAATTTGGATTCTATTTGTACTGTATTATTATTGTACTGTACTGTACTCTGTATTATTATTGTACTGTACTTTACTCTGTATTATTATTGTACTGTACTTTACTCTGTATTATTATTGTACTGTACTGTACTCTGTATTTTGTATTATTGTAGAGTATACATTGTTTTTCATATTCTGTTGTTCCATGCTGCAAAAGTATTGTGCACTTGCACATGCAATTTCACACACTGTTCTATGCATAATGTGTAACTATAAGCACATGTTAAATTATATTCTGTTCTATTTTTTAACTGCTCATGGGAATATCATCATTAATTACAGTGGATTTTTACTTATATAATCGTATGACTATTATTAATGTGTCGCAAGTCCTTTTACAGACTACGACCTTATGTGATATGACATAATCTGAAGTTTCATGCTGGTGCTGATCCTCAAATCATAAGGGTTTTAGGGATGAGGGCTCATTTGCAGTACGAACAGGTAGACTAAATCAGGCTATGTGCCCCACATACATTTTAAGTACCTTAAATTATTCCCACCTGTCTGGCTGTCTGGAAATGCAGAGAGAGCAAAGGATGAGAACAATTCTGCAGCATCATTACATCAGCCTTTCAGTGTTAATGGAACTAACATTATAAATCCTGAATATATTGATATAAGTCCAATTATATTATTGTAAACGTTAATGTATAGTTATAAATCTTGCATATAGTGTTACAAATCTAAACATACTGTGTAGTTGTAAATCTGAAAATATAGTTATACATCCTTATTCTACTGGTATAAGTCTGAATATATATTTCTAACTTTGAGTAGTTATAAATCTGAATATATAGTTAATCTGAATGTATAGTTATTAATGAAAGCCTAGGCAAATCCTACGTATATACCTTATTCCATTTGTTAACATATCAATGAACAATGTTGTTTAAGTAAAAAATTACATACATAAGAATACATTAGTTAATGCAATATGAACTAACATGAACTAACAATAAACAATTGTATTTTATCAACTAACATTAACAGAAATTATTAAATGCTGTAAAAAATATTGTTTGTTGTTAGTTCATGATACCTAATGCATCAACAAATTGAACCTTATTGTAAAGTGTTACCATATACAGTTTATATAAGTCTGAATTGTATTTATGAATCCTGAATAAATTGTTCTAAATCTGAAAATATACATTTAAAACCTGAATATGTAAATATAATGTTAATATAAATAAGATCTTCCTTTAAATTTAGTTAAAGTTAAAGTTTTCATAAATTTACACTACATGACTGTTCATTGTAGTTGTAGGTTTTTACATATTCATGTTTCACATTTAGCGTTATGGCTATCTATAGCATTTACATGTGTAATGAAGGCAGATTGTAAATGTTTTAGCATCAATCAGTAGTCATTTTTATTTCAGCTAGTATTATGAATATTTATTTAAATGTAGTTTCAGTTCTTAACAATTATGTTATATCTTAAATGTATTCTAGTCAGTCAAGATGTATTTTAATTGCAGTAGTTTTTGTTAAAGATAAGAACACTGACAAATAAATCATTTTGTCAAAAAAAGTGGCACTGGCTGCATTTCTCTTCTGTATGATGGAGTGATCGTACGACACTGATAACATGGAGCTATCCAAATAACCATTATATTTGAACCCTGAATTTTAACAGCTTGATGTTCTGAAGCAGTCTCGATGAGTGTGAAATAACCACTTCTGAACAAAGCAGAGCATTTATAATTTATGATTACTCTACAGCCCTCATTCGTATGGCAGTTTAATTGCCCTCTGCAAATATAATTGGATTCACCTCCACTAAACTAAAGCCCTTTTGATTTCTCCACTTGTGAGATTTTCATCCCTTCTTACCCCTACACTCACCATTCTGCATTGATGATAAACTCTTTGACTTATTATTCAGTGTGTGCTAAAACGCATCAACCCCATTCATTTAGTCACCCTCATGTTCCAATTCCAAATCTATATGACTTTCTATTGTGGAACAAAAAAGGAAATTATATGAATGATGGCAGAATTTTAGGGACTGACAGCCTCAGTCAACATGCAATCTATTCAAACAAGCCAAACCAGTTTGGGAAGTTGTGATTGTTAGTAAACGATGAACTAAAATGTTTGGATGAACTGTTCCTTTAAGAACACCTAGCTTGAACTCTACTCATTCAAAAGTGCAGTAAAGAGGCAAAACTGCCCTCACTGACAAGTCATTCAATTTCCATAAGTGTGTAACCTTTTGAATTGCTGCTTGTAAATCTTGACTTACAGATGGATTGGTTTTATCTGAGGTGTTTGTATATTCCTAAGTGTCTCTTTGTTTTTTATTTCCCTCTATGTTGTGACCCTTTTCTCTCAACCCGGTTGTGCTGTGACCTGATCCAGGATATGGTCTTGGCTCAGAGGGCATTGGGGTGTGAAATTAAGAGTCACAACAATGAAACTGAAAGGTGTGTAGCTTAGTTATATCTCAACAGATGAGCCCTGGATAATTCATGGCGTCGTAGCATGCCAGTCTGCATCTAATGGGCAACTAAATGACATTTGCAATGGCATTGGCATAACATTGGACAGCATACTCAAAAGGTTTCAATCTGTTCCATTTTTTAGCAGCAGAACATTCACATCCTTTTTTTACAATAAAACTAGATGGTTCATAAAAGCCGAGCACATTTAATCAAAATCACTGTTTCTTAAACTGCTAGAAACTCTACTTGATTATGGAATACTGCATGAAGAACAAGCCACCATTCTCATCCCGATTTGTGTTATTTCCCATTTGTTACGCACAGACAATGCTGTTAGAGTTAGTGTACAATATAGCAGAAAGGCCACATAAGGATAAATGACTAAGTTCAGGCACAAGCTGATAGGTTCCTTGAACTTGTTATTTGTTAGCCAATCTGCTCACTCACATGTGATATGTCAAGCCAATCGGCTCATATTGTGTAACTGTTAACTCTTTCCCTGCCAGCGTTTTTTAAAAAAAGTTGCCAGCCACCGCCAGGGTCGCTAAATTTTAATGGCCCGCAGAATATTTTCTTCCATGAATATATGAAGATGCTATATATCAAAATAAAGATCTGGGCCTCTGCTTTTAGGCAAAAAAAAAAAACGATTTTATTTTATCTTCATTTGTTCTTTTTTTATTGCGACTTGAACAGAGGTAGGTTTTGTCAAAAAACAACATTTCAGACAAAAAGCTGAGAAAAAGGCATGTTTATGTCTGATATTTTGAGCTTCTCATATTCCACTTCTTCATGTTTGAGACGATCGCAGTCTGTTTCTTTGATCAAAGAGTTGCGTACTCTTTCAAAACATGCGGAGGGGTCTTCCTTACCGTATAACACCTAAAACACGGAAACCCGGAAAATTCCGTGTTTGGCGGGGAAGCGTTTTTTCATAAAACACGGAAAATTCCGTGTTTGGCGGGGAAAGAGTTAAGTCAATTGACATGTAACTGTGTAGCCAATCAGCTTGTGTACACTCTCTATGCTTAATATTTACATTTGCTCAGTTTGCAAGTAAGCTGGTTTCACTACAGCATGCTGCAAGTGTTTTCTCTGAAACCCTCCACCTCCCCAGCTTCACTTGTCTAGATATGATATGGGGGGATTGCATTTATGTCTAATTGTGTAGCAAATATCTATACTTGCTCTACAGCAACAGTGTAAAAGATCTATTCCGCCAAGATGAATATCCTCTCAGTGTCATAAATACATTAACATGCCAATTCTTTCCGGCTCTCTAAACATCTAAATATATTCACTATAGTGAATGACTTGCAAAGTGATACATTGTAACATTTCCATTACATAAACAACTACATGTTGAAGCTAATGTGTGATCAAATTGCACAGTACCTCAACTGATAGAGCATTGCAAGTGCAATGTAATAGACTGGGGTATGAGCCCTGAAGATCATGAGTCAAAAGAGTCACAGAAGCGCCACAAAATTACATGGTTGCTTGAGCTATTGCATTTTTCATCTCATATTTGCTTTTTATGACACTATCGATTAGGTTTTGGTTTAAGGTTTAGGGTAGGGAGGAAGGTTTTGTTTATTTAAAACTCATTTTATGAGTTTACTCTGCATTACTCTTAAAAACCTCTTAAAAATGGTTTGGGAGAAAATGTAAGTTGCTTTTAGCTAGGGATGTCACAGTACTGTTTATTTGAGAATGAGTATGAGTACCGATACTTCCTTTTTTGTTCTTGTTTGGTTGAGTCGATACCAGTTTTCTATTTTTTTGTGTCTGAATTCCATATCAACAGATTATTAGAATTTTAGCATCAAAATTGTTTTTTAAAAATGAATTATTTAAATCTTTAATAAAATTAAAATTTTACAATCATTTTTTTATCATAATATTGTTTGTTTTTTAGCCAATTAAGTGCTTTTATCCAGAACCTCACAGCACATTCCAAAATACAACATTGGAGTTATACTTTATCAAATAAAATGCTACATTTCGGTTACATATGGTATCGTTTTTTGGAATCAGAGCATTTTTAGCAGCACGAGTATTGGGACGAGTACATGAGCACAGTATCGATATTGGGACATCACTTTTAACGCCACACAGTAGACATTTCATCTTGGAACTGACGAGATAAGTGACAGGAACTGCATAATATAATTTAGCAAAAATGTGGCCACAGTCACATAATTTTCATGAGATCAAGTTCAATCTTTCTTACTTACCTGTTCCCTTATCAAAAGCTGCACTTAATGCTACACTTGATTTAACACTTTGGGAATGTCTTTTAGGAGTGACCAGCTGAGAATATGTGTGCAACACGTCAATAAAATTGACAAGAATTTATAGCCTTTGTTAGTGGCATCATCAGAATGTGCCAGTACCAGGACTATAAATAGAAGTGCCACAGGTGCATCGTTAGGTATTTTGTCTTCAGACCACTCTGTGATGTGTTGTGCTTCTCAAGCCTCTCAAACTTTGTATTTTCATCTTATAGGAGTTAGAATTTGTCAAGCAGTGTGCAGAAGCCTTTTTATTTTTTTTTCTTCTTTCTTCTATCACTTAAGTGTGAAAGACAAAGAGAAAATGAGCAATAAACAAAGCAAATGGTGTGTGTTTCCCTGTTTATGCCATATGGCTGAATCGGACACACACCAGTTTTGTATTGTTTGTTTGGGGGAAGAGCACACTGCTCTTGCATTGGAACGAGGCGGGTGTGAGCATTGTGAGCTGCTCACATTGAAGATGCTGCGCACTCGTCTCGCTTATTTCTAAGAGCCAGCACCCACCATTCCGTCATGGGACTCACGTATGGATCTGGCTGAGGAGCGAGAGACGGGTTCGACCCTATCACTCACGCTCTCTCCAGATCCAACTGGTCCCTCGCATGATCTCGAAGCACAACTCGGTGCCTCTTCAGTTCATGAGAGGGACGATGAATCTCTTGAGACTGCGGAATCTGAGTTTTAATGTCCAAAAAGCACAATTTAAATCTGAGCATTCCATGCATGATGAAAAAACAGTTGAGGAATTGCTCGAGGTGGACCCCGGTCCTTCTAGAAGGGAGGTCCAAAAACAGAGTGTGGCGAGTCATGCTCCCCCTCGCAAAGAGTGGAGATCGGCTTGTTGCCCTCAGCAGCCTTCAAAGCAAGACCTCAGCACCATTATTTCTAGAAAGAGAAAGTCCTGATGGTCTTGCACACAGCCTTGTGGGGTAGCCCCTCTCGGCAGTGGGCACGCAAAATATTTGCCGGCACCTTCGTTGTGTCGTTGTCCGACAAGCTTCTGACTCTGAAGATGGGTTTTCTTATGTCTATTACTTCTTTAAAAAGAATTGGGGATTTGCAGGCTCTGTCTGTCTTGCCATCCTGCTTAGACTTTGCCCCAGGAATGGCGAAAGCAATACTGCATCCACAGCATTAAGTGCAGCTTTTGATTAGGGAATGTCTCGAGTTACTTTGCTGTAACCCTTGTTCCCTGAAAAAAGCGGAACGAGATGCTGCACTTCATTGCCGTACTGAGGATGTCCCAGGACTGCTCTTCAGACAAAAGACCTGATGATGCACTTGTGGTACTTCTATTTATAGCCCTGGTACTGGCGCATTCTGATGATGTCACCAACAGAGGCTATAAATTCTAGTCAATCGAATTCTAGACAATTTTATTGACACGTTGCATACATATTCATAGCTGGTCACTCCTAAAAGACGTTACCAAAGTGCTGAATTAAGTGCAGCATCTCGTTCCACTTTTTTAGGGAACAAGGGTTACAGCAAAGTAACCCGAGATGTTCTCTTGTATCTCTCAGCGATCTGAAGTAAGCTGTTAAATTGTTTAAACTCATAAAAATTTCACAATTTTTCTCCTTTCATATCTGAAGAGGCTGCGATGGACTGGCGACCTGTCCAGGGTGTCCCCCGCCTTTCGCCCAATGTTAGCTGGGATAGGCTCCAGCCCCCCGCGACCCTGTACACAGGATAAGCGGTTGACGATGGATGGATGGATGGATATCTGAAGAGGGTTTTCAAAAGTATTAAATGGCCACTTTAGAACATGAAGTTTTGGCTGCCAAAAGGGACTTCGTCAGACATCAAAATCTTCATACACCAACAGTGATTTTAAACACCTTTCAAAAACAAAATGAGGTGTCCCTATACCTATACTACATTTGCCAATATCACCCTCCCAACCATAAAGATTGATGCCAAAGTAAAATAACTTACAAAAAGAATGTGAATGATCTTCAAAATACTGTGCTATATGATTGTTACACTCTCTGGATGTTCCACTTACATAAAGCAAAACAACAAAGGCAAGGAATTGCATAACATTGCATTAATTACAAGTGATGGCATTTATTATCCACATTTTGTTCCACCACACTCAGAGCTATAACTATATTTGGTTATGTCATCTCATTCATTTTTTATATCAATACTTTCATTGCGTCATGGAAAACATTAATCAGCAAGCTGTGGGAAACAAGTTTTATTGATTTTTACCTTTAGTTTTGAAAATGGGTGACTATTCCATCACAGTACCTATAGATGCTGATGTTTAGTTTCCCAGAAAGCTGTAAGGTAATGTAATACTTTTATATTACTGTGATATTAATGGTTTGATATCCTGAGTTTTCCCTATTGTCAATTAGACATGGGAGATGAGTGGTACGATACCTTGGGCGATGCTGACTAATTAGTGATACAGAGTGCATGAAGGCTGAAGATCTCTCAATCCCACGCCCTGAATCATTAATTTGAGTTCCCCTCTGGATTAGACAGATGTATGCTAGGATTTATTATACCAGGTCATCCAGCAGGAAAGAAAGAAAGAAAGAAAGCGAGAGAGAGAGAGAGAGAGAGAGAGAGAGAGAGAGAGAGAGAGAGAGAGAGAGAGAGAGATAATGTATGTGCAAACATTGAACCTTAAGACGATGTTTCCTCTCCATAACATTTTACATCTAAGTAACTACTTAAGCAACCATATATGTATGTCTAAATTTAGGGATGTAGATTTTCATCTAAGACTTCAGATCCTCAGTAATCCAGCTAGGGAACTGTTGCATAGAGTCTGACTGTGTATGGGATTGACTGGCAATTTGTATTAGTGACCATGTTTATATTAGAGGTCTACAACCCAACCAGGGCCCAAGGGGACTCAAGAAATGTCAGGGATGTTTTTGCACTTGATAAATGTTAAGTCAATGTTTGATTGTTTATTTTAATTGTATTTTTGGAATTTGGAAAGTGTTGTCGAGGTGAAATGTCCACAGGGTGGTGCCAAAAGCAAGTTGTATTTTTAATGGTCAATTATATAATTCAGTCAACAGGTAAGCATATATGATTAACTCTATCCCGTAACCCAAACTCTAAACTAGTGTTAATCTTTAAACAAAATTACTGTTTGTTGACTAAGTGTTTTTTTTTTTACTATAATGAAGATTCGATGAAAATTATGCAAAATTACAACAATTAAAAACTTTTCTTTAAAACATATTGTTGACGAACATATGGCCTTGAGTGACGCAATCACGCTTTAAGTGATATACGTAATTCAAGAGTGAAAAGTTTAAGATCAATCTGTCTGAACAGTCGGCTGTCATCCCTGCTGGCATTGCTGTTGAGAAAGAGATCCTTATGGATTTAAAAACACAAGATTGCTTAATTTATTAAACAGGAAAGGAGGAAGGATTTCACTTCAAATAAATTGGTAATTGCTTTTTGCATTTTTAAAGCAACATCAGGAGTATTCTAAGTGTAAATTAGGCTGCTTGAGCATTCAGTGTCGGATCAAGTTGTGAAAAGTAGTTCTGCGTTCAATTCAACTCGGAAAGTCCGATTTTACAATTTTTGTAAAGGGAAAAGTGAAAAGGAAAGTATCTTTAAGTCAGAATTGCAACTTGGCTTCAGGCTCGTGCAGAAATTCTTAATTCTCAACCGAGATGCAGGGGCATGATGTCACACAAACATGTCGACACTCGATTTACAAAGTGATAAACATTGTCTTTATTACGTAATATCGATAAATGAGTTTCCACATTACATGATATTAAAGATTGTTTTACAAACGCCTGCATAAACAGGTGTTTAAAACATGGTAAATTATAATCTCTTTTGATAATCGTACACCTGAAGCACAAATGCTAGCGCTGCAGCATTGTTTAACAGTTGGGTTGCTAGGAGATATCTCTAATGAGAGTCAAACCCCTGCTTGGCTAACAGGAGTGTTACAGTTCCGAATATCGGGGAATGGAATGCATTTATGGTTGCAGATATCAAATAGGAATTTCCCACATCCAACTTGAATGGAACACAGCATAACCGTGTACCCTGATGAAACAAAATTTCTTGCAAGCAACATTTAAATCGCAAATATTATTAGATAGATTTTTCCAGGTATTATAGACCTCCTTGGTAGATTCATATGAAAATTTATGAATTTTGAATGTCTGTTTGGGAGATGTTCATTTCACAAAACAGGCTGCATTTAAAATTAGGCTTGCTTGAGCATTAAGTGTCATTTCAAATTCTGGCTTTCAGGCGTGGATGTATTTTTTAAATGTCAATTGGTATTATTAGTAAGCTGTGACATAATGTATGATGCCCAAATGCATAGGGTGTCTTTTTCATTGTGAAACTGTGTTTTCTTAATGGCACGAATCTCACTGAAGGCCTAGATTTTAAATGCACAGCCCGCCACTTGAGGTACTAATTATTGGACGAAAAACCTATGAAAATATGCCTCTAAAATAAAATTTGACTTTCGATGGATGTACTGTTTCTTCTTCTCTGTTTGTTCTGTCACTCACTCCAAAGGTTATTTTTCTCCATTAACCAACATCTTATGGAGTTTTTCCCTCGGTGCCACAGCCACATTGTGAGAGCATAGTGAGCTGTTCACAGTGAAGACGCTGTGCACTCGTCTCGCTTACTTCCAAGAGCCAGCAAACACATTTCCATCATGGGCATATAGATCTGGCTGAGGACTGAGAGACGGGTCCGTCCCTATCACTTGCTCCTCTCCAGCACGCCCCGGTTCCTCTACAGTTCATGAGGGGGACGAAGAATCTCTTGGGTCTGCGGACTTTGAGTTGCCTACCTCTCAGCTTGCTCAAATGGGTTATAAATACAATTATTATTTAATTATTTAATTTGTATACACAATTTACAATCATATTTCATCAAACAATTTCTCTAAGACTTTATAGATATTACAGTTTCTTTTCTTTTTTTTTTTTTTGTTAATACGTGTTCCCTGTCAAAAGCTAGACTTAATGCTGCGATTGATTCAGCACTTTGGGAACGGCTAGTGACTATAAATAGATGTGCCACAGGTGCATCGTCAGGTCTTTTGTCTTCAGACCAGTCTGTGTTGTGTTTGTGCTTCTCAAGCTCTCTATTTTTCAGGCAGTGTGCAGAAAACTTTTTTTTTCTGTCATTCATGTAAAAAAAGAAAAAAAAAAAGAATGAACGATCAACAAAGCAAATGGTGTGTGTTTCCATGCTTACAAAATCATTTTATCCCCTTCTTTGAAGAACTCCATGACAAGTTAACTCTTTCATGGGGGAAACCTTATACTTCCTGTATCTTTGTGCCTTCTACGTCGACATATTCGACTATCACAGGAGCTAAGGCACGGGGGAATACGATGATGCCACAGGTAGAAGGGACACTCGTGGGCTATCTCTCGCCTGGTTCATCGAGCCACAGATTTATCTATTCGTGCAACCAAGCAGACAGATCACGCTATCGGCCGTTCAATGGCTACTTTGGTCAGTACGGAGAGGCATCTGTGGCTAAACCTCACGAGCATCAAGGATAAGGACAGAGTATTCCTACTTGATGCCCTGGTCTCACCTTCCGGCCTGTTTGGCGATTCGGTGAATACAGTTGTCACCAGGTTTCGGGAGGTGAAAAAACATGAGGAAGCCTTTGTGCAATTCCTTTCTTGCCTCACTCAGGGGGAGGGGCTGTCGGCCACCCAGCCTCACCCCGGTCCTTCTAGAAGGGATGCTCAAAAACAAAGTGTGGCAAGTCGCGCTCCCCCTCGTAAAGATTGGAGACTGCTTTGTCGCCCTCGGCAACCTCCAAATCAGGATACTTCCTGGTTCCCAAGGGGGATGTGGGATTGCGTCCGATTTTAGATCTTCGAGGCTTGAACCGCTCATTCAAGGCTCTCAAGTTCAAGTTGCTAACTGTCAAGACGATCGTGGCACAAATTCAACATTGCAATTGGTTAGTCATGATCAATCTCATGGACGCATACTTGCATATAGAAATACGGCCACAACACAGGAAGTTCCTGTGGTTTGCTTTCGGGCCGAAGCTTACCAAAATTAGGTTCCTCCATTCGGCCTAGCCTTATCACCTCGCACATATACAAAGTGCATGGATGCAGCACTGACTCCATTGCTACTCCAGGGCATCCGCATTTTGAATTATTTTGATCTGGCTGATACTAGTACAGTCACAAGAACTGGCATTACAGCACAGACATATTGTCTTAGCTCATCTGGTTTCTCTAGGGTTGAAATGCCAGGGGGGTCGCGGGGGGGTGCCCCTCTGCAGCATGTTTGTAATGCGGACAAAGACCCTCTTGTAATGTGGTCCTGTCTGCACACATTCATAAGATTTTATAGTTTGGATGTTCATGCCACTCCGGGCTCTAACGTCCTTGAGTCAACATCACAAGCTCATGTCTGAGACCTCTCGCGAGCACACTAAACAACCGTAAGGGGTCAGGAAATCCACATTGCGGCGCCGTGGGTATTCTCGTTCCCAAAGCACTAACTCAGCGCAGCATCATAAGTGTAGCTTTTTGACAGGGAATGTCTCAGGTTACTTAACTGTAACCCCTGTTTCCTGAAAAAGCGGAACGAGATGCTGCACTTCACTGCCCCACTGAGGATGTCCCAGGACTGCTCTTCAGACAAATATACCTGACGATGCACCTGTGGCACATCTATGTATAGTCCCTGGTACTGGCGCATTCCTTTATAGCCTCTGATGTCACCAACAGAGGCTATAAAGTTTCTAGTCAATCGCATTGATGCGTTGCACACATATTCACAGCTGGTAACTCCTAAAGCCGTTCCCAAAGTGCTGAATCAAGTCAAGTAACCTGAGACGATTTCCTGTAAATCTGCTTTGAAACTGTGTGTGTTGTGAAAAGCCCTATACACATAAAATTACTTAACTTTTATGACAGTGTGGTTATCATATGCTCTAACTTAAAATAAATTGCATTGCTTTTGAGGAACTGACATGATCAATTTCCACAAGCACACACCTGATGCTGCTGACCATCTGTGTTCCATGAGTGAGACAGATTCCTGGTTATGTAAGATAATAAGGGTGGTTTATTTAATCATTGAGTTACCATAGCCGTGAAACATTCATTTATGTAACAGAAAACAGCACAGATGTATTTTTACCCATTTTGTTTGCATTCTCTCTTTACGGACACCCTCTGAACAATTCCCATGAACATCATACTGGTGTATAACAGAATAGAATATATGTGATAGCCATCACTGACCAAAGGTCCTGATTTACTTTCAGAGAAGTTCTTCGTACTTCATTCCGGGGTTAAAAATAAGTTCTAAACAGCGGATCAACATTATACGGATTGCAAACATTCAGACATCTGCCACACCACTGTGGGAGGTATTTAGAAGTAAATTTAAATATGAGGTGCATGTAAAACCTTGTAAATATGTTATCAATGACTTTATAGAATGAGTAGAATTCACAAGAGGTCAGTAAAAGACTGAATGATTAAAGACTGAAATGTTTCTCATGATCTTAAAACATTTTTATCTGAAGGTGTATGCTTAAATATTTTAAATGAGTTTTGTAGACAAACATATAATTGTGCCACCATATTAATTTATTTCATAATAAAGCAAAAATTCTGTAAAGAAAATCTGTATTTTTGTTAATCTGCCATCTGAAATTGATGACTTGGACCAAATAATAAAGAAAAGGAGCCCAGCGTAGATGGGAACTCCTTCAATACTGTTTAAAAAGCATCCCAGTGTGATTCCTCAAGAAGTTGGTTGAGAAAATATCAAGAGTACATGTCTGCAAATTCTAGGCAAAGGATACCTACTTTGAAGATGCTAAAATTTAACACAGTTTTGATTTATTTATTCCCATAGTTCCATTTATGTTATTCCATAATTTCGATGACTTTACAATTATTTTAAAATGTGGGGGAAAAACTATTTAATAAAAAAATTATAATAAAGATTGAATGTTTCAAAACGTTTGACCGGTAGTGTATATGCAGTAGAAATGTTTAATTTGTCTTGTTTACATTTTGAATTCATGCCGCTAACATGCTATACATGGCCATAATATACTCCGTTACTCTTTGTTATTGTAATTTATGATGACACTGATATGCGAGTGTATAAAAGTGTTAATGTGTAGAATAAACACAAAATAATGATGATAGACCTTACATTGGGCTGATGTGTAAATGGCTTTCGCTGCAGATAACACATGAGTGAATGGGCACTTGAGAGTATTAGCGTAGATTTGATTCCTTTTGTAGACTAATTAAACTGAAAAAACAATCGCATGACATGGTCTTGGAAAATGTCTCTATGTCAACGATCATACAGATGTAGGAAAATTTGCACCAGCTTGCTAATAACTCATGTTGACTGATTTTGACTGACTGAACAACATAAACAGAATTAGCTGTCGGCCTCAAGGTTGTGGACCAATGGCAGTAAGAAGGTGTTTTGCAGCCGGTAAGAATTATTCCTAAAAGTTCGCCCAGGCAAGCTGTTACGAACCACCGAAACAAATGCAAAAAACACCTTTCTTGCCAGATTTTGTTCTAAATTAAGATTTTGTTCTTGTGTTCTGCCTGTGCCGTTACTCTCTCTTTCTCTCTCCCTGTGCAGGTGCGTTCCGGTTTGCCCAGCAACATTTTGCAGATTTTACTAAATAAATCTCAGGGTGGGTTATAAGAAGACTTGTTGCGCACTGTACAGCGATAATAAGCATGGCTCATACTCTCCAGAACTACATTACCCATCAGGAAACTCACAGCAACATCTCCTCCAACACAACTTGCACAAGTTTACTAGATTTCTCACAATACAGGAAAAGGCGAGGTGTAGGAACGTGTTACTTATTTTAAAAAAGGTATTATGATATTATGGTATAAATTGGTATAAAATTAAATTAAATATATCACGTTACTTGTTACTTGAAAAAGTAATCTAATAATGTAACATGCGTTACTTGTATCACATTATCCTCAACACTGGTAGTGTATAAGTTTTGCAGTGTAGTTGTTAAGGCTGTCAACGCATTACAATTTTTTACCAAATTAATTACATGGTATGCCACTTAATGAATCACAAATAAACGCATACATAAATATTTGCTGAGAAAGCCCCTCAAATAACAATAATTCAATATAATGCTTAAATAATTGTGACAAGTAAAGCATTCAAAAAAGACAACATAAAAAGTGGCTTTAGAATGCAATATATTGTTTATTTACATATTATTAAATATAAGCCCATCATTGGCCTACAGTTCACAGCAATCGTTTGCAGTTGTATTCGTCAGTCATTCCAAGATTTATTATTGGACTTGCCTAAGGATCCTTCAATGTAGTTCTGCATCAGATGGATGCTTTGTGAGCATCTCGGTTGCATCGCGTCATAAGCATACCGTTTTTAGGTAGCTGTGTCAAATTAAGCAAAGTTTGAAACAGATCTTGAGATCCCTGCATTTGGATTTGCGCTCCATCAAGCCGTGTTTGAATGCAAGGACGTGTTGTTATCTTATGCTGTCTGTGAGTGTAGTTTGTTCTCTGTATAAGCTGTGCATTGCCTATACAGTGAGTTTCACTTACTGCCCCCTACAGAATACAGGTGCTACTCCATGCTTGAATTGCTAATATGGAAGGGATATTCCTTATTACGGACCGGGGACATGATTAATTCAAAAAATGAACACATCGTTTTATCTTTTATATAATTAATCACACAGAATTAACGCATTGAATCGACAGGGCTAAGAGATGTACATACTTTCAATACATTCACATTACATCAAACAGGGACATTTGAATAGATTTCACACTGAGTCAAGCAAGAAAATAGTCCAAGGTGGTAGACATATCTCACCACAGCTGGCACATCTGGTGTTGCTTTGCTTCAGAAAACTAGCAACATGACACCAATATGATGCGTAAATGTTCCTTCTCTTCAGCAGTGCACAGGGAAAGAGAACAACTTCATTATGAGTATGAAATTACATTGCTGCTAGATGTTTTAAGTTGGAAACCAAATAAAACTGCCAGAAAATACATTGCAGGTAACAATAACTCCTTAGTTTCCATATTTATACCCTTGCAACATAATCATCATTGTATACCTTTTCTTTGTTTTCGAAGTAACTTGTCTTTCTCTATTCATCTAAAAGATGTGTTTAGAGGTCAAAACCTATATTTGGATGTAACAAAACAGTTGCATCACTGGGGGCCTGCTAAGCCATCTGGCAGTTGCAATGCTACAAGGACTGCTGCAAAACACACTAACTATAATGTTTTTGAGATGTTTGGATTAATGCTATAAAAAGAGCAAAACTACATCCCAGATGATTCTGACACAAAGTCAATAAGATAGCAATCGAATGCATTTTTACAAGTATTCAACATTATTTTTTTGTTTCATCATTGTT
The DNA here is from genome assembly GCF_025860055.1 of Xyrauchen texanus. Lineage (NCBI taxonomy): Eukaryota > Metazoa > Chordata > Actinopteri > Cypriniformes > Catostomidae > Xyrauchen > Xyrauchen texanus. Next base: position 25,580,157 of record NC_068311.1, read on the forward strand.
GCTATTTGGGTTACATTTTGCCAGAATTTATCCTGTTCCTTACAAACTGCTCAAACAAACTGTAATAATATTAATCAAAATAGTTTTTAGAAAGTTTATTATGTTAGTGGACTAAGTGAGAGAACATGGATAAATTATTTTCCCTTTGTCTTCCCTTTTTGAGGAGTATAAATAAAGATGCTTTGCGGGAGGCTGGGCTCAGCTGAGGAAATTGAGGAAAGAGGAAATTATTACTTAAAGCATTTTTTTTGCTCTTTAATGCCTCAAAAATTCTTGCATCCCTAATGTCACTGACTAGTGTTCTTGGGGAAAATCATCTTTTAATCTGAGCTTTGCCATCAAAGTGCCATAGCTGAATGCCTTGATATCTGGGAAATGATGAAAAAATGGCAAAACTGGAATATCATATCAATAATGAAACATGCACAGTTTCTTGCACTTGAAAAATGGTTGGTAACAAATTCATGCCTCAACAGTCATGCTCTGACTGTTGAGGCATGAATGCTGTGTGAAATGTCAATTAAAATGAATGAGATTTATTCACTCATAGTCCATGGAACTACAGTTAAACTCATGCGCACATCATCACACTGCATACTCCACAAGCGCAAGACATGAATGTACATTATACGAATTAAACATCGGAGTTGTAATTACATTAATATACTCCTAACTATACCCCAAACTCTACACCTAACAGTACCTAGACGTGACACTTTCGGCACATGTACGACTCAATTGCTGGGCTCATGGCCCAGTTTCCACATTCAAAGTCCAATGCTCTATCAGTTGATACGCCCAACTTAGTTACATTGGATTAAGTATCCATTAAGTATAAGTAAGTGAGTGAAAATATATCGACTTACAATTTGTGCACTACAGGAAAAGTCTGTTTATGTCATAAGTTAGCATGGTGTAAGGAACATGGTGAAAATGTTTTGGAACTGATAATCTGCCATTTTACATTTACATTTACATTTATGCATTTGGCAGACGCTTTTATCCAAAGCGACTTACAGTGCAATTATTACAGGGACAATCCCCCCAGAGCAACCTGGAGTTAAGTGCCTTGCTCAAGGACACAATGGTGGTGGCCATGGGGTTAGAACCAGCGACCATCTGATTAACAGCCCAATGCTTTAGCCACTACGCCACCACCACTCCACTTTTAATCGTAATTTGTGTGAAAGGATATACAAGTCATTGTTTTAGCGCCACTAGAGTTAATTTCACCAGCAATCTGCCACAATACGTAAAACGAGCCAGGTCAAAATAATTTAGCAAAAATTTTGATATAGTATTATTTGGAACATACTTAATGTGTGCTCTTTTGTTGCTCAGACTGTAACAAACCTCCATAGAAGGGAAGTTGCAAAGCTAACTTCAAATATGTGTCAGTAAGCCAGGTGGGTTTTAATTCAATGTAACACTACACTGGCTGGGCAAGGATGGACAAGGAGGAGGCGAGAACCGTCACCGGCCGCCTTTATCCCTCGCGCACCTCATCAGGCCGATTGGGGACCGGGCATGCGATATTCCAGCCCCGCCCCCCTCCGCTCCACACTCCTCCCGGTGTTATCTCAGGCCGGGGTGCCACCGGCATGAGGTACACCCCCCCATCCCTGGGGCGGGGTGTATCTTGCATCCCGCATGGTCATCCCCGCCTTCCTCGCCCTGGGAGGAGACAGGAGGGGAAGACAACAACAACAAAAATAGGCGAGGGAAAAGGCCAACATGGTGCGAAAGAGAGAGAGAGGAGAGAGAGAAAAAGCTCACTCATAGGTTTTCTGATGTTCCGTCGCATGGTCCTCGAACACTCCTCCAACCCCGGGAGAACCGGAGTCAAACCTTCCCCAGCGGGCAGAACGCCCCTCCGCTTTTCTGGCAGCAAATGGGGACACTCCTCCGTCCCTGGCAGCGACCCTAACCGCTCTGGGCGGTCGGAGAGTTTCTTCCCTCCTCCCCTCGCGGACGGCGGTCTCCCTCGACCCCTCTGCGTCTCTGGGGACGGCAGGGCACTCCTCTGCCCCCGGCAGCGGCTCCCTCGCTCCAGGTGGTAGGGGTATCCAGTCCCCACTTGCCCCGTGGACGGCGGCCGTTCCCCGCATCCGGGCGGTCAGGCTACTCCGATGGCAGCGGCGCTCCCCTGGGTGGACGGCAGTGTCGAGGACTCTGCAACGGGCATCCCTTCTCCTTCCCGTGCTTTCGGCACCAATGTAACAATGTTAAGGATGGGCAATGAGGAGGCGAGAACCAGCTTGTCAACATAAATCATAATTTTAATGAAAACTTAAACCAAAAGCATAAACACACACACAACGGACATGCCCGTAATTCTCTCTCTCGAACCATCGTCACCGGCCACCTTTATCCCTCGCGCGCCTCATCAGGCCGATTGGGGACCGGGCGCGCGATATTCCCGGCCCTGCCCCCCTCCGCTCCACATTCAGGTAGCTAGCTATAAATATAGTCCCGTATTAACAAGCTTGTACAACAAGATTCAAACTGTCTTCAAACTGTTGCTCTGCCATGGCATGGCACGCCATGACGTTTTGGTATTTTCGTACAATAATGTAAGTCTAGGCGCAAGTGGCTTTGGCAAAATTTCTAAATACTGTGAAGCGCTGATGGAAGATCAGGGAGGGGGCAGTGCTGCAGAAGGCTCAACTGGCAGAGCAGCAGGAAGTTCAAAGGGCGGTGCTGTAGGATGAGGAGCGGGCGGAGCTGCAAGAGGAAGAGCAGGCAGAGCTACTGGAGTCTCAGGAGGAGAACTGGACAAAGCCACTGGAGGAGGAGCGAGCATTGCCGCAGGATGAAGAGTCTCAGAAGGAGCGGGTGAAGCCGTGGAAGGCTTGGAGGATGGAGCCGGTTGGCCTCCATTGAGGGGGTTTCTGGAACCACCAGAGCTAGGGGCAGAAGGGCTTCAGCCAAGAGAATCTCCAGATCTACCAGAGCTAGGAGCAGACGGGCCTCCATCGAGGGGGTCTCCGGAACCACCTGAGCTAGGAGTAGAGGAGCCTCAGTCGATGGGGTCTCTGGAACCAATGGAGTAGGGAGCAGAAGGTCAGCCCTTATAATTGCAGTTATGAAATCCTGAAGATACTGGCAATCACAGTCCAAACCAGCTTCCACACAGGTTCATTGAGTCCGAACCAGTTCATGGTTCTGAAGGATCTCTATTGTAAGTTCAGTTAATTGGCCAGTTTCCAAAAAATGGAGCAGTACTCCACTGCAGGAGTGGACCCTTGGGAGATATGTTCTGCTGGATCCATAATGTAGGTCAGTTCTTCTGTCAGGATTGTGTAGGGAATAGGCGAGAGAGTGAGGATCCAAACGCAGAACTTATAATCATAAACAAAAAGAAAAAAAAATATGAAGGAATCTTATGAAGAATAAGAAGGTAACACAAGCATAACAGCAGTATGCTGCCTATAAAAGTACAACATACAAACAAGAACCGACAAGGAACAAGAGAAATAAGAGGACTAAACATGCACAAGGACTGATAAGATAAATTAGTCACAGCTGAAAACAATGAGGAAGGGAAACAGAAAACCAGACATGACAAAGATGGCAGTAATTCATTTCAAAATAAGAGTCCAATGAGAAAATACAATAATAATGTGACAGTATTATTAATTATTTTCATCTACTGACACACAAATCATGGCTTGTATGAACAGTGGTTGTATCGGCACTCACTTCACTTCTAACATTCGATTTCAAAAAATTAAACCAAAAATATTTCTAAATTCAAATTACACTTCAGAAGAAATTAAAATAAAATCAAAACAAATGGACAAAAAATAAATAAATAAAAATCCCAACATTTTAATTTCTTCCTCTGGCCCCTTTTGTACTGACTTAAAAATCACTCTATGACCGTCAACAACAGGTGGAAAAATACCAATACAAACTAGATCATGAATACAATTGTAAAAATAAACATAAATAACAAAACAAAAAATATGACCTAAAGTTAGTTTAACACAAATCTCAAAAAAATATTAGTTTCATAAAATGGCTAGTGATCGTCATGGACACTGTTTGATGTTCCAATGAGATTGGACATGGAATTTACTACCACCTGCTGGTGAAATATCCAAACTGCAAATGCAGGAACTGAGTTTAATATTTCATATAAAACTACTGGTAAATATTTAGCCACTTTGCCCATATCACATATATTTATTTCCAGTAACATATAAACATTAGCTACTCATTAGAGAGCTTGTCATTGTTTTTTCTGCTTGTTCAGAGCAAACTGATGTTAGGTTGTGTAGAGTATACAACTATGCACTGTACTGTCTATATAAACTCATCCTTGTACATTTAGATTGATTCTGAGAGGGTTCTTGTTATTCAGCACCACAAACTAAGCTTGGCCTTGATTACACTGAAACCCTCTCAGCTGGACAGCATCCAAAAGGGGTAGTTCAGATCGTGCAGACAACAACAGGCAAAGCTAGTTGGCAACTATGGCTGCTTCAGAATTTAACACAAATTGCCCCCTTCCAGTGACTTTAGCATACCTGAAACCTGACATTACCTTATTAAATGTAACAATTACAATGTTTTGACGAGAAAGCATTTGTCAAGCATATTATTGCAAATGCTAAGTGGTCTGCACTTATATAGCATTATTTTAACCTTATCGGTTTTCAAAGCGTGACTCTTTCACCCATTCACACACACACTCACACTCACACACCAACGACGGCAGAGCTGCCACGCAAGACACTGCCTGCCATTGGGAGCAACTTGGGGTTCAGTGTCTTGCCCAAGGACACTTCAGTATGTGGAGGCCAGGAATCAAACCGCCAACCCTGCTATTAGCGGCCAACTTGCTCTACCACCTGAGCCACAGCCACCCAATTTTGCATAATAATGCAATTATGTGTATTGGGTTGTGGGCTATTTTGCATCATTCTCATTAGCCATAATGGTTGTAATGGCCTTGATGCTATATTGAAACTATAAAGAAAAATGTTTTAATGCTTGTGAAATTAATCTCAATGTATGATGACATATCTTTCTTGGAGGAACAGGGATGGATCTTGTCTAGCATCCAAACAAGTTTGCTCTAGACAGCACATTTCAAACTGTGCAGTGGAGGTCTTATATGTAAAACAAAAGAGGTACTGACGAGATTTTCTCCCTAAGGATTCAGACTGTTCAAACAGATTACTCACATGGCAGCAGGCACCTAATACACACCTGTCCTCGCTTGCTGATCCTGTGTATGCTTGTGATTGATATTTATAATAACCTAAGGCACAGTTAGAATGTCGGTTTTGGTCTGAGTGATTCACAGTGACTGCCCTATGAACTGTTACTTCAGTGAAACTTATTTTAATACATAGACAAAGTTGTACACCTTATGTAACTAGTTAAAATACGAACATCACATTACATAGTAGAGCTTAAAATAAGAAAAATTTATTCAAAATTAAAAGCTAAATGTGCTTAATGGTGTTATACAATTATGTGTGTTTTCTATCTCAAACCTTTTATTCCTTATTTCACATTACTTATTTACGTGATTAGGTCATTTATAATTCATTGTCTGTCTTTATTAGATTGGGATAAAATCAGGTATATTATGAGCCTTACAATCTCTCTCACTGTTGGTACCTAAATGTGCTGTAAGTGATTGATTTTTATTTTTATTGAATGGTATGCAGAAAATGTTCCTTCTTGAAAGATATCGCTGAAATAAGTGTACTGAGATATCTCATTGTTCTCTGTGACAACACTAGAATATGTAAACAGCGTTATGCAGTCTTATTCTTTGATCAGCCAATCAGAAGACTTTGTGCTTTCTGCCTGTCAGTCATTTTCCACATGCTTATATTGTAGTTGTTAAAGTGGATCATTCAGGTTTAATGCCATATTCAGATTCATAACAGTTATCAGCTGATTGCACTATTTTGCTAATGTTGCATTTGAGAACCCTGTGGAGACGCACTGCTGCTCTTCTGCTCATTGACGAGGGTGAGGTTTTGGGAAGAGGGGGCGTGTCTTATTCAATGTCTCCTGGTTGGATGACTTTTGCATACTGCTGGGCTCTCTAGCAGCTTCAATTGGCCAAGAACTGCCAGTTTAGACAGGAAAAAACATATATCTAACCCAAGCGACCAATCACAATCAGTTTTGTCATAACACGAGTCTCCATGAGCGATTGCACAGAAAACACATGGAAAAAAAGCCGAAAATGTGTAGAGAGTCTATGTACAGCACAGAAAACCACATTATAGAGAATTTCACAGACTTTACTAAGTAAACAAAACTTCACTTTCTGCTCCGTGCCTCAAACAATTGCTCTGAAAGTCTTTAACAGATTTGATGTCACTAAACTTGCAAACTTGGGTAAATTCTGTGATTATTTCATCCTCAAAAGTGCTCATTATTAATCCGGAACCTTGTGAATACAACTCGGCTTCCAGGTGGATTGATAAAACGTCCTGTGTGCACCTACTCTCGGAAGTTCCATCAAATCAGCCAATCAGATTTGCACTAAGATGATCAAGAAAGCGTTTTCCAGTTTTGTGTGCTATAACCATCATACAGTTAGAGGACGGACTGTGGGCTTGCTGCCTGAGGCTGAGACTAGTCTAAGCCATAAGGTGTGTTCACACTACACTTTGCTCTTCATTCAAGGTTGTTTCTTATCTAGACCTCATAAAGTCTTCATAAGAGCTTACATGGGTAATTTCTGTCTCAAGAGACAATATGTAATTAAGCATAGGCTGCTTGGACCAACTCATTTAAAATAAGTAAGAGATAATTTACAGTTAGCCAGTTGTTATCACACAATAAACCCCTTCAGGATGATAAAAGACCCATCCGCTTTGCGTCGGGTTTATTGTGCGATAACAAACGGCTAACTTTACTTATTACATGGCTACTAACCAAATAAATAAATACATGGAAATAAAATATTGATTTGCATTGAAATTATGTCATTTGAGAAGACAGAAATGGCTGAACTGCTAAAATCCACCACCGGTTTGCGTCAGAGTTCTATTGGTATTCACTTTGTGAAAATGACCATCTGATTCGTCATTATTCAGCCCATTACAAGACTACTTGCTAAATAAACAAATAGATGGACATGAAACATTGATTTGCATTGAAATTGTGTAATTATATGAGAAGAAATAAATAGCTGAACAGCTGAAATTCCACCTCCGGTATGTGTCGCAGATTGGTTGTTTATTTTTAAATGAATAGATGTCTGTCTGCTTAGTATGCTTCCTTTTACAAGACTACTTTCCAAATAAAAAGGCACATGAAACATTGAAGTGAGTTTAAATTATTTAATTAGCTTATTTGCAGAGATCACAGAGGGCTATGTGAAGCAGGACAGATGGCTCGCAGACCCATGATGAGCGGTCTGATATGGTGCTGCGGTTTTTACAGCGAAAAACAGACCGCTAGATGGCGCCATTGACCAGTCAGAATCGAGTATTCCAGGCTGCCATGTAATAAAGCATTTTAACTGTGTGTAATGTTCTATTTTACCTAGCCCCCCCCCCGCCAAAATTTGCAAAACAGTTGTCTATAAGCACTGTGTTGAATTGAAGGATGTTCCTAGTTCAATCATTTAAATTAATCAATAAATTAAGCTCAATTGACAGCATTTGTTTTTTAGAAAGAAAGTCATACTCATCTGCAATGGCATGAGAGTGAGTAAATGACGAGAGAATTTTCATTTTTGGGTGTACTATCCTTTAATTCCTATGAGTGGAACCAGTACGTCAACAAAGCATGTCATCCCACCATCGCTTAGTTTCAGGTAAATACATATCAAGCAGTTTTCATTTGGACGTTTACTTATTTGGCTGTTTTTCGTTGCCGTACGTCATGAATGTATGCAGATGACAGGAAGGAGGTTTTTGTTCTTCTAATGATCTGTGACAACCTTACAGCAAATTACTTAATCAGCTTCATGTAAAGAAGGAAGTTACTTCAACTGCCTTCTTGGTACCCTTGTACGGACATCATGCCAAAGTTACTGGGATCACATGGTTTATCAGCATTAATTCAGCATGACAACAAAGTTTAAATATTGTATATAACTTTACACAGAGAAGGTTATAAGACATTTTATCAAACTTGAGTCTTCCATTCATTCATTCATCTTCTATAGCCGCTTGTCCTATATAGGGTTGTGGGAGGTGCTGCCTCATAGGCGGAAATCCGCTCCATTTTTTGGAAACTGGCCACTTAACTGAACGGAGTCAGGACCCCCCCATCTGAGGGTTGTCCTCAGGGTTGCCCCTAAAATATCATTAAAATATGTGTATTGTAAATACTATAATGATATATTCTTAAAATAATTGTTTAAGAAATAAAATAATACAAATGCAAATGGGGCAACAACAAAAAAAACCTTGGTGTCCCCTTCAAAAATTGCTCTTGAGAATTGTTATGCTTATTGCCCCCCAACATTTTGATGAAATTTTCGCCCCTGTGCTGCCTATCCCAGCTGTCTCGGGCCGAAGGTGGGGAAACATCCTGGACAGGTGAAACTAGAGTCCTGGTTACATATTATGTTAAGTTCTGTGGCAGTGTATAAATGAAATAAAATGAATGAGTTGCAATCATATTTTGGGGTAATCACCATCATGCCACAAATGCTGTTGATAGATCTTAAGTTGTATTAAACCTGGAACATTTCTTTAAACATGCAGGTGTTACTAATTAGCCTAAGAAACTGAAGGTAATTGATATGACACTGAATATATGCCTGGATAGTGAATTATTTCACAAATAAAAGTCATGAACCTTAAATTTGTTATCGTTTCCAGTTTCAGTGACACCCAGCAAGGGGATTATTAGCCTATCCTTTATTTAGCTTCCCCTTTGTCAGTCTTTCCCTTTGATCTTTTTTCTTAGCACTTTCCTGTCTGTAAGTTATTTCTATTATTTCAAATGCACCTCTCTCACTTTTTATCCATCTTGCTCCCTTTCTGATTCAGTGATCGGTGCTTTGGAAACCTCCTTTGTTTCTGGAGTATTGGAGTTTTTTCAGACTAACCTTTCAGATTTTCTTCTCACTCACTCTCCTATCGACTTTCTTACTTCTCTTTATCAACCGCCAATCACTTTTAATGTCCCTAAGGAGAAGTGCTGCAGGCATGCTGTCTCTTTCATTTTCAACCGGACCTCCATTTTGTGGGATTTGACATAGTTCTTCTTTATACTTTCGGGTCTCTTGAGGTTAAGTGACATTCTCAAAGTCCAGGGTTAGTTACCGTAAGTCAAATTAGGTGAACCCTAAAGTACCCATTCGTCTTTGCCAAAAAGGGAACCGCAAGGGAAGATTTCTCAATAAGATAATAGCACATTAAATCATCGCTGAGGGTAAATGATGTATTCAAAAATACATTACAAATGCTATATTCACACAAAACAATTACTTGAATACACATCTTCTGTGTTTTGAAAGTAGTTAAATATATTTAGAATTTTTTTTCTGGAGCTTAAAGTCAAAGTCATGTGGTGTAACCAAGGAGACGGTAAAAACTATCAGTCTCCTTAAAAAAAAAAAAACATAAATTTGCCCTTTTTTGAAAAGGCCCATTTTGTTCATGTCATGTAGTGTAACCCTGAGAAAACACCTTGATATTATTGATCATATGATATTTGAAATCATTAAGGAAAATTTGCTTTTTTGAATATTAATGGAGCAACACAATTTGTGTGAATAATTTTTTAAATTTATTTTTTATAATCTGCCAAGGAAGGCCACCACATTTGGGATAAAAGACCCCAAAAGTGATTTTGTGTAAATATAAGAACAATAGTTATAGGGCAAAATTGGTCAACTTTATTTTTTTTAGTAACAAATTAAGATAATGCTTATTCAAAATAACCACTTCAGAAAAGGGTTAACCATATTCTCTTCATTGCATTCACATTAGGCATTGCATAACATCTCAAATTCTATTAACAAATGAATCTTCATTTTTATTGGATCAGTCAGTGTGAGCCCACTGTGAACATTTTTAACAACAAATCAGTTATTGCAAACGTTTGATTTAATCACCTTGAACAAAACTGAAAATTACAGATAAGTATTTTGTCTCAAAATAAATGTGACATTTAAAGGATTCTCATTAGCAAAATAATCTTGCAACATGACAGCATTTGCGCCATAATGTTGTTAACCACAAAAATGTATTTTGACTCGTTTCTCCTGGTGGTTACAGTGAGAAAATGGTGGTTACAGTGAGAAAATGGTGGTTACAGTGAGACACTTAGAATGGAAGTAAATGGGGCCAATTTGGAAAGTTTAAACACAGAAATGTGAAGATTGTAATTTTATAAAAGCATTTACATTAATTATTCAGTTAAAACTCATGTGTTATTTGAGCTACAAAGTTGTTAAATCATTGTTGTATTGTCCTTTTAGGGTTTTAGTGTTTACAGCATTGCGTCGTCATGGCAACAGTGTTGTCAAATTTGATATAACTTTACACAGAGAAAGTCAGCAAGCAGTTTTATCACAATAAAATCCTGTTAACATGCATACTGTTTACATTTTGTTGCAATACTTTTGAACGTTTACATACTGGCCCCATTCACTTCTGTTGCAAATGCCTCACTGTAAACTAAGTTTTTGCTTTATAATAATACTACTACTACTACTACTAATAATAATAATAATAAAGAGGGGACCAGTCAAAACAAACATTTGGTAATCAGCATTTAGCCACAAATGCTGTCGATTGAGCTTAAGTTGTATTAAACCTGGAATATTCCTTTACGTTTTGTACAATCCCATGTATTTAATGTGCAATGAAAGTTGCCTATATATAATGCTACAAATGTTTGTTTGTTTTTTTTATGTGTGTGAAACCAACATGGACACAAATGTTAAATTCCTATCAACATGATACTTCTAGGTCATAAAAATATTTCTAATTTTATAACCTATGACAACCTTATTTATCAATGACCTTTTAAGTTTTTTTTTTATATTTTTTATACACATATATATTAAAAACAGGACATTTTGTGGGGTTTCTACTGAATTTTACTGGAAAAGTAAAAAGTTTATTTATCTGAACTTTAACGACAGATGTGTGCATTAGTTCCTGACGAATGCGTCACTATGCACTTTCTGCCGGGTTAAAGTTATGCTCAATAGACAGCATGTGGCACATTATTGATTACCACAAAGATTGCTTTCCACTTGCCCTTCCTTTTCTGAATGTTTTGTCCCTGCAGTGCCTCACTGTTACCTCGACTTTTGCATGCGTTTAATATAACATCACATTATGCACTCTGGAATTGTGCAGTCCAAACCAAGCTTACCCCAGCCTCAATTAGCTAACCACTCTACAACACATCAAACAAGCTGTCGAGTGCAGTCATCCTTAAAATGAAATCAAGATGCGTATAGCAGTGCGAGAGCCTTGTCTTTAAAAGGAGGACTTTCTAACAGTTTCTTTGGAAACCAGAACCCTCTACGAAATATTAGTACCGTGAATGCCCTACACACATTCAATGAGCTTTTGTTCGCTGTCCTTGGTGCTGAAACGACTACTGTGCAGGGAAACCAATAAAAAGACGGATTGCTTTGGTATCAGGGCATCCTTTTTGTTTGGTCAGACTGTTATGTTTGCGTTTTATTTTAAAAACCCACTACTCACCAGCAGATTAGTTGTAATACAACATTTGTACAAAATATTTGACGCATATACAGTAGGCCTGTACAAGCATTTAAGAGTTAAATTGCGAGCATTAGCCCGTGGTGTTCGTTTAAATATGTATTCCGCTCTATGTTCGGCCATATCCAATGCAACTTGTGCTCTTAAATGAAAAAGGTGCATTGTTTTGTTTATGTACATTTCTCTATGAGTTTATTCATACGGACACTGACCTCAGTCCCCAGAGGCTTATATCTACCATCAAACTCTGTCTAAATATGCATTTTTTTTTCTTTAGTTCACACCAATCTCAAAGTTTCCCAACCAAATGCCTTATGTGCTGACAGCAATCCTGTTTGTGTGCACTCTGTGTAGAGGATCAGTGCTTCAGGCGGAGGCATGCATGCTTATTGGCGGTGAGCGGCGAAGATCTACCCCTATAACGCCCACTCTTCACCATGGTTCGAGACGAGCAGAGGCTTCGTGCGTATTTGTCTTCTAACTCACCAAATCTACCAGGATGATATTGCGAGAGGGCTCCATTTCGAGGATCTACACCTCTGACGGATTGGATTTTCCTCCTCAGTTGCAGCAACATATTGGATATATATTCTTTATTACTCGGTGACACTGACAAGCCAAGGGAACTCGATATCTGATATATCGCACCTGGGAAGGGTCGAGCGCGGGAATGGGAACTATTTAGGAAAAGAGTGTGAAAGCAGAAGTCAAGGCAACTTGCGTTGCATGAAGGAAAGGAAATCATCTTTTTGGTGCACCTGTGAAGAAAATAACATTGAAGGTGCCGTTGGTGTGCGTACTGTGCAACCGTACCGAACCTGCAAGTGAACCATCTAGACAGTCCGCCGGTGGAGCTTTGAAGTGGAAGCGCTTTGAGGTGTTCTTTCCACCGGCTATAATATCGCTTTAATTAGAGGTATCCCACCGTGTCCTCATCAACCCGCCACCAGCTGTCACTTTACACCCAAGGAGAAGGAGCATCTTGGCAGAAAGGTAACCTCGCTATTTCAACCTTGTTGGAATTAATTGGGGATGCAGCAGATTTGGCAAAAAACTATTTATTATCTCTGTTTGGATTTCTTTGCATTTCTAGCATATGTCACGTCACGTGGATCGTTTGGTTTCAGATTCATTTAAAGCGCAAACTGAAGACTACCAGGCTACCATTCAGGCTACCATTGTAGATTATTGTCTTTTGCTTCCACATGCAATGGTATAAGGTTTGTTGCATTGGATGCTGAGTAATGGTCAGCAATGCACCACATCGACGAATTGTGTAGCATACTTTCTCATAGAGACTTATATGTGTAAAACCAATGACTACAATCCCCTCACATTTCATCTTGCAACGGGACAAGGACAGAATGGGTTAAACAAAATCTAGTGTATAAAGGTGTGTGTTAGTTTAAAGTGGCGACTTTGAATTATGTAAAATAAAATTAGGACAAGCAAAAGAAGAAAAAGTGCGCTTTTTGATAACGTTGATACTGTGTGATCTAACAGCAGAGATTTGTCCACTTCCTGGGAAAAGGGTATATCCCGAGGTACTGCCAGGTCATCAAAACCGTAATTTGTCTTTAATTCACCTATGCATATCTTATAAATGTTTTATTTACATGCAAATTTACATTTCATTCAAAATGCCAAATAGAATGAGTAAAACGAAAGTCCCATTAGAATCGTTTTGAGATGGGTGTCATCGTATTTTTATTCATAATTTAGTTTTTTATCCATTTACAAAAGCCGTTCAATATCATTAGTTGACATCATTAGATTGTGCTTTTGTAAATTAATAAATAAGAACATTTTTGCGTTGCAATTCATCAATATTGCTTTAGGAACGCTAAATTACCCTTGCGCACGGTAAATTGCGGCATGTACACCTGTCCGTGCGTCTTCATGATTTTTTCCACCAGATTGCCTACGTGCTTGTCGACCCATTAATGACAAGAATTGGAGGAGGAGTTGTTAATGTCAAGTTGCAAAGCTCATTATGTCTTATTCTCGACCACAGGTAGGGGGCCACTGTGGGCCTGTATACTGTAGATTCGTATTTGTGCTGTATCGCCTATACAGTAGCTCATGTAGGAGTAGGAGTCAGGTGAAGGTGGCTGTTTGGTTATCCTTATGTCAATGTTACTAAACAGATGTTTCCTTTCCTTTAATCCGCTTTATCATGATCTCCATCTTACCATGCTTGTGTCTGGATCCTGACTTGGTGACTATAATGAGTTGTTTCTTTCCTTAACACAGATTGGATCAATCTGATTAGGTACACAAATCACACATTTACTTAGCTGGCTTTAATATACATGCATCAGTTGGGTGACCACATGCAGCCCTTTACATTGGACCCTCCTCTATCTGATGGATACTGTAGGTTGGTGATATGAAACCCAAATATAACAGTGCAAGTGCAAGACTCAAATATATGACAGTAGTATCTATGCCTCTGTTTGGCATGTTGCTTAAATACACAGAGCTGTATTTAGGTAACAGGCACATGGCACGACCATCTGTTTAAGGAGTCACCATTTAACTGTGAGAACTGGGCTGGCAGAAAAGTCTGGTCTGTGCTGCATCTGTGGGAGCGACTACAGCAAGGCTATTTTCTCTTATCTGCTGCATCATTATGCATTCCAATGTTGTGTGAAATGAAAAAACCGGCTTTGAATATGATTGATTTTCATGATTTTGTTTCGTTTTGGTGTCAAATGAACTGTGAGAACACACATGGCAGATAAAGGGCACGCTTAAAGGGTACTGTAAAATGAGCACTGCCTGAATATTGTAATGAACCTTCCTCTCAAGTAATTATTTTCGAAAGACGTGATTTTGGAATATTGCGGGTTCAATGCAAGGTAAGCTCAATCGACAGTTTTTGTTGCATAATGACGATAAACAAAAAAACCAAAATAATTTCAATACATCCGTCAAAGTTACATTGAGGCACTTACAATGGAAGTGAATGGGGCCAATGTTTGGTGGGTTTAAAGACAGAAATGTAAAGTTTATATTTTATAAAAGCACTTACACTCTCCTTTCTGTTAAAAATCATGTATAATTTGAGATGCAAAGCTGTTTAAATCATTTTTACAGTCATTTTAGGGTTTTAGGGTTTGTTGAAATTACACTGTAATGACAATGAAGTTGTAAAATTGCATATAACTTTACACAGAACAGGTTAGTAAGTGATTTTATAATGTATGTATAATGTTGAGATGAGTCATACAAAGAAACTTAACCTCTTTCCAATTCACCCAACCATGTGACAGCAGTGCAATGCATACAATCATGCAGATACGGGTCAGAAGCAGCCAGCAACCATCAGAATGTGGTGGTGGGGGGTATTTCGACCGTGGCATGATTGTTGGTGCTAGATGAGCTGGTTTGAGTATCTCTGTAAATGCTGATGTCCTGGAATTTTCATGCACAACAGTCTCTAGAGTATACTCAGAATCATGCCAAAAAAAAAAACATCCAGTGATCAGCAGTTCTGTGGATGGAAATGCCTTGTTAATGAGAGAGGTCAACAGAGAATGTCCAGACTGGTTCGAGCTGACAGAAAAAACTGTCAATTGTAGTGAGTAGAGTAGCATCTTAGAATGCACACTGAACCTTGAGGTGGATGGGCTACAACAGCAGGAGACCACATCGGGCACTTCATTGGGACAATAGAGTTCCTAATAAAGTGCTCAGTGAGTGTATTTACAAAGCAGAGGAAAAATATTGCATAAGTCATGTTAAGTTATACACAGAATATAGCAAAGTGTAGAATTGCTCTTACTGGTTTCCAAATTTTTTCAACTATAAGGTTGCCTGCATACATTATACATATTGTTTTCTGGATTTTATAGCTTGATTTCAGCATCAAGAAAAGAGTTTTATGTTAGTCACATTTATTCGTCTATGGACTGTGTCTGTAAGTGTAATTTAATAAATGTTTGCATAATTCCATAAGAACCAGTGAGTTTCAGTGGAATATTTCAGATTTCTTCCATTTCTCCCTGCCTCTCTGCAATCCATCATGAGCTGTACGGCACACCAAATATTCATACGAGGCCGTATTCCAAAGGTGTGCCTTGCCCAAGATTTAACACTCCAGTGCAGGCTTTTCAAACAGACTGTCATATTTTTCAGCATGTGGTACGACCATGGTGCACACTCCAATCTCCAGAGAGAAAGGGAGAGAGTGGGCTCACCATGAGGTAGAGTGGTACTCATAGATGATTGGAATGGGAGGAGAGAGAGGGGTGAGGGAAAGGAAGTCCCCTTTCTCTCTCTTTCTCAGTGGTGCAGAGTTCTGTATTAACGAGAGGCAGTGATGAGTGGGGTCCGCAATTACCCTCAGGCAATCGTCACGCCACAGCTGCCTCGGCTTGCGGCTAATTGTGCCGATGTATTAGCCTGCGTGCCGCTCTTCTATTACCTATTACCCTTCCTCCCACTCCCTCTCCCTGACGCTTAACTCAGCCGGCCACCTCTCTGAATGAACTCTCGCCACTTTTGAGCTCAACAACAGACTTTCGCCAGTGGAGCCTAAACTGGCAGACGTGTAATTTTCCAGTTGATCTGGTTTGAAAGTCAACACAGATGTACACCACAAACAGCAAGATGGAGGAAAGGCCCTAATATGGTTGGAGAGTGAAGCATAGAGCAGAAAGGAGGTCAGGCCTCTTCTTCCATGATGATGCGAGGCAAATCAATATTCTGCTTAAACATTTCACACCTCAGCAAAATCAATGGTTCTCTACTAGACTTTAAGAAGCCTAGAAAGTTTGCAGGCCTTAAAGGCTAATGTGTTTATCATGGGCGTTAGTACCAGCATACTGTAAAAATTATATTTTATATCATTCTTGTTCTCCAGTACGAAATATCTAAACTTATTTTAAGGGGCCATATCATGGGAAACCAATTTCTTATTGATCTTTTGAGAAAAGAGTTAATTGTATAATGAAAATATATCATATGTGTCAGAACTCCAGAACTTCTCCATTCTCAAAAGACCATTTAATGAAACTAAGCTTTAAAAACATCTGAAATTCTTGAGTTGCTAATGTTAGAAACCATAATAGTAACATGGTATGACAAAGTATGATTATTTTGTGTAGGAAAGATATTATATATAAAATGTTTTATATATGTCAATGGTCAATGGGTGGCACCAAAATCAAGTAACGTTAATGCTCTATCAACTATAAAATCAACAATGCCTACATCACTACCCCAAATCTTCAACCTAAGCCTAACCGATGGAGTCCTGAAACCAAATGTGAGATGAAAAACACAATTGCTATAGCAAACAAGTCATTTTATTGTGCACCTATGACATATTTTGCTAATGTGTTGACTTGCATCCTTTTCTGGACCAGTGGCATAGCCAGAAATAAGGCACTGGGTGTGCCATGGGAAAACAGGGTGTGCAAGAAAATTAAGCACAATAAAGTGACATGTATCGTTAACAAATTTAACAAAATTACATTCATGTATTTATAGCTCTAAAAAAAATGTCATCCCATGTTACGTTAAACTATCTCAACATAAGCCCTATATGGATGGCAATTATTTTACATGGGGACTTGAGGTAATTCCAGCATTTACAGGGAGTAGTCAGAGATTTTATTGCCATCCAAATCCGAAATGTCTTTGTTTTTCTCCCACCTCCCGCGAGAAATTTCCCGGCCAAATTACCTACTGTATTTTGACAAACACCAAGGTCGTTTGGTAATTTAATTACCATCCAAATCCACTTTTGATTATTGAGTTTATAATCCAAAAGTTGTTTTGGAAATCCTTTTTGACCACTGATAATTGCCGTACATTTGTGCTGCTCATGGTTGGAGGATTGTGTAAAATACATTTTTTAAAGAAGTCACAATAATAAAATCACATCGCCGCTCCACCACAGTGAGTGGGTAATTTAAGGTAGAAGGGAAAGAAAAACGAGAGTCAGGTCGTGTAAACTTTTGAAATAGTCCATTATTATGGCAGCAATGTAATATATCACATTTTAATGTAGAAACTTTTCTAAATACATTTTTTACATTCTTGTCCCTACAGTTTCTTGATTGAGTAATTGCTCTTCGCAAGGATTTATATATTTTTTTATTAATACTACTTTTGTCACTGGAATAGGTAGGCATGTTAATATATCCAAATATTAGTGTTATATTTAGTATATTTAGTCGTGAAAACTGAAATTTGTCACAAATTTCTTAAATTGTTTTAGAACAATTCATTCGTATTTTCCAAAATGCTGAAGACAAAAAATCTACATGAAGGGGCAATTTGCACTGTACAGGAATGTTTGTTTAAAAACCCACATGGTTTGAAAAGCAGCCGGTGTCATGGTGCTGTCACCTTGTCAGGTTGTGTATTTATCTGATGGGACCGTGACATCATCACCTCATATTCTGTCTTGTGTTTCGTGTCCTATCTTTGAGTTGAGCACACAGGTCCGGGTGTGAGTTACCGTGTACGGTCCTGTCGCCTTGTCAGGTTGGGTTTTTGTCTGACGGGACTGTGACATAATCACCTCATGTTCTGTCTAGACATCTTCAACTCTTTTTTGACAAGCAACGAGCAGCAACATACAATTCCAAATTTTCTTTAACACCTACTTGGAACTAAGGGTCAATTTGACAGTTTTTTAGGTTAAAACTGATCCACATAAACTTCAGTTAAACTTCTCAGCCTAAAAGTACCTATAATGTATTTACAGGGTCAATTTGCTGGAAAATGTAGTTCAGAAAAAAAAAAAAACTTGTTTTAAAATGTTCCTGATTAATGATGATGCATCAGATGATCAGGCAAGTTATACATCACTTTCAAAAAACACCAAGATTAAGTTTTCAGTCCATTCAGAGGCCAAGATATTCCACAAAGCATGGAGGAATTGTGGGACTTCCTAAAAAAGACTGGTTATCTATGGGCAGAGTCACAGAAAAGTTTGGAGCACCCCCAGCCTTTCAAATCTGTATATTGTGATAGAATGAGATATAATTTGTTTTTTATTGTGTTTGCTGCCACCTAGAGAAATTATTTAAAAGAAGAGTGATAGGAGCAAATAGACCCTTTATTACAAGCTTTTGAAATTGAAGATAAAAAGGGTCAATTTGACCCTGCAGGTTCAAAGTAGGGACTTGATCATTAAGACCATACAAAGGTTAAATAACTAAGGGAAACATGACTCGTAAAAATATAGCATTGAGCGTTGGCAGTTCACATACAGACTTCAGTATATCTCCAATTTTGTGTCTGTTTTTATAATTAAGATATGCTTAAGTGCACTTTATATATTTATCCTGCACTCAAAGGCCCTCCATTGATCTATGGTTACAGCCAGTCAAACCACAGCCAAAGCCTTTACTAATCCAATCTAGGGTTCCTGCAGAGAAACAGATCCAGCACTGTGGGACACCATCACTTCGTATTTGGCCTTTCAAGGATGACCGATCCCTACAGTCTGTCTTCTTCTTTCCCTGGCTGAGTGAAAATCAGTGAGGCTGAGACCTATAATACAGCTCCTGTCACCCAGAATCATGTTCACTTTTATCTGACTGACACTGGGTCTTCCATTAAGTCCATATTAAAATTATGCCTTTTTAATTTAGGGCTGATCAGCATTTAAAGTCAACGTAAAATTCAAATTAACCCTAGTATTTACCTTCTTAATACATATTCCTGTATTGTGTATTATTCATTAGTGAAGGTTTTGTCAAAAGAAAGATCTGTTTGTCTTTGTAATCTCTTATCAAGATGTAATAACTTGCTTTGCCTCTGAAACAACTTTCCTTTTTGGCTGATTTTTGTCATGAATCCTTCTTATATTTCAATCCTTGTTATCCAGCAACCTGGATCCAATTTGGTATGTATCAATTTCGATGTCGATGGATACAATATATTCCCACCATATATGTTTTAGATTTACCGGTTAATATTTATCAGACAAGTGACTAACAAATGAGGAACATCACTTTCAATAAATTTTCCTTGTTGAATACCCAATTTCACTCGGAAAGAAGTCAGATTACAAGAGATTGACGTCAGGTGCGCACATAGAAAGATGTTGTTGGCTTGGGAAAATGGTGGTACTTAATTCACATGCAAAAAATTAGTATTATTATTATTGTTTTATTTATTTTGTTGGCAATTTTTTTGCAATATCAGTCTTTGAAAGTTGACATTCAGAAATATTAGGCCCTGCTTAACCAGACATTTCTAGTTTTAACTATTTTGAACCAAAGTCATCTTGTCTTTTCATATCCCTATCCTCATGAAACAGAGACAAAAAAGGGAATTCTCTAACTCGTCTTTTTATCTGTGTTTCATAAGAGTATGAAGCCATAGGGTGCCCCTGGAGAAGAGAAGTTTAATGCCTGAGTGCTTTGAGATTGTAGGATTTGAATCTACAGGGTGGGATTTCCCATTCATGGTACAGCATTCTTATCACAAAGTCACCTTCCTTTTATCAGAACAAAAGTGTGAAGCCGTATTCTATTCCATAAAAACCCAGATATGTCTTTTACGTTGTTTCTGTTCTTGCTAAGGCAAGCATCATTATTACAATTCCTCATACTTTGTGAAAAAGGTCTAACCCTACAGTAATCAACACATAATTAGTCCTGCACGGTTTGTGCTACAGACATGAATGATACCTCAAATCATGCATTGTTGAGGAGACATGATCACACAGGAAATCACATGTTTCGAATGTTAATGTACCCTGAAATCAATCCCATTCGGCCAAATTACAGACAAGAGGCATTTCCAATCAAACATTTTTGCATCAATTCAAGTGTGAACAAATTTCCCTCTAGTACAAGCATGTTCTGCGAGTAGCCTCAGATACACTGATTCTGGTACAATGGAAACCAGGAAGTAATTGCATTCACATAAACAATGATGAGTGCAATTCAGAGGCTACATTTCTCCTCTATGATTACAATTTTACTCCACTGATGGTTAGGTTTATGGTTGGGGTTTAGGTTTGGGAGTTATGTTAATAAATCTTGGGATCTTAGGATCAATACATTTTTCATGCAAGTTTCCTGATTATCGATAAATGTCAGGATTTCAGATATAAATTGGGCTGCTACATTTTCTCAACACAACTTTTGTAAAGTGTTTGCAGCAGGGTAAAATTAAAGGGGCTGCACACAGGACCTGTCTGGTGGATAACATGGCACGTTCTAAAATTCAAAGCAATTATTTCCTACAAAGATATGCTCACACCGCCAAAACTAAGCGCCAAAACGTCTGCAGCATCACAGAGCGCAACTCGCAAAGTTTTCCATTCAATTTGAGCCAAATAATTATCAAAGGACAAAGATTTTTACACTAACCATCGCTAGATGATATATTGTGTATATGTATCTTTCATATAGCCAACTCAATGTATTTTCAGTTCCAAGTATGTCGTTTTTTGGTTTGTCAGCTTGAATGAATGCAACATATAGAGAAACTTCATAATAAACATCACCTTTTCTAACTGTTAAGTTTGCATAGCTACACCAGTTTCGTACCCCAACTTGCAAACACATTAATCTCACTTTGTTAATTAAACTCCAATGCTGCAGTACAATTTATGTGATCTGTTTGGCTTTTGAACTTGGTAGTACTGTTGTCTTAATACAATGTTACCAATTCGGTCTGTGTTGGTTAGGCTGTGTCTGAGCACATGGTTCAGGGCAGCATCTAGGGCCATGTTTACAGCTGCCCCGTGTCTGAATACGACAAATTTCCCACTTTATAGTATGGCAGAAGCTGTATGCCAAATGAGTAGGTGTCTCTGGATCTGGGACAATATTCCGTTGTTGAGAGAAAAACAACACAGATAAGTCACATCTGGGTATTAGACACATAGATGGACACATATTTTCATCAGCCAGATGATACAATGGGTGACGAATCCCAGACCAGTGGTTCTTAAATGGTGGGTTGCAACCTAAAAGTGGTTGTGGACAGCAGAGGAAAACAATGCTAAATGCAAATAATACAATTTAATTACCCACATATCCATGCAAAGTTAGGTTAGCAAAATAAATATTGTTTTTTTTTTTATAGAGAGGAAAAAAACTTTCCATATATTTTGTTGTCTACATCAAAGCCAGCGCATCCAAAGTATTCTGTAGTTTGGTGAAAATTCATCTGTGACCTGGTAATATGGCTAATGCTGATCCAATAATTGACCCAATGTTTGCTTTATCTGTTAGTCTGGTAAAATAGACCGTTGTTTTATTCATTAACAAAAATATATTTTTTTAAGCCTATGGCATGTCAATAATTTTGCATATTGTTAGACCTATGAAGTTCAATGTAATAGAAATACATTTCATATTTTGAGGACATTTTTGTTACTTCTGTATGATAAACAGTTTTTGTATTGTGTTGGCTTGTCACTTGATGTCCAATATAAAATCTGGGTCCTGAAGCAAAACCAGTTGAAAACCACTACCATAGACTTACATTGAAGTTAACCAGCTGCAGTAACCCAGCATTGAACTTTTTCACAGGCAAGCATAAAAAATCTAGGAATGTTTTTCTTAGTTTTATGTTGATTTTGATATTCATCCTTTTCCCAGTATTATTTATTGAGATGTGTGAGCTTGTGCTTGTAACATGTCATGCACAGTGACATGTTGCAAATACCACAAACAAACCATCCTAAAATGGATTTCAACTTTTGTTTTACCGGTTGGTGTGTAACTCAGCGATAAGTGTGTTTTATTGACCTTGTCTCTTGACACAGTAGTCTCCGACTACATATTCAGATGGACTCAATCATCCATAACCCTCGACTACACCTTTCATTCTCTCACTCTTTTTGTGTCCCTTGCGTTATCTTTCTGTATCTTTTTATGGTTCATCTTTAGCTCTGCCCTGTACATTATAAATAGAAATGTTCTCAGTGGCCATCTGCTTATGCTCATCCATGGGTTAAGCAGGTCAGATTATGGGATCCATACAGACATTCTGCCGCAGTGCTTTGCGTCTATTAAAGGGCTTCCTCTGCCCACATGCATACAGATGTGCTGCACAGGATTGCGTGTGGGGGCTTCTCTCTAAGGCTGTGGATTTATGAAAGGTAATGGGGCTGATGATAGCGGGGTGGGATTGTATGCGTATGTGACAAGGAAGAGGGCATGGCCGGGCCGTGAGGGTGGATGGCTGGTGCAGAGTTACCTAATCAGCGGGAGAGAGAGATAAAGGGGAGCTTGAGATGCCAGTGAGAGAGAGAGACAAGGGGTTATGCTTGTGTGTGTCTTTTATGTTTTGTTGAAATGTATTTGTATCAGTAAAACTTTGTTGACTACCCAGCCGGGTCCCAGCTTCCTCCTTTCCCAACCGAATTGAGGTCTTTTAAATTTTGTGCCAAAACCCGGGATGGAGGATGGATGCGCTGTCGTAGAGTCCTCATGGCTGCCATCTGCCGGGAAGTGGAGCAACTGCTGCCGTGCCCCAGGTGACGGAGGAGTTGCTGCCAGGAGCCGGAGGAAATTCTGCCATACTCCAGTAAGTGGAGGAGCCATTGCCATTCTCCAGGGGACGGAGGACATGCTGCCGTCCTCCAGGGGGCAGAGGAGTGGCTGAGGACCAGGCACCACCGTGTCCGGGGACCGGCAAGCCACTTTTTCTTTCTCTCTCTCTCTCATCTCTCTCATTCTGTCTCTCCTTATCGCTCTTTCTCCCTTCCCCTCCCTCTCCTCTCCCCAGGTTCCCAGGAGGCGTGGTGGACCATTGGGTGGCAGAACGGCCGGAAGGGCAGTGTCTTACCTCCAGAGATGGGGTGGGGAGGTGGGGGAAGACAGTCCGAATGGCGCTATGAGGGTGCACAGCCAGTGCTGAGTCACCTAATCAGATGTCAGTGAGATAAAGGCACACACACGCACAGACACAGATATGTGTGTGTGTGTATTTTTTGTTATGTTGAAGTTCATTTGTATCATTAAAACTTTATGTTGACTGCACAGCCCAGTCCCAGCTTCCACCTTTCCCGACCGTACATAGGTCTTTTACAGTATATCAGGGTTGTGTGACATTCAGAGTTTAAGTCAGTCCACTTCGAATTCAATTTCACCATCCTAAGGGGTGTGGCCTATTCAATTCAAACACATTAATTAGAAGGGAGTCAATATTCTGAATTTTGCCCTACCCTGGTGTATGTATGGTTTTGTGTGCATTCTGGGTATTTGTCAGGAGGATTACGCTACAGGGAGTTTTGTTGTTCTCATCGACTACACAAGGGCTCACAGCAGACTACTAACATAATCTAGGAAAAACAACAACACATTCAATGACGACCAGTGTCAGACGAAGAATAATAGAGTGGTAACAGGATTTTTGTATTTTTTTTTCATATCCTGTCTGGCCTGCTGATCATATGTATTAATGCTAGATTAAGCACATGCTTGACAGCTAAAATGTCCCCTCTCTTAGCTAAGAGCTGGTTTCCTAGTACCACTCAGGATTTTTTGACCCTCTTTCTGATGAATTATTACAAAAGAGTTCAACCAAAATGCAACCCCAATGCTTCAGTACAATTTTTGTGATCTGTTTTGCTTTTGACCTTGGTACTGTAGTTTGTATGCAATGTCACCAATTCAGTCTGTGTTGGTTAGGCTGTGTCTGAGCACATGGTTCAGGGCAGCATCTAGGGCCTCGTTTACACCTGCCCCGAGTCTGAATATGACAAATTCCCCACTTTATAGTATGGCAAAAGCTGTATGCAAAATGAGTAGGTGTCTCTGGATCTTTAGAATTTATAAAACAGTAGGCAAGAAAAACCCTAATTAGCTAATACTTCTACCGAGATTCTGGAGATTTTGAATCCAATGGATTCAAAATGCTAAATTACAACAGTCAGAGGGCTTTTTTCAACTGTAAATTCTATACATACACAAAGAAAGTTGTACCTTGTAGTTGTTGTTACTACATCATCTATTCGGGTCACAGAGCAATGCCTATGTTTCAGGATGAAGTACCGTATTTTCCGGAAATAAAGTCGCACTGGGTCAAAATTGGATTGTTGAGAGAAATACAACGCAGATAAGTTGCATCTGGGTATTACAAACATAGATGGATGTTGCATAAAGCTGGCAATAGGACCTGGAAGCAGCTGATTTCCATTCCACGCTCTGTGAAAATTACCTTGAGATCTACACATCATATAATGTTGGCTCGTTTTAATTGGGAGCATCTGCTTTAAGTAATCGTGTATAAAAATGTTCATATTATGTTTATATTTCATGGAAAAACATGACAAAAGCCACATCTTTCTATTACTATCCTTGTAATTCAGACTGGTTTGAGCTGACAGAAAGGCTATGGTAACTCAAATAATCACCCTATTCTACACGTCGAACCTTGAGGTGAATGGGCTACAAGAGCAGATGGACCATTGTGTTCCTAACAACATGCTACGTTAATCTATATGGTATGTAGGGTTTCTTGGTTCAGGTTTGGGGAATGTACAATTAATATTAATGATTGTAATCAATGATTAATCATACGGTTTGAACGAGATACCAATACATTCTAAATTGCCCCAAAACAGGGGTTATATAGCCCAAAAGTCTGCTTCAGATATATATAGATAATTAACACATCTAATTATAATTAATTAGGAATATACATCATATGCAGACAGGCTGTATTAATTTTCAGAACACCTTAATGGAATTAACCTGTACCGCAACCAATCAGTTCGTCCACCGAACCACTTTGCTCGATACACTTGATCAATTCTCCAGAAGGTTTATTCTTAGTATAAGCTTACTTAATCAAAGCACGTTAACTTACTTTGATAATATCAGCTCATAGCTTTAGATCGCACATTAAAGAGGCTTTGCTTTATGACCAACAAACACAGACAATCAAGCGTATAATTGGGTTTAATACAAGGAACTAGGATATATCACTACACTTAAACAAACATAGAACACATTTAACAACAAACATTTAACATAGAACAAACAAAGTAAAACAGTAAGGAAAATGATAGCAAACTTGTTACAACAGTTAAACCTTAAGAGCCAGCAAGGGAATTACACACTCTAACGCATTTGAATTTAGATGGAATAATACTTGCAAAATGGACCTTTGTGTCGCTGAACAAGACTGCGTGTGTGCGTGAATGTCCTCGTTGCGTCCGTGAGCTGGGGGATTTCTGTTGGTGCTTCCGGAGCGTGGATCGCTCGCGGGAAGTTCAAAGCATCTTAGGAGTAATGGTTGAAACTGAGAGAGAGTCCTTTCACCCGGAGGATATCGGACTGCTCCAAAAACGTAGAGTGTTGAGCTTTGTCCGAAGACAAGAAAAAGACTGAGATAAACGCCAAATAAAACAAAAGACATGTCTGATGAGAGTAACACAAAAAGGGAAGAAAAAGCAAGAGAGCTTGAAGATAAATAAAAGAACAAGAGGGCAAGAGGACAAAATAGAGACGATTCAACACCAGATCCTGACTTTTAAGGTAGGGAGGTCACACCTCCTTTGGGAGGAATGACCCAATGAGGCTCCTCAGTTTTGGCGCGAGATAGTTCCCTTTGTCTTGTCAAGGCTCGTCATTTGCCTAATTTACGACAGGGTCCTGGATGTGGTTTGAATCACTCAAAAGATGGTAAAACATAGCAGAATACATTTTAATGTAACCTTATATATATATTCAGCTAGGGCGAGTCATAAGGTTTAATTTGATACCAAGAAACTTGTATTTGGTACACTTAAAAGTGAATATATATACTCTTAGACTCTTTATATAAGCCCTCAGAGTTTAACTACACAACTAAACAATCTTAACTAGTTTGATATAACAGCAGAAATACCCAAGCATACAGGAATAAAATATATTTCCTTAAAAATAAGCCGTTTCTGGGTTTTAAATGAAAGGAACATGTGTGTCTAAGAAAATCTCACATTCCTTTCTCATCTAAGGAGGGGGGTGTGGGGAGAGTAATAGTGTGTGGGGGTTTTAGGACTCTTGCAAGAATGTGTGCATTGCATTCAGCATTAATGAGTTCATGATTTTCCGTTCATACTCTACAGTTATGTCTGGGAATATGTTCGTACTGCTCACCTGCTTACCTAAAAACAATCTGTATTAAGGCTGCACTAAATAACTTTAAGCTCTCTATTGACATCTGTGGTTGAAACCTAAAATTGCAAGGAACTTACAGTGAGACATTTTACGTCAGTTGTGTTTTAGCACTGCACGGATGAATCTCACGGTTTGAGGTTCGAGAACTACCTACCTCATCTAGCGGGAAGACATTAACTTATATTATGTTTCTACTGCTTTTGCTAAATAAGTAATCTATGTACAAGAATTAAGTTAAACAAAATGAACGTTTTCATAAGTCCATGGTGAAGTGATGGTTACAAGCCCAGCCCAGCTAATTGGCTACTAGTTAAATCTGACTACAGATTAACATAGTTTTTCAGGCTATTCCGTACACTGCCATAGTGCCCGCACATTTAGCAATAGTTACTTTGCTTGGGCGTGTGATTAAACAGATAGCATGACCGTCGGACGTGGTTGTTAATTGATTATATCACAATAGTCTCATGTTCACACATTTTAAGTCTTGTGGTCATACTTTCAAAACATTGTGTATTAATTTGAGGTTTAATATTTATTGCAGTGCAATTCCTTGCCATATAGACTTACATTGTAAACAATAATTTTCATGTCAAAAGTTTTGACAGTGGGTAAAGCATCACTTGTATTGAACCTAGTACACTATTTTAACAGTTGCTCCACTCTAAATACTCAGACTGCTTTAGATTCTGACTGATTGTTCTGTCGCCAGGTCAGAAATTGTTATGGAACGATAATACTAAGTGAAACAAATTTGTACTTAGAGATTCATAGCCAAATCATACAGTGCCTTGTTGAATATTTGCCGCTAGTCAGGCATGGCATTTACAAGGCGGGGGAGTAACAGATGTGTCACATTGATAGAGATAAGAGCAGGAATGGTGCATCACTCACCGAGGTGAGAGGTGGCTCCATCAAATGGAGAGGACTGATTGGTGAATGGCCCTCGCTGTTACTTTGAAAAGAGCTTCGGAATAAATGCACTTTCCGAATCTGCACAGATCCATGTGTGCTTACTGGTGCGGATTCAGGGTTTATTTCTGAGTTAGCAAACAACTGACTAAAGGTATAATTTTCTCACCATGAGTGTGCTTTGTTTTCACTTAACATTCAGTTGTTTAGGGTTGCATCTGCTATGATGCAAATTCAAAAAAGGAGAAAAAATGCACTATGCGCATTCATGTGAAAAGACCATTTATTTCTAAATGAAATAATTGTATGCAGCCACTAGGATGTTTATATAGTGGAAGAGTAGGTTAGTTCAAAGTCATTTGTATAATATGTTAATTAATTGACAGAAGGCTTGCAAATTCAGTGCTGCCCCTTTATTCACATATTTCTTTAACAAAGAAATGTTTTATGCACTAATACAGCAGTCTAGTTTGTAACCAAATCATTATGTAATTTTTGTCAGTTTATAGTGAACCACTCAAAATTCTACAGTGTCATATCACTCTTTCTATATGTACCTGTTGGAGAAAAGCTATAAAGAAAAACACTTTGCGTTAATTTGCGAATTAAGTAAAGTACGTACTTGCATCTTGTAGCTTTAGCTCGAACCCTATTGCCAGAATTTTTATATCAATGAGGCAAGGTACTGTTCTCACATCTACAGTTTCCTAGGTGCATCTCCGATTCTCTTTATTCACAGGCCCTCAATTGAATGGGTGATAATGAGTAAGTTGCTTGGTAACTACAATTTGTGTGACATCTCCCGAAAAACACCTCATAGTCATTAAGTCATTTATTTTGAGCACAAACAGTTTGGATTCCCTGTTCTCGCTCTCCCTCACATAAAGCTGGCAATGGCTCAAATGTTACAGAATGTGAGAGGCTTCTCATGTGACCATTTTGGGAACACACTTACTGGGCCTTAGTGCACACAGCGACACGTCTGTGTTGGGGAATAGTAGGGTGGCTAGAATTCTAGAAAATAATAATAAATTGGTATCTGCAAGTTGTCAATGTTGAGTATTTTTTATACATATACAGTGGATCCAAAAAGTATTTGGACACATAAATCAAACTTAAAAATGCATAAATGTATTACATTAGAATACAAAATGTCAAACCAAGTGACATCTGCAAGTAGACGATGCTACTTTGAAAAGTGTAGTTAGTTTTCAGAAAAGTAATTTTTGCAATTACATTTAACCAAGTGTTGTCAATGTGATTTTATTAGATATAGGGTACAATGGGGCTTAACTTTCCAATAAGTGAAAGGATACATTATTTGAGATAAAGAGCCCCCTTGTTGCAGGGGCTAAATGCCACACCCCAACATTTTTTATATTTTTAAATGGTTTCTATGGTAAATATTACTCTCATGTCCATTGAAAATAATATATAAAAATATTTTTAAATACTGTTTTTAAGCAGGCAACTTTAGGATCGACAGATTTTAAGTGATCAATAATCTAAAATCATAGTCCACAGTTAACTTCTCTTTGAATTCAAACAAGACTTTACTGACTAATCTACATAAAGGAACAAATATAGGCACACATATAGGTCACGTAGGTTAGTGAATGAGCATCAACAGAAACTGAACTGAAATTATCTGTAGCAGAGGAAAATGTCCTTATCCAGTCTATAGACTAAAAAATCAGAACTTTAGTACACCTCGATTTAAGATTGGGTCACCCAAATTATAAAATAAAGCACCAAACACGTAACACTGTGTTTCTTGACTCGTAAACATTTTGGTATACTGGTGGCCTAGTGGGCTAAAGCACAGAACTGGTAAGCAAACCTTCGCTGTCCTTTTCTGCATATCGTGGCGTCATTTTGTGGTCCGTTCTCTATAATGCGGCAGCATATTTTAGCTTATCGAGGCCCATTCGGCCCATTTCACGGCCAATCCACCGGCCCGCTTGGTTCTCCCAATGGCCAGTCAGCCCCTGATTGGCCCCAGAGTGCATTGGCACACCGGTAAAATGCCCGGTATGCCAGATTACCAGTCCAGCCCTGACTATCACCAAACATCAACGTAATTAATGAATCGTTCTTTGTCCATATGTTCTCCAAGTTTCATACACCGCACATTAAATAACTCACGCTGGGGGATCCTTAACCTTTTCACTCATGACTTACTTAAATTTGGGTTAGTTTGTCACCATTTAATTATTTTTATTCATTATATGAAATTTTGTTTCAATGTTTGAATTATACCCCATCTTGTATTCGGCGATATTTTTATGATACCTGTGTCTTGCGGAGACTGAGATGCATGAGTTTATTTATGCGCACTGTAATAAAAAAGTAAAATAAATCTTACTTTACACGTCACAGCAGATGCAATGGAGGACAGATTATATATTATCAAACATATAATGTGGTTTTTAGATGTTTATAATGATTGACTATGACAGTAAAGATGCACGCCACCATATTGTTTACATGCAGTGCACCATGGGATTCTGAGGTTGGGATAGAAGCATAGAAGGTTCTAAAAGCCGAGCCCTTCTACTTTCCCTGTACTTGAAGTGATTAGCAGAAAGCTTTTATATTACTGGTTATGACAGAGCTCATGAGAAAAGGTTAAAAAAAATAGTATCAGTATTGCTACTGGCAGGTCAAATGACTGGTTTCAGAAAAATCGGCTTCATCTGTTCATCCTAATCAGATCATCAATTAAAAAACGTAACATTATTATTATTTCTTTTAACAACTATTTGTCTGTCCAAATTAAACTTTTTATTTATTTATTTTTATCTTGATACACTTTGCAGTCAGAATAAAAGGGATACATTGAAACAGGTGTCTTAGCAGAGTAACCACAAGTATAGTTCATCAATTTAACTGCAGTATGGACATGTTCCTCAAACATTCAATAACTAGAAAGGGTTGCAATACTTTTTTCTTCATTGTCTTCTTCGTTTTATAATTTAAAACCCAACAAAATTGTTTTTGTCAAATGATTTGCTCAAAAGTGTGCTTGTGCTGTCTTTCATTAAAATGAATGCCATTTAGTTTGATATTTTGTTATCTAATGCATTTTATGTGTAGTTAAATTTTTAAAGACACTTAATTTGTAACACATTGACTGTTGTAAAACATTTACACATTTACAACACATATATTTTGTTATCAGTGTAGAAATAAGTCTTATAAGATCCATATGTTTTGGAGTATATATATATATATATATATATATATATATATATATATATATATATATATATATATATATTTATATATATATTTTTTTTTATTTATTATTATTTATTTATTTTTTTGATAAAAAAATATAAATAATTATAGTACAGTAAACTATATTATTACCAACATGGAGTATCATTAAACATAATGAGATTTGGGAATAAACTATTTATTTTGTGTGATGCAGTAAAATGTATACCATTATAAATCTCTTTAACACAAATCCTATTTGCGCTATTCTGCAGTGATGAATTTAAAATGTACAGAGAAAGAATATTGTTTACTGCAGCTATAACGCTAAAAATAAATTTGTGTTATGAAACAGTTGCTCACAGTACACCTGTCCAGTGTATTACGGCACACTGAGAAAAAGATGTGTGCACTTTGAGTAGTACTCCTTCAGAATGTTCTTTCAAGATAGATAGTTGGCATCAACCCTTATATGTAGGATGTTTTGAGTTTTCATCTTCACTTTGCTACTATAATCTCTGTGTTACTGCCTCTACAATTAATTGTAGACATAGGAAGTATTTATGTTTTTAGGGAGGACTGACTCCCTATTAATGTAATGTAATGTTTTTTTTTTTTTTAAATTAAAGGAGTATTCCGGGCTCAATACAAGTTCATTTTTGACATAATTTGTGACATAATGTTGATTACCACAAAAAATATTTCAAATTGTCCCTCTTTTCTTAAAAAAACAATTATATATATATATATATATATATATATATATATATATATATATATATATATATATATATATATATATATAATCAAAACAGGAATAACTACAGTCTTGACCAACACAAAATAGGTATTGTTTCGTTTTTAAAGCTAAGTATCTGTATATTAGATATATACATGTAGACATTATGACCAAAACTGAACAAATGCTTTGAAATTTGCAGACAAATCTGATATGTTCCGTTTAGATAATCTATTATAATTTTTCACTGTAAATGTTATTGTAATCGGTAAAAATCTTCAAACTAATCAAAAAGCCATGTGTCATATGTATTTGGAAAGCTCTCAATTACTCACAGACAAAAAGATAGTTAGTAATAGCTAAGTACATGTTTTTGATATACATGTTACATGTAAACAGGTGTTGCTTATAAGCCGTGTTTTTCCTCGTAATTTCACAAAATATAAACCAAACACAAAATATCACATACCATTATTTAAAGATTCCCATTAAAAGGAGCCCACACACATTGTAATCGGATGCATGGATCATTTGATAATCTACACAACGAACAATGTGCACACAGCACATATTGTGCTATCTGACAAAAAAAAACTTTAGCTTTCCTGGATCAAATGATTTCATCTGAAATTATGTTGTATGTTGTCAAGAATCATGAAATGCTGAACAAATCATATTATAATTCAGATCGCTTCAAACAGAGGTGGAAGTCATCCAGATATGGGCAGATAGGATTGTTCATTGTAATTACATTTGGCCACCAGGAGATGGTGCCAAGTACATGACGCAGTCTCAATGATGGCTCAAATGTCACAGAATGAAACGGAATGGCATCTTGTTACTCATGCCTGCATGCTTTGGAGAGAGCATACCTTTAGTCATTGTTGAATTTGCATGTAAAATTAGTTCTTATGTACAATTATTATGTTTTAATTGTTTGAAGAGGCTTTTGGACCCTTGGAGACATGTTTGGACACAAAGATACATTGTTTTGTTATGCTATAACTTTTGATTGATTTGTCATATCAACATAAATTTTACTCAGTTACAGGTGACATGATTAGGAACAAAACAAAAGCAGTTTCCCGGGGGAAACTTCATTTACACCCTGATATATGTATTGTCCAATCACAAACAAAAATTTTGATTTTTCTGCAGTTTCTTAGGCTGAGAGTCTAATAATTTATCATAAACTATATCATTAAAACATTGGAAAAGCTTTCTTTAAAATTATACCAAACAATTGACCCTCTTTGTTTTTGTTTTGTACACTGAAACTGGAAATCTTTAAAAACATCTTTAGAGCATCATGGTTTTTACAGTCATATTAGTGTTTAAGGTGTTATGTCATCATGGCAACAAAGTTATACAATTGGATATACATTTACACAGAAAAGTTTAGTAAGCAATTTTATCATGCACAAAAAAAAATAATGTTAACAATTATCTTGTACTTCTAGCTATACTTTTAAAATTATTAGTATTTTAACATTTCTAGATTGCCCCATTCACTTCCAATGAAAGTGGCTTACTGTAACCCAGATAATTGCTAATTTATTTATTTATTCTTTTAAAGAAAATGAGGGAAGAGTCTGAATGAATTGTTGTGGTAATCAACATTATGTTGTCGATTGAGCCTAACTTGTATTGAACCGAGAATATCCCTTTAAATGTTCAAATAACACATTTGGCAAATACGGTTATCAACATACAATATGTTTTACCTTATGTAGAGTGTACATGTATATGAAACAAAGGAGTCTTTTCAGATAGTCTCTAATTTTTTTCTCTCTTTATGTGGTTGGCAAAGCTTCATAACTGTTTGCCTCTTTCAAACTTCACCGAGTAAATAACTGTTTCTCTGTCACGCTGCTGCATTCTTGCTATTGTTGTATTGTTGTCACTGTTAGATTTCAAAGGTTCCTGTGGGCACAGAGCCTTGAAAAAACATAGATTTGGCTGCCTCCATTGGCTGATCAAAGGACTAGTGATGTTGTGACAAGAGTGTATGAGCCTGACAGCTCTTGGATCACAGACCCTCAAGGCCTGTATTCCCTCAATACCACAGCAATCACAATAACCACTGTGGGCTGTCGCCAATGGATCCTGAATGTCTGACACCCTCTGATTTCTTAAGAAGAGATACAGTCATGTCTGTAGAAGCATCTTGAGTCTCCCTGCTTTCTTTTGTTCATCATCACTCTTCATCTGGTTTCCTCTGTGGAAGCAGACAATGGCCCATTGTATCTTCTGAAGCTCTCCAACTCTCTTTTGTCTAAAAACTAACAACATCTGGCAAGGAGACTCCCTCATGATGCTCTAGAAGATCCACCATTTATTGTATACTGAACACAGATGATATACTGTCTTTGAAGTTTTGACAATATCACACCGACGTGTCAAAACAGAGCAGCCTTCGTTGCGTCAAAGCTTGTAAGTTTTGTTGATTTCTCAAAGTGAAACAGTGACATCTGCTAGAAAATGTAGGTGGAGACAGATGAGGAGGAAACAAGGCCTCTGACTGAGAACAAAGACGACCTCGTGGAGATCTGCTGGTGCTTAGTACTTCACTTTCAAGGCACACATCATTGTGCATAATGCAGTGGAAGATGCTCCCTGCAGTGGGCAACTGGTGATGTAGTGAAAGCAGGGGCTTGCTGGGAGGAAAATATTTCCTATGATCTGGATATCTGATCTGTAATGTTTAGCTTAAACTAAAAAACTAAAAGATAGTTTTTTCCAACCTGCTGCATGAACTAAATGCAAGCACTTTCCACAAATATGGTAAAAAATAGACTCTAATACTTTACATCACTAAACACAATATTACAGCTTATTATACATTAATTATTATACAATATATACAGTACTATATTATACAGTATAGAATGCAGTCATTTCTAAAAAGTAGTTAATATGTCATTAAATTAGCTATTATTTCAGGAGCTCAGGTTTTCACACATTGCTTATGTTAATACATCTTTAATATATTTGAAACACATTAAAATTATTAAATACACATTTTACATTGTTTGCATATTTGTTTAAGTTTTGGTCTGTTACAATTTGACACATTTATGTCATTTTGCACATTATTGCCAACTATAATTTAGATGTCGATTTAACATGTAAATTCAGTTGTATTATTTATATAAGAAATAACACGTTAAAAACTTTAAAGCAATGTATATTCCGAAACTGTAATGTTGGGATATGTTCACTTTCATATTTTTAAGATCTGCATACAGCTGCCTCATAGAGGGAGCCCTGGCCTGAGTGATAGTGTCTACCACCAAAGGAGGAGATGGTGGGCAAGTTGTGACAAGCGATGTGAGCTTAAACCGCCTTGGCGATTTATATATGCTACTGTCGCCGTGTTGTCCATCTGGAACAATACATGCTTGCCCTGGATCAATGGCTGAAGCCTCCGTAGTGCCAGCAAGTGAGTGCAGTCAGGAGTGCCATCTTCCACGAGAGGGCCTTTAGCTCAACTGGCTCCAGCTACACACACGGGGCTCTCTATAAGCCCAGCAGGACCACAGATATATCCCGCCAGTGAACGAGATTCAAAATCCTGGTGCCTCTAAGGAACCTGATGATCAGGTTGTGCTTCCCCAAGGACTTACCATCCACCGCATCGTGGTGTGCCGCTATCGCGGACACATACACCTTCAAGGTGGAGGCGGACAGCTGCCCCTACAACCTCTCCTACAGGAAGGAAAGCACCGACCTGACTGCACATCTCTGTGGGTCTTCACCTCGGGAAGAACATCAATTCGAGAACAGATGCCACTTCAAGGCATACAGCTGCCTCATAGAGGGAGCCACTCTTCTGTGTTTCATCCAGCTGCCAGACGTGGAGGTTCCACAGGTCTGGGCATGGGTGCCACATCGTGCCCTGTCCCTGAGAAAGGAGGTCCCTCTTCATTGAAATTCCCCAGGGAGGGACTGTCACAAGGAGCGTGAGATACAAGAACTAAGTATGGCTGGGCCAGTACGGCTCAACCAACTTGACTTGTTCTTCATCCTCCTTGACTTTGCACAAAGTCTGCAAGCAGGCTCACTGGTGGAAATGCATACTTGCGCAGACACAGGGCCAGCTGTGTGCCAACGTGTCCATACCAAGGGGGGCCTTGGTCAGGGAGTACCATAGCAGGCAATGGGAGGATTCCTGGGAAACAAACAGGTCTACCTGAGCTTCACCGAATCGACTCCAAATCAGTTGAACCACCTGGGGGTGGAGTTTCCACTCTTCCCTGATCATCACTTGTTGTGACTGCGTGTCTGCTGCACGATTGAGTTTGCCCGGGATGTGAGTGGCCCACAATGACTTCAATCACTGCTGACTCCAAAGGAGGAGATGGCAGGCAAGTTATGAGATTCGATATGAGTGTAAACCGCCTTAGCAATTTATATCCGCTACTGTAGCCGTGTTGTCCATCTGGACCAGCACATGCTTACCCTGGATCAATGGCCGAAGCCTCTATAGTGCCACCAATACTCCCAGCAATTTGATGCAGTTGATTTGCCAATGCAGTCAAGGTCCTGTCCAGGAGCCTGAGGCTGCGTGGCGCTACAAACAGTGCCCCAGCCTGACTTGTACACGTCCGTTGTGATAACGACATGACTGGACACTTGCTCTAGGGAAATCCCTGCCCATAGAAATGCAAGGTCCGTCCAAGGGCTGAACATGTGGTGACAGATCGGCGTGATAGCCATGTGATACCTACCCCGGCACCATGCCCATCTTGGGACTTGGGTCTGAAGCCTGTTTCATATGCATCATCCCGAGAAGAGTAACTGCCACCGAGGATGCCATATGCCCCAGGAGTCTCTGAAATTTTTTCAGTGGAACCGTTGTTCTTCCCCTGAATGACTTCAGGCAATTCAGCACCGACTGAGAACGCTCGCTCATGAGGCGCGCTGTCATAGTGACCGAGTCCAGCACCATCCTGAGAAAAGAGATGATCTGCACCGGGGAGAGCGTACTCTTTTCCCAGTTGACCTGAAGCCCCAATCGGCTGAGGTGTCTGAGCACATTAAAAGGCCTCATGTCCCGAACACGTGGCGTTAGAGTACTTACCTCCCTCCGGATACCCACCATATGACCGGTCAGCGATGGGGGAGGAGGCTGAGCATCCTTGTAGTGCGCCACAACTGCCTGAGCATGGGTGTGCCGCAGCCGGGTGTGCAAAGGCAGATAATTCAAGTCCCCAGCACCCCTGCTGCGAGTGTTCGATGTACGGCTGTCGTAACAACGATGGGACATAGGACTGTTCTACCAGGTGGCAGCGTTTTGCAGGCACAGGTGCACCGCAATGGCCTGCTCCAACTGAGGATCCTCCGTGTCCCCACTGGCTGCCCCACCATCTAGTGTAGTGAGAGAGAAGGAGCTCGGAAGCCGGGTCCGGGCAGTAAATGGTGCCCGTCATGACTTTGTGAGTTCCTCATGCACCTCCGGGAAGAATGGAACTGGGTTAGATCGTGGCTGTGAGTTGCGATCTGAGCCCAGGAACAAGTCAACAAGGGTAGGGGCAGGGTGGAGGGCAAGCATGGCCGCCAGCTCTGCATCGGCCTCAGACTGGGCAATCACACCCAAAGGTGGGAGCCCAGCCTCGTGTCTGACTGTAACAGCTCGCTCTCTGATTTCTGTGTGTACCTTTAGATGAAGTCCTGCAGGCACACATGGAGGGTTGTGTCTAGTACCTCCCGGTCACCTACTGTAAAGTCTTGCAAGAGCCGTATGTGACATTCATACACTGTGTTTATTGTTTATTTTTAGTCCTACAGAAATCCTAAACCTACCCCCCACCACACAATCTAGCTTTAAACCTAACCTTATTAACAGCATATGTGACTCTCGTAAGTCTTTGCTATTGGGATGGTTACCATCCAGCCCTCACTGACAGCAGACAGAATAAGTTTAGGACACATTTTAGCCGAAATACCAAATGCAGGGTTTCAAGATGTCTTTTCTAAGTTTCAAACTACATTTAATTTGACACAGCTATACCTAAAAATGCTGTGTTTATAACAGGACACAACCAAAGTGAGATGCTCCAAAAGCATTGTAAAACAGTTAAAGGATGGGCAAGGAGGAGGCGAGAACCGGCTAGTCAACATAAATCATATTTAATAAAACTCAAAGCACAAACATAAACACACATGACGGACATGTCCGTAATTCTCTCTCTCTCTCGAACAATCGTCACCGGCCGCCTTTATCCCTTGCGCGCCTCATCAGGCTGATTGGGGACCGGGCGCGCAATATTCCGACCGGCCCCGCCCCCCTCTGCTCCACAAGCATCTATCTAATTTGTGTGTACATAGGTGGCCTATAGAAAAGCCTTATAATAAGTCTAAATCTGACAGATTGACGAATTCAACTGCAAAATTGATTGAAGTGGACTGAAGGCCAATTATATTTTTGTATGGAAATGAAAAATAAATTGCCATCTAAAGCCACTTTTTGTATTGCCTAATGTATGCTTTACACGTCTGCTACAATAATTTAATGTATTTTAATTATCTAAATTATTATATTCATTATATGAAGAAGAACATCATTGTAATTGTAATTAATTTTATTTAATTAATGTATTAATGAACTGGAATTGATTTGATTAAATAGTGTAATCAATTGAAAGCCCTACTTAAATTATATGCCATTTTAATCAGAGTAAATGTACAAAAATTAATGAATGGGTCATGATTAAAGTATTACGAACATTATTTTCAACAAATGTTTTGTGAAAGGAGGTGCTACCCCTCTTATAATGTTATGTTATATCAACTTAAGGAGGTCAATCTTTTTTCCTACATGGGTTACAGGGTTGCAAATTTAGCCTAAATTAAGCCATCATTAAATACTATAGTAGCTAGTGTGGGACAGTTTAATTTAGACAGTAGTTACTGATACATTTATAATTTCCATTAATTAAAGAAGAACATGTGTTTCATATATTTATTTTTTTATCACACTAACTTAGGTAACAGGGTTGAGCTTTACAACAGCAGTTAACACAACAATATTTGTAAAAACATATGAGGAAATAAAATGAGATTATTTGATTGACGTGTTTAAAACTAGCTATATTTCATGCTTATGTTATATATTCGTTTTTCTAACATATGAAATAGATCTCAAAACAAAAAAAAATGGGATTTGCACCTCTAACGCTTAAAAAAGACATGGGACACCAAAGTGTACTGTATACATGAAAAAAAACAAAATGCCTGTAGTTCATTACTGATCGGAACCAGAAAACCCTGAAGAAAAACTCGACAAGCTTGTTTAGGCATGAGTGCATCAATATCCTTATTGTTTTCCCTAGAGAGAAGAATAGGAGTAAGATGGCTGCTTCCAGCATACAGAAACAGAATGGTAGAGTTTTCTGTCCACATTGTATAAAGGGGTTTCCATTGGGGTGAAATGGTCCTATAGGCCTAAAGAACGTTGTCCCTGAGGGCCACATATGTATGACCAGCAACAGGACAAGACTCACATACACTTAAAGCGCTTATAATGGAAGGAAGGGCAAGAAGTGGGCGGCAGTTCCCCTGGGACCTGCTGCCCCTTGAATAAAACAAATTCTCTCTCTTACCAAGCCTACAAATTGAGAGAACAGCAATCCACTGATATGTGGTTTTTTTCTGTTTGTTTCTCTATTGTTTGCAATCTCACTGTTGATGCAATGAGGAGGTAATTAGAGAGATTTGTTTAAAAGCATAATTTACTTGCTTTCAAGCTCCATCAGTGTGTTTTGCTAAAAGGTTTTTACAGAATATGTGAGGACCTTATCACTCTTTCAAGGGCGCAGCAATAACAAAATCCACTTTTAAGAAGGTTCCTGTGGGAACTGGCCAGCAACTGTGCTAATGTGTGCTTTTCATGGGTTTTCTCTTTGGAGATTCTCATCTGACCATCATCCCACACTTTCACAGTGGCATAATTACATCCAGAGGCGATCTGTCAACCATATCCTTGTGGAGGTGTCCTTGGGATTCTCTGCATTTTCATCAGCAATCCTCATCAGAATCTATGTAACATGCTATTAACAGCTGTGACAAGCTAGAAGAAGTCACATTCAATACTTCCAACATATGAATTATTCCCTCTCACTGTCATATCATCTCAGTTTTTTCCATTCCCACCGCTGAAATCGTCACCTTGTGTCTCCTTCTGTCAGACAAAAAAAGCATATGTCAGTTCAGTACTTTAGTGCCCCGTGGGTAATTCTCTGTTGCATTACAAGGACGTAAAGGGTCAGTTGCTACTGAGTGCTAACTAGTAACCCTCCCCCAGAGGGCATGAGATAACATGTGAGATAAATGATTTATGGGTGCAGAATAGAGTCCTGAATGTGAATGTGTCTTTTTTTTTTGTTTCCCCTTTTAATCAAGTTTTATTTTTCTTACCCCATTGGCAAAGAGTTTTTCTCTTGTTACAGTGGGTACGGAAAGTATTCAGACCCCCTTAAATGTTTTACTCTTTGTTATATTGCAGCCATTTACTAAAATCATTTAAGTTCATTTTTTTCCTCATTATTGTACACACAGCACCCCATATTGACAGAAAAACACAGAATTGTTGACATTTTTGCACATTTATTAAAAAAGAAAAACTGAAATATCATATGGTCCTAAGTATTCAGACCCTTTGCTGTGACACTCATATATTTAACTCAGGTACTGTCCATTTCTTCTGATCATCCTTGAGATGGTTCTACACCTACATTTGAGTCCAGCTGTGTTTGATTATACTGATTGTACTTGATTAGGAAAGCCACACACCTGTCTATATAAGACCTTACAGCTCACAGTGCATGTCAGAGCAAATGAGAATCATGAGGTCAAAGGAACTGCCTGAAGAGCTCAGAGACAGAATTGTGGCAAGGCACAGATCTGGCCAAGGTTACAAAAAAATTTCTGCTG
The DNA here is from genome assembly GCF_025860055.1 of Xyrauchen texanus. NCBI lineage: Eukaryota > Metazoa > Chordata > Actinopteri > Cypriniformes > Catostomidae > Xyrauchen > Xyrauchen texanus. The sequence goes on from NC_068311.1 coordinate 25,620,737, forward strand.
CCCTTAAGGTTCATAAGAGCACAGTGGCCTCCATAATCCTTAAATGGAATACGTCTGGGACGACCAGAACCCTTCCTAGAGCTGGCCGTCTGGCCAAACTGAGCTATCGGGGGGAGAAGAGCCTTGGTGAGAGAGGTAAAGAAGAACCCAAAGATCACTGTGGCTGAGCTCCAGAGATGCAGTCAGGAGATGGGAGAAAGTTGTAGTAAGTCAACCATCACTGCAGCCATTCACCAGTCGGGGCTTTATGGCAGAGTGGCCCGACGGAAGCCTCTCCTCAGTGCAAGACACATGAAAGCCTGCATGGAGTTTGCTAAAAAACACCTGAAGGACTCCAAGATGGTGATAAATAAGATTCTCTGGTCTAATGAGACCAAGATAGAACTTTTTGGCCTTAATTCTAAGCGGTATGTGTGGAGAAAACCAGGCACTGCTCATCACCTGTCCAATACAGTCTCAACAGTGAAGCATGGTGGCAGCATCATGCTGTGGGGGTGTTTTTCAGCTGCAGGGACAGGACAACTGGTTGCAATCGAGGGAAAGATGAATGCGACCAAGTACAGGGATATCCTGGACGAAAACCTTCTCCAGAGTGCTCTGGACCTCAGACTGGGCCGAAGGGTCACCTTCCAACAAGACAATGACCCTAAGCACACCGCTAAAATAACAAAGGAGTGGCTTCACAACAACTCCGTGACTGTTCTTGAATGGCCCAGCCAGAGCCCTGACTTAAACCCATTTGAGCATCTCTGGAGAGACCTGAAAATGGCTGTCCACCAACGTTTACCATCCAACCTGACAGAACTGGAGAGGATCTGCTAGGAGGAATGGCAGAGGATACCCAAATCCAGATGTGAAAAACTCTCTTTCCCAAAAAAGACTCATGGCTGTATTAGATCAAAAGGGTGCTTCTACTAAATACTAAACAAAGGGTCTGAATACTTAAGACCATGTGATATTTCAGTTTTTCTTTTTTAATAAATGTGCAAAAATGTCAACAATTCTGTGTTTTTCTGTCAATATGGGGGACTGTGTGTACAATAATGAGGAAAAAAAATGAACTTAAATGATTTTAGCAAATGGCTGCAATATAACAAAGAGTGAAAAATTTAAGGGGGTCTGAATACTTTCCGTACCCACTGTATAAGCAAAAAATATTTTGTTACATTTCTCTGAAAACAAGACAAAATATGATGTAATTTGTTGGTCAAATTAATGTATCTTGTTTTAAGAATGTTTTGGTCCCATTTTATATTAGGTGTCTTTAACTACTATGTGCTAACATTAAAATACATAAAATACAGTGTATGTATTGTGTATCATGTTGTCTGCAAAATTTCACAAGATTCACATTTGGTGCTGTTGAGGTATTAATATGATAAGCCTATTTATTTTGCTATTCCAACTATGCATGATTATATGTTTAGTTGCACTTTATTATTTGCTTTTCACATTGGGTTTCCCTGCTGTCTGTGATCCTTTAGTGTGTCGCACACCAGACGAGAAGTGGCATGCCGTGTCACATCAAGGGTAGAAAAAGGTACATGTCACACATAAATAGCATCATTGGAAATCTAAAACAGTGAATTTAATCACCACACAGACAAAAGTTACATATAAAGGTTTGTGCACTTCTTCAATTATGAACAGTTTTGTTGACTAGTTGGTATATGAAAAAAAAGGTGTAACTGACAAAACTGAAATAATAGAAAGAGCAACATTTATTATGCAATCTGTATAGGGGTCCTTGGCTTTATTCAAGCTTTCAAAAGATGTACTTGTTACTGGTAATATACATTGTGTAGGCTCTATGCAAAATATATATACACAATGCATCTTCTAGCCTAAGCTAAAGTCAATAATCTATGTCTATAAGTGGCACGGGAGAATTTGGAGCAGACTCCTAAAGTTGTAGCAAGGCACTGTCATTGGACTGCAAACAACGGTGGTGGTGTGTGTACATACATTTTTAATAAAGCTTTCATATTTAAACGGGTCATGACATACTGTACCTTATAACAGTGTTTCCCAACCCTGTTCCTGGAGGCCACCCAACATTAGTCAGTCAGTCAGTCAGTCATATAAGCACATTTAAAAACAACAGCTGTTGGCCAAAGTGCTGTAAAGAGTTTAAACAAATAGCATAATAATTAAAATTAAGGCACAAAACACAATCACAGACAATGCACAAAAACGTTACCACTTTGATATCTACATCACTGACCAAAAGGCCTAATGATAAAATCAAATCAAGCATGTGCCCTTGTTTATGAGTAGGGCCAAGGACAGTCTGTGTAAGATTGAAAGTCTCATTCAATAGTAGCTAAACCCCCACCACGACCAACTGACTGCGTCGTATTAAAATTGTTACAATCTTTAGGACAAACTTCAGAGAGTGGACCTAATTCGCTGGCATTCAGCCATGTCTCAGTCATAAAAAAGGTCCAACCCATGAAATAAAATTTGAGATCGATCTTACATTTAATAACGCCAACTTCACTTCAGTGCAGTCCGTTTCCTGGGCTGTATATTGATGGTAGAATGATGTAAGTTTATGTTGAGGCTCCGACAGCGGGGAATAATCCAATGGATGGAGGTTGCAGAGATCTGCTCTTCTTCTGTTATCACGCAATCTAGCAGATTAACTCCTTGACGAGAATGCCAATCCTAGCCGTTCTGGATAAAATCATTTGATGAATATATGAAACAGGAATGTAATGTCTCTTTTTGGCATAAGTCCTGTCTGGCAGTCCAAAGAAAATGCTACTCGAACCATCAGATACTGTTGGGCAGGGGTGAAGAGCCTACCCCAAACGGAGAACCAACATACTACCCCCAAAAGAGAGAAGATGGTCCAGGCGGGTTACGAACCTGATCTCGTATCCAGAGTTTCAATCTGAAAAAGAGAAAATTAGATGCAAAAACCTAGAATTTGACATTTGTGCATGAATTATAAAATATCCCTGGCATGGTTTGTGCAAAACCTTTGCAATAGGATAAGCCATGCTTGTGTTTACTGATGAACCTTATCATAAAGGGGGCATGGTTTCAGTGATATCCTTCCTTAAGGATAGCCATGATTGCGTACAAGGCCGCCATCAAGATTTATGGACAGGGGGAAACATTTTCCAAATTGCCAAAATGTTTTATTTGTTTAAAAAAAAACAACAACAAAAAAACAGTAACAACCTACTTACTGCCCATATCCACACCCACTCCAGCACCGTCCACCATCACCCCCATCCTTGTGTTACTCACTCACTCACTGTTTAGGGATGCTAGTCTCTCCCTCAGTGGACCTGCTCTGCATGGTGGGGATGCTCATCTCTCCCTCAGTTTCTGATAGAGGATGATATCATAGGAAGAGTCTGATTATTTTCTTGCTGACTTCAGGCCTAAAAATGAGCTAATTGCAAGCTTTAGTAATTCTAGCAGGTTGCAATATAATTGCCTTTTAAGTAGGGATGAGTATCATTAGGATTTTATCAATACTATTACTCTGATCGATACTCCTTATCGGTTTGTTTTTTATCAATTATAAAATAATTGATAAAAATATATTATTTTTTAAAAGAAGAAAAAAATAATACCGGGTTTTGGTACCCATCCCTAATTATACGGCCATTTATATCTATCTATTATATTGATATATTATCTAGTTAATAGAATGTGCTAACATTATTTAAAGGTTAAGCTAGCTAGCTGCAGTTTTATTTGCTAGTCTACACTATCTCCTCGCTTTTGCAACGTTCAGATTCGTCTGTTATACCTAGTGCTTCATGCTTGGCAAGAAATTTGGCCATCGCCTCTCTGCTTCTTTTGTTCACTTTTGCTCTCTGTTTGCTTGCATTTCTTTTTTGTGCCCCTGATTTTAGCCTTTGGTGAGGCATTTTGACTCTTTAGTCAGTCCCTGCTTTGCACAATGCACATTGTGTGTGTTCTGCACATCTGATTGGCCTGGTGTTTTGACCGAACCATTTTCACAATAACGGGGTGTATATACACTTTCGATTTCGGTGATTTAAGTCAGTAAGTAAATTGTTGTACTTGATCCCATTAAGGGTCAACTATAGACCTTTGCATGGGCCCCCCTGGGCCTTGGGCCATCTGTACCCTTTGACCCCCTGATGGCGGGCCTGCTTGCGTATAAATGTTATTTATGCAACATCTTTGTAAAAAGATGAACAACATAGCAGAGCCCTAAGATATAGGCAACATTGATGTGCAATACCCTCTACTTAACTAAGCAATGTAAGCATTTGAAACCTGCATGGCTGTTGGATGCAATATATTTGCCAATGAATAACAACATAGTGCAAGGGCCCTACAATAAGGGAAATGTTGTTGTGCAATACCCTTTGTTGAAAGATAAATAAAGTTTGATTATGAGCCCTCTGGCAAAGATACTGCATAATGGCTGCCCTTGTCAAAGGATGAGCAATGTAATGGGAGGCCCTACAATATGGGCAACGTTGTTGTGCAATACCCTTCGTTGAAAGATAAACAACATTTGATTGTGATCCCTTTGACGAGGCACCCATTGATTGTGCACTATATTTGCCAAAGGATAAACAAAATAATGTGAGGCCCTACGGTAAGGCCGTTGTTGTTGTGCAATACCCTTTGTTGAAAGATAAACAGCATTTGATTATGAACCCATGACGAGTTCGGAATTTGTTTGTGGAATATCTTTACCAAAAGATGAACAATGTAACATAAAGCCCTATGATAAAGATGACATTGTTGTACAATACCTTTTGTTGAAAGATAAACAAAGTTTACGCATGAGCCCTCCAATAAGGGTGAGCTAGGCTCCTGCATTACTAATGCAAAAGAAAATCATGCATTGAATTGTGGAAGCCCTGGTGAGGAGGGCAGATATTTTTAGACTGTATCCTTGCAGGACAATAGACCTGCTTGAAATTGTTAATTGTTTGAGATAAGAGCGTGTGGATGAAGCACTTAGAGCTCCAGGCCACCATCAGATAGGTATGAAAACTTATGGCTAATGGAGAGTTGAGCATGTGTGATGATTTGAGCATTGGGTCAGATATATTTCTGGTAGGATGAAGAAGACTAGCGGCCAAGCACCTTGATTGTGGTCTTTGGTTGTCCTTGATGAGCAGAGGTTGTGGCAGCTCCAATATGGAATGAGATGAAGGAGTGGCCTTGAGGAATGATACGCATAGCGAAAATGAGGTGACTCAAAAGGGACAGATGATCGAGTTTGGAAACTGAGAGGTAAAATTATGTATAAACTGACCTGATCCTGTCTATTTTGTCCTGATGCAAAGAAGCTTGCATGTTTAGGGAATCGACCATGATGCCAAGAAATTCGAGGAACGTAGTAGGGCCTTTGTTGTTTTCACTGGAGAGGGGAACACCCAGCTGATGAAAAAGCTTGATTAGAACATCCTATGTGGAGTTGTGAGCGGCAAGGAGATCGATGAGCAAAAAATCATTGAGCAGGTGCAATAAAAAAGGACGTTTATAGTAATTTAGAAGGATCCAATATAAGCCTTAAAAGAGAATTAAAAATGTTTTATCTATTTCTACACCCGAATGTGAGCCAGAAAGCAAGGTAAAATTTTGACTACCACTTAACGCTGAAAGTGGGCCAGTCAGTGGGATGAATGGGCGTGATTTTGAAAGCATCTTTGATGTCTGCTTTGGCGAGGAGGCCACCGTGCCCAGCCTTGATAATTAGTTGAATGGCATGATCGACTGAAGCGTAATAAAGGGAAAACGGCCCTAGTGGAATCATGTAATTGACACTAGCCACGTGGCCCAACCACGGTGCTAACAGGCCAAACTTTTTTGTCTTTTCTTTTCTTGCCTGAATATTTGTGAGTGGCTAGGCCGATGGGATTGACTTATAAAAGGACAGAAAGGAGGAGACCTGAAAGGACCAAAAAGATAACCTTTACTTAGTTATTTCGCCAGTAGATAAGATACAACACCAGGTTTGGTCAATGTTGACTGCAAATTATTTTTTTTAAAAATGTGTATGAGAAATGTATAGTATGTTTTTATAATACAACGTCCTCTTATATGTCAACAATTTGAAACTCTTCATGTCATGACCACATTAAGGTTGTTGTAACTGAATGTGCAACAGGTGTGCAACCCCCTTTGTCACAATCTGGTCTGACTATGCCTCCCCTGACTGACTGTGGGTCATGTTTGTGTGTGTGTCTGTGTGTGTTTTCCCTCTCGTTTCTCTGGTTGCATAGCTCATTTAACATATCTGCAGCACTTGTGTCCCTTTATTTTATTTATCTCTCCTCTGCCTTGTTTACCCTGCTTATTTGTTTTGTGAGTTTATGTGTCAGTCTCCAGCCTGTCGGTTTGCCTTTCATAGCCCTCGGTCGGTACTGTTTACCAGTCAGTTATTGACTCCATTGTGAGAGATTTGGTTTGTATTTTGTTAAGAAAAGTTTATTTTGCGTCCATCTCTGCGTTTGGGTCCTTCAACTAATCTGTGAGTGTGACAACCTTATCAGGATAGACCTAAGACATATTTTTGGGTCAAAAACCACACGTCGAAAACTAGGGTATCACTAGCTTCAATAGATCTCCACTGCTTAGATTCCTTCAAAATTACTGCTGATTCACTTATGTCTGTGCTGATGTAGCACATACTGTCAAGAAAACAAAGTAACCAATGTTTCTTATGTAAGAGTTTCACTTGTTTTAATGCTGATGCAACTCAGCCAGACATTTGGGGTGATATATAGCCCTTACTGAGAACACGTACCCGTACTGCTGATTGTTTGGAAGGTATCTGTGCAACTGTAGCCTCAGACAGAGATATAGTGGTGCTGAGTGATGTAAGAATCAGCAGAAAGGAGAATCATTGTTCTGCTGAACAAGAACATGTGAAGGGGTTTGCTTCCTAGCGGCACACATCTGTGTTGTTTTTTTCTTCATCTTCTGTTCCCGTTCCTCTTCCTTCAGAGCAATGTCAAATCCATGAACATGTTAACCTTCTTAACAGCACAGCGAACTGAAAAATCACAATATGTGCTTGTTTTCACTACTTGCTTTTTGTGCTTCTGCTTGTTTGAATATGAACACAAGAAAATAGATTTTGTAGGCTTTAGTGTCATTGAAAATCAACTCACAAATCTTTATTAAAGGAACCATGTTTCCAAATTCTCTCCATGAATTCATATTTTTACTGAGAATGCGAGCTTCATGCACACACACACACACACACACACACACACACACACACACACACACACACACACATAGTAATAATAATAATAATAATAAATATTTATATATATATATATATATATATATATATATATATATATATATATATATATATATATATATTTTATTTTTTTATACATTTTATTCTCCATGTGAAAAACTGATTGTATATTTCATACTATTTCATCTCTGTGTGAGCTGCTCCTGCATGTTTTCTTTTTACGCCTTAGTTTTTGTGTTCAGGAATCCTCTTATGTTTTGCAACCGCATCCCAAATCTGTTTTCTCTAGGTGTTTAAAGAGATAGTTCACCAGAAATGTGTTGGAGTAAATAACTAAAAGTAGCAACACTACAAACTACATTTTTCAGTAGCGCAACATTAGTCTAGCTATATTCACAATAGTGTAGCTTTTTCAGTAACAAGCTACATTTTGTAAAATGTAGCAATATAGCATGGCAAAACTCTACATTTGTCATATTATATTGCACACACTGCAATGGATCCAAGGAAGTAATCAAATATTCTCACAAATCATTTTAGGGAATTGATTCTTTCAGACAGTTCGTGTAAATGAAACGGTTACAATAAATCATTCATTTACAGTATATTTAGCATTGGGAACTTTAATTCATTTTAGTGAGTCGGTTTGTTTGACTGTTAATGTAAAGGAGCTAGTTAATATATATGATTCACTAATCCACATAAGCCCTTGTGCGGCATTAAAGAGAATTTGCTTTGTTATTGAACAAAAATACATAGTTATTTGCTGCAGTTTTACACAATATTTAAACTATTTGAAATAGGTTGTTTTCTAGTTTTAGTAGATTATATTTGGCATAATTTTAGCTCAATTTAATGCTGGCACCCCAATTGTTTAATGCCACCATAATTAAATAATATGCATCCAATTGTTATGTACCATGAAATGTAGGAAATAAGTATGTGCATTAATTTTTAAATTAATTATAGTTCATATTGTTGTTAATTTCTGATGCATTAATAAATGACAGGAACATTAGCCATACTAGAATTCCCCCTTTAACTGAGAAAACAATAAACAAACTCAACAACATTTTTAAGAAATCAGCACTTTTAATTTGGCCTCTGTCTTTTTGTGATGGTACAATACCTTTTGTGGCTGTCAAAAATTAACTGGTGCAGAGAGAGAGAGAGAGAGAGAGTTTTTGTTTTTTATATAAGAGCTATATTCCCAAGAGCTATATACTGAATTTATAGCTCTTGGGGAAAAAAAATAGAGACCATTAGAGTTTCTCTGGATTTACTATTAACATAGATATGTTGTTGAGTAAAATTAGCGTTTTTGTTTTATTCTATAAAGTACTGACAGAATTTTTTGGCACGTTTCCTTTAATCCACCCAGATGAAGTTTATCCAAATTCCACTACTATTCTCTCCATTGGCATGGTAGTTAAAGATCAGGTAATTAAATGGGATCACCTCACTGGATATATGACTTTGAAGGGTACTGAGGCCTTGTTTGCCAGTCGCACTTGTTGTCATGAAACTCACAATTATGTTGTCTGTCCACGTAACACATTGCAGCCTTTCTCTCCCAATGATAGCAAACTCATAAATGTTGAATCATTGCATGGCCATTCAAATGCTGTTCAAGTGTCTCATACACAGTGGTGTGTCCTCAGTGAGATTAATTCGTTCACATATGGAGGACTGACCTGCCCTGCTAATCACTCCTTTTGCTTGGAAGTGACAGAGGACTTTTCTATGGGCCAGATCGACATCCTCGGAAGGATGCCAAAGGAGGCCGAGTTCTCCCCATGATGGGACAACACCTTTCATGAACACGGAACACAAGCTTTGGTCGACACGATGGACTTGGTACAGAACGTCATCTTCCAAACAGAATACCACCTCTCTCAAGCACAAGTGGAGACAAACTTGGCACGAACACAAGACTGAAAGACTGCACAGATTCTGTCTAGCTCATCTACGTGATCGGCACAGACTGCATACACCTGGTGGGACTGGGTACTTCGAGGTTGTGCGTTTGGAAGCGCACTCATCTTCTCCTTCACACTATTCCAATGTTGCTACTTCAGACACCTCATCAGATCAGTAAAAGCATCCACCAACACTATCTTATCTCTCAGCCCCTTACAGCTGCCCACCTTACAAAGACTGAAGTGACACCACAGGAAACCCTGTGAGTGGCCCACGGTGCCAAAACGGGGAAAACTGTAAGGCGGGTGCCAGCAAGTCTGGAATACCCCTCGAGAAAACAAAACGCTCTCATGAGAATTAATATTTGAACTCTCTCTTGCATATGTAACAGCAACATCCGAGATGCAGCACACAGTGCAGCTCACACCTCACTTCTACAGTCTCATCATCTCCCCCTACTCCCCCCTTTTCCTCCTCACTTAAAGCTCACTAAAAACCTATGCAATTTTAAGTGTGTACAAAAAAGTAACTATGCATGTTTGGTATCATTTAAAGTGTCTCAGTGCGCCTGGTAAATTGGTCTCATTCTCCCAGCCATAATGAAAAGCTAAAAGAAGTTATAAAATATGAGAAATGTGGTGTGCCCCTTAAAGGTGTGCCCTCCCCCAGATCCTCCATACAAACTACCTCCTTTATGTAAATCTACAGGAATCAAGAACCCATTCAAATACAAATTCTGATCCCACAGTTGTGAACCCCTCAATAGGGGACCAAAATCTAATTATAATGACAGACACCACCATTTGCTAAGCATATTGAATTATCTGGGTTTATGAGGAAAATGGGCAAAAGGTTTGGGGAGTCTGTATGTAGACTTCCCACATGATCGCTGTGTGTAGTTTTCATTACCTGGTATATATTTCTATAAATTCCTCGATTTCCGAATTGTTGTTATTATATTTGATTGATCGATGATTTTACTCTATGAATTGGATTTTGAATTATTGTTCTATTACCTGGTCAATAAATTGTAAACATTTAATTTTAATCTGACTGACTAATCTACCCAAGTAGATTAAACGATTCGTATGTCTGCGTCAGATTAGCGACGACTAATATTTGGCATCAATTCAAGTGTACTTGGTTTGCAAAGACAAAAAGGAAATTTCTTTTTAGAACAGCAAATGCTGCTTGACCGATCTAAATTCGGATGTGTCTTACCTCTGTTTTAATTTAATGTTTCTCCAGTTAAGTGTACGTGGAAAACCACGGCATGGCCAATCCAAAGCTATTACAAGAGAAGTTATGTTGGTCAACTTATATCTGTAATAGTGGCCTTGACCTCTACTGAAGAAAACGTTAAGTTAAATTAATTAAAGAGTTAAAAAGAATAATCAAAAATTCGCTCACTTTTAATAGATATCATTAAAACCTTTTTCATTTATGGATCAGATGAAATATCGAGGTAATACATAAGAGAAAATGTATTTCATTTAATCTTGTTGTGTTGCTTAAAAGGAAAGACAGTAACGCGCAGAGACCTTCACCTGTATTATTGGAGACCGCCATTGGACTGACAAACAGGCTTAGATAACCAATAGACAACCAGGTGGCTGATCGGTAAACATCTGGTGGTGCTTCGTGGTGGTGATACGTCTTTGTGAAGGATGTAGGAATCAAGCCATGTACAAGGTTATCCCTTCCTTCTGCTCTGACAATGTTCCCCAACTCTGAGGATTGTTTTTTCCTCCTTGCTCCTTGGCCACACAGCCAGGTCAATCAAGGTGTGGATGGAGGACTACCGGATCAAGACCCTGTCATGGACAGCCCAATCTCCAGGCCTTAACCACATTGTAAACCTCTAGAATGTGATCAAGAGGAAGTTGGATGGCCACAAGCCATCAAACAAAGCCAAGCTGCTTGAATTTTTGTACCAGGAGTGGCATAAAGTCACCCAACAGCAATGTGAAAGACTGATAGAGAGCATGCCAAGACGCCTGAAAGCTGTGAATGAACATCAGGGTTAATCCACCAAATACTGATTTCTGAACTCTCTCTCTATATATAACATTTTAGAATAATAGTAAATCAAAACTATAAAATAACATAATTTGAACTATTGGAATTGTGTTGTGACTAATCGAAATACAGAAAAAAATCAAAACTGTGTAATATTTTAGCATCTTCAAAGTAGTCACCCTTTGCCTAGAATTTGCAGACATTTGCAGACTCTAGTCATTTTCTCAACCAACTTCTTGAGGAATCAGACTCCGATGCTGTCGATAGCTGTATTTAACCCAGAAAACCTCAGGCTTGTTGGAATCTAAAGATGGTCTTTAAAAACACTGTATGTATTAAAACTGAGCTCTTGAGAAATTTGCTTTCATAATTTCACATCCTTCTGGTTAAAATCTGTTTTGTTAGACACATTTATTTTGTTACTGCTAAAGTGACTCCCATCTGTAAACATGTTAAGAAAGTTTTAAAAAGGGAACCAGCATAGTAACAAGGGAATGATCACATAATGTTTTTTAATGATTTTCTGTCAGATAATGCTTACACAACACACTATTATATTTTACTATTATTATTATTATTCCTTTTGTTTTTCACAGGTATTTTGGAACTCAGTACTGAATTAGTTCTCTGCAGTCCAATTATTTAAAATAAGCATGAGAAATAAAGCATATCCAAAATCAATAGAGCTATCTAACTTAGAACCTCAATGGTGTGTGTGGTTGAATGAACAACTCATAGACAGGTGTTAGAGGTCACAGGGGAAAAAGAGGATGCTGTTGAAATCTAAGGTGTTCTAGTGCAATCCAAAACACAATATAGTTTTTGTATCATTCAACCCCTGCCTAAAGCATAGGTAAAAAGACCCTTGGGCCAGGCCATCACTTAATAAGCATTAACTGCCAGTTGAAGAAATAAGTGGTCAGCTGTGACTCACATTGGATGATTAAATGTACTGGCTGAGTTGAAGTATTGCCTTTGTGCTGATCATAGACCAAGTTAGGCTTGTGATTTAAAAATGTATCTCGTCATGTCCTAGTAAATTAAATTATAAGGAAGTGAGATGAGGTATGAACAGCCCACAGGTTAAATAAATGCGTCAAGTCAGATTTGTGAAATGGTCTGAAATGCAAACACACAAAGCTGAACATTTTGGAGGTGAAGTGTACTCTGTAAACACACAGGGGAAATTCACTAAACAGTTGTGCCATTTTTTCGCGTAGTATCTCACTCGGTGCAAACGCTTTCATCTTATTAACTAACCATACAAAATCCAGTTTAACCAGTCATTATATGTGCTATTAGTGCTGTGGCAGGACTTTTTAATTATATTATAATATTGAGCATGTCGATATGCACAGGAGTATACACACACAAAAAAAAGACAACAAAAATTTAGAACCGACCTGCAAGCTGCGTTTTTGCACATATTGTGTAGGCGTGTTTGCGCAGTTACCTGATTTGAAAAATGTATTTCAGTGAACATGGCGCTAAAACATCAAACAAATTATTTCCAAATAACTTCATTTGTACTGTGCACAGTTAATCCTTAATAAATTCCCCCACATAATTTGTATATATGTTTTATATATACTGTATATAGTGTTTATATTTATATTAGGGCTGTCGATTTAACGTGTTAATTAATTGTGATAAAAACATTTATAAAAATAAACGCAATTGATGTCCCCATACTGTAATAAGGAATATTCCTACCATCGGAGCAATTAAAAACTGAAGTACATCCAGGGGTCAGTAGGTGACTTCAGCTATATAGGCTATGTGCAGCTTATACAGAGAACAAACCACATTTTCTAACAGTAAACAACACAAGATTAAAACACGTTCTTATGTTGAAACACAGCTTGATGGAGTGCAAATCTGAATGCAGGGATCTCAAGATATAATTTTCTATGTTTCAAACTATGTTTAACTTGACCCAGCAACCTAAAAATGGTATGTTTATGATGCAATGTAACCAAAGTGAGACACTCCAGAAGCATCCATCTGATGCAGGTGTACATTGACACGTCCACAGATAAGCCCTTATAATCCTCAAGATGGTGCCGTGGATGGCCGCCTCGGTGAGGAGCCCTCCAATTCTTTTGTTGTTTTTGTTTGCTTGTCCTGTGCTTAGTATTTTTTTTCCAATCAGTTTTACCAGAGATGAACTTCTGGTCATTCAACAGCACATACCAGACAATCGTTTCCCAGTTTTGGGCTATTCTGACATTTTTCTGGACATTTAAGTAAGAGGTGCAGCTGTGTTGTTAAAGCGCACTATAAGATGCAAGCAAGAGAAACGAGGAAGCCCACTGGTAAAGCTCCAACAGAATGGCTTTCGAACAGTGCTGCAGGGTATTCATCTAGCGAATATCTGCTCTCTCCTTAACAAAATGGACGAAATTTATCTCCTCCCCCTGTACAAACAAGGTATTTTCAATCTCTTTTGACTTGTGCTTCACAGAAACCATTGCATGTAGCCATTCCGGACAGCTAATTAAATCTGCTGGGCTTCCAGCTGTTCAGAGCAGACCGCATTGCGGAGTTAATGGTGAAAATGCGAGGTGATGGAACATACTTTTACATCAATGAAAGTTGTTATACAGATGTAACAACATTAAAGATGATGTGCTGTCATAATTTGGAAGCACTCTTTATCAACTGTAAGCCTTTCTACTGGCGGCAGAAGTTTTCCTCATTTATTTTGGTGAGTGTGTACATCCCTCCACATGCATGCGTGAACGCAGCGCTACAACAACTGGCTGATCAGATCACAGACTCAGAGCTACAATACCCAGACTCACTTATTAATATTATCTACAATTTTATCTACTTCGCACGTGAACTGCCAAAATACAGACAGCACAAAACGTGCCCCAACAGAGACCAAAATATGCTGGATCACAACATTAAATAAAGCATATCTCTCTGTCCCTAGAGCAGCTTTGGGACTCTCTGTCTGGATCATCGTCTTACAACCTACAGGCAGAAACTATAATCAGCTAAACGTTTAGTAAAGACAGTAAAAAGATTGACCAATGAAGCAGAGCTGGAACAATAAGCCTGCTTTGACAGCACTGATTGGAGTGTTTTTGAAGCTGCAGACACCAATCTGGATGAGCTCACATATGTAGTAGTGTGGAGAGGACTGAAAGACATTACTAACTTCAAGACATCATCCCCAACACTGTAGGGAATCAACAGCTGGCAGATGACCTGTATGTGTTTTACTTTAAATTTGAAAAGCCCAGTCTCACACCCCTCTCTGACCTTCACTTTACACAAACACCCCCTGCAACCACCCTCTTTCTCACCCCTGAGAACTGGTCAAAATAACAATAAAGATGCAGAGTTTTCAGACCTAGACTAATGCAAAGAAAAATTTCATATTTATTTTTAAACAATAAAATACTAATGTTTTAACTAAGGAAGTGTGTCAGAAATTAATATTTAGTGGAATAACCCTGATTTTCAAATCACACCTTTCATGCATCTTGGCATGCTTTCTAACAGTCTTTCACATTGCTGTTCATCACCTATCCTCCACCAAATTTCACAGTGTGTTCAAGACACTGTGGCTTGAAAGCCCCTCCAGGTCTCCATCTAACCATTAGACAAGGTGGAGTATCTTTGATGATCTGGTGGTGCTTCGGCAAGGCTGGAATCAGGCAGATTCATCTTTGTAAAGGATGCATGAATCAAGCAAAAAGTTATCCTGTACGAAAACTTGCTTCCTTCTGCTATGACTATGTTCCCCAACATTGAGGATTGTTTTGTTCAGCAGGAAAATGCTCCATGCCACACAGCCAGATCTGCATGAATTTTTGCAACAGGAGTGGCATAAAGTCACCCAACAGCAATGCGAAGGACTCGCAGAGAGCATGCGAAGACGCATGAAAGATGTGATTGAAAATCAGGGTTAACCAACCAAATATTGATTTCTTTGTTAAAACATTAGTGTTGTTTAAAAAGGAATATGAACTGGTTTTCTTTGCATTATTCGAGGTCTGAAAACACTGTTTTGTTATTTGACCAGTTTTTATTTTCTGCAAATAAATTCTCTAAATCACAAAAAATATATATTTGGGAGAGATGTTGTCAGTGCTTTATAGAATAAAACAAAATATTTAATTTTACTCAAACACATACAGAAAGTAACATACAGAGAAATGTCTTGGTTACTGTTGTAATCTCCTTTTCCCGATGAAGGGAACGAGACGTTGTGTAGATGTAGTGACACTAGGGGTCGCGTTTGGAAGCGCCAAACACCTGATAATTGAGAAAAGGCCAAAGAATTTTCATGCCACTCCCCCGGACATACGGGTATAAAAGGAGCCGGCTTCAACCACTCATTCAGGTTTGTGCTGAGGAGCTGAGACAGAGTCCCGTCTATTTCAGCCGGTAGTTCAGTGTTGTGGCAGGACACAACGTCTTGTTCCCTCCATCAGGGAATAGAGGTTACAACAGTAACCAAGACATTCCCTATCTGTCACTCACTCAACGTTGTGTTAATGTAGTGACACTAGGGCTCCCTATACAAAATGCCACAACCAGCTGAAATGTGTTACATGGATCAGCGGTGCTGGCAGGCCTAGTAACAAGTGCACCTTTCTCCATCGTAACCTTCCCAATGCACAACATAAGTCGCATGGTTCCTCATAGTTAAAATGGGAACAGGCCGCACCAGCTGCTTCGGCCTTTTCTCTTATTTTTCTCCCAGAAAATGAAAATCCACTCGCTCCTGACAAAAGATGGTGGGTGAATTGCGACGTGAGCGTAAACTGCCTTGGTGTATAAGCTACCATTGCCATGTTGCCCTGGATCAACAGCCGAAGCCTCCTCAGAGCCAGAAATACCACCAGCAACTCCAGGCAGTTGATATGCCAACGCAGTCGAGGTCCTGTCCAGGAGCCCAAGGCTACATGCCCATTGCAAACGGCACCCCAGTCTGACTTTGACACGTCTGTCGTGAAATGACATGCATGGCACTGTGGTGGCAGATGAGCTTGATAGCCACACTATGCGTAATGTGGTGCCATGCCCATCTTGGGACCCGAGTTTGAAGCCAGTGATGAAGCGGTCTCATATGCATCAACCCCAGCAGCGTAATCACTGCAGAGGACACCATATGCCTCAGGAGCCTCTGAAATTGTTTCAGTGGGACCACTGTTCTTATCCTGATTGACTTTAGGCAATTCAGCACCGACTGAGCATGCTTGCTTCTGAGGCGCACTGTCATAGTGACATCCCGAGAAAAGAGATGCTCTTCACTGGGAGAGCTTGCTCTTTTCGCAGTTGACCTGAAGCCCCAATTGGCTGAGGTGTCTGAGCACCAGGTGCCTGTGCGCACACAATAGATCTCGAGAGTGAGCTAGAATCAGCCAGTCATCGAGATAATTAAGGATGCGGACGCCCACTTCCCTTAGCAGGGCAAGGTTCTGCCTCTGCGACTTTTGTAAAGATGCAAGGCGACAGGGACAGGGGAGGACCTTGTACTAATATGCCCGGCCCTTGAAGGAAAACTGAAGGAACAGTCTGTGTCGAGGCAAAACCGAGACATGAAAGAACGCATCCTTCGGATCTACTGCCGCAAACCAATCTTGATACCGGACACATGACAGAATGGGCTTCTGAATCAACATTTGAACAGGAGCCTGTGAAGGGCCCGATTCAAAGCTTGCAGGTCCAAGATTAGCTGCAACCCACCACCTTCTGTACAATGAAGTAGTGGCTGTAGAACCCCTTCTTCATTTCGTCTGGAGGGACAGGCTCTATCGTGTCCATCTATAGAAGGACTGCGATTTCTGCATGCAGAACAGCAGCTTCCTCACCTCCTACTGAGGTGAAATGGATACGATGAATGTGGGCGGGAACCGAATAGTGTAGCCGACCAGCAGGACGGGTTGGAGAGCGCTAACCATGCCTTCAGACTCTGAGCAAGGGGCACCTTTGATGTATTTGCGGATTGGGCCTAACAGCAGGGCAGAGCAGGAGCTGGCACATTGAGAGGCCTCGCGTCCCAAACTCATGCCGTTAGAGCACTTACCTCCCTCCGCATACCCACCATAGGACCAGTCAGCGAAGGGGGAGGAGGCTGAGCATCCTCATAGCGCACCACAACTGCCTGAGCATGGGTGGGTGTGTGCGTGCCGCAGCTGGACGTACGAAGGCAGAAAACCCACGCCTGCCATGACCTTGCTGCGAGTGTTCGATGTATTGCTATTTTGATGGGCGTAAACACAGAGTGTGTAACCCATAGAATGAGGAAACCGCACTTTTATTAACATGAAAGTGCCAGAGCCACTTGGGCATGCGGCAAAATCAAAACAAAAAGTAAATGAAGATTCTCCTCCATCCCTCCACCAGGGTATGGAGTCTCCTCACCCCTGGTTTGCGCATCTCAGGGATGCTTTGAAGACCATCGAGGGTAGTGAGAGCGGAGGAACTCGGTGAGTTCCTCATGCACCTCCGGGAAGAACAGAACTGGGGCAGAACATGCTCACATGCAGGGTGGAGGGTTCCACTCGAGCCTGGCGCTTGCGGCAGCCCAGGCAAGCATGGCCGAGTCCTCTGCATCCGACTGTGACAGCCCACTCTCCGATGCTGCGATCGAGAGCAGGGGTGAACCTGCTGTAATGTGGCGTATAGCCAACAGCCGTTTTTACAGTCTGGCTTTGCTCTTGTCAGAGGTGAATGGAAAGGCATTTCATTTCTTCAACACAGCTCGGCTCCGAATAACAAATCTGAAAGAGTGTTTGTAAGTCACTCCTTTTATATCCATATTTCTGGGGGAGTGGCATGCAAAGTCCACTCGTCAATTCTCATTGGCCTTTTCTCAAATATCAGAGGTGATTGGGACTCCCAAGCATGACCCCTAGTATCACTACATCAACACAACTTCGAGTGATTGACAGATAGGGAACTGATTTTGAGTTTTGCAGTGGTTACTTATTTTTTTCCAGAGCCGTTTTTGTAATATATATATATATATATATATATATATATATATATATACTTTTATATAATCAACATTTTACAATGCATTTTGGTTTAAAAAAGTCAGACTACATTTGCTAGAAAACAAGACACTTACGTATTCTAAGCATATGGCAGACAGTTTATCTCATGCAGTTCTAAGGGTATGTTCAGCTAATTAACCAGTATTATCATTACAGACGTTGCTGCAACTAGGTGATCATGCTTGGTGAATATGATATTGAAATTAAGGTTCAGGTGTTTGTGATATGTAAATACATTTTTAATGCTCCTCAGTAGAATAAACATCCTGAGGCATCTGCTTACTCTAACTTCAAACATTTTGCTGAATCTTTCATAAGATACAGTATGACAGTTAAATCGGAGGCACTGCAACAGCATTTCTAAATGCATCTCTGCTTTAGTCACGTCTGTCATTTTTGATTATGTACCAAATGAAAGTCTTCATCTTTATCTGGAAAAAATTATAGGCAGGAATAGATTGTAAAGTGAAATGGTTCAAAAACCAACTTTTCTTATATGATACATATCAGGATATGGGCATCAGGGTATTCAAATGGAAGTTTTATTGGAATAAATTACTTCTACATGATTTAGTCTTTAACAATGACTGTTACATACACTATTAATAAGATATACCTCTGTCTATATATATATATATATATATATATATATATATATATATAAAACCTTCATCCTATATACAGTAAAAGTGCTAAATTATATATATATATATATATATATATATATATATATATATATATATATATATATTGGTTAAATTGGGGTGGAAGGGTCCATCTCCAATTAAAAAAAAAAAAAGACAAAAAAATCTTAGTGGTTTGTTCCCGCTGGCAGGCTCCACTTCAGTTTTTTTATTTTATTTTTTATGCATTCTGTCTCTTTTTAGCAAGTGTGCTCACTCAAATACACCTTTAAAAACTTTAAGTTAATTACATAAACATTATGCTTTCGTCTTGTCTGTGTTAAAACCTGGTCTGCTACATTCGCCTAGAGCGACACTCTTAACTGGGTGCGTCATACACACACTTTGCCTCCCTCCATTCCCAACTTCTTTTCCTGTTAGATCACAAAATAATATGCAACCAGTGCTCCAAGTGGGAAGAAATGTGTGGTATATTTTCAATGCACGCATGGGCACACACACACACTTCCGAACGCAGAAATGTCCCTCAATGGATGTTTTTAGCATTCTGAGTAAAGAAACTGTTGTATGCAAAAATCCCAGCAGATCAGCATTTACAGAAATACTCAAACCAGCCCATCTGGCACCAACAATCATGCCATGGTCCAAATAACTGATAACATTTTTCCCCATTCTGATGGTTGATGTGAACTTTAACTGAAGCTACTGACCTGTTTCTGCATGATTTATGGACTGCTGCCACATGATTGGCTGATTAGTTAATTGAATAGATGTTTGCTGGTGTCAGACGGGCTGGTTTGAGTATTACTGTAACTGATGATCTCTTGGGATTTCCACAAACACAACAATGAGCTCTTTACTCAGAGTGGCGTCAAATAAAAAAATGCGATGAGGGGCAGTCGTGTCAAATAATCATGCTGTACAACTGTGGTGCGAAGAAAAGCATCTTGGAATGCTATTCGGAGATGGAGGCTGGCTCTGCTTTGGTGACACGAAGGGGACCTACACAATATTTGGCAGGTGGTTTTAATGCTTTGGCTGATCGGTGTATATATATGACAATTCAAGTATCGTATGCAAGTATTTAGATAAAGGTGCCACCATTTAAGCCTCCTAACCCATGTAGCCTATGGGATTCAATAGATTAGGGACACATTCACAATACTAGGCAAGACTATGCTTAAAAGCAGACATTAGACAAAACTGAAGGCACAAATATTAAAGTGTCTGAAGACTGCAGAAACTGTTGTAAAGGGCAAACGCAATGGGAAAAGGAAAAAGCAATTGCTGGGTGACGAGAAACTTTATTTGAACACTTTATTCCCATTGGAGTTTGCCATCGTTCAGGGGAGATGATCTGGTTTTGCCACAATGGTGTATCCAGCCCCTCTATTCCCCACCGATTGTACAGTGATAATGGACTCTGTAATTTGAACAACAGGAGACAAAGGTAAAAGGAAATAAAAGAAAAGGACAGTATTTGGCATCTAACCATTATTTGGGATATTCCTTAACAGGAACGTCACAAAATGAAAATTCTGTCATTTACTCCCCCTATATGATGTTGGCAACATGTATAGCCTTTTTTTCTTCATGGAACATGTGGTTCCAGATTATGTTAGGCAGAACAACACCCTGAGTTGTCACGGGTGAGTGTAGTAGTGCAGACCCAAATGCAGGAATGAGGTAAAAAAAAATATTTATTTAAACAATCAAAAACAGAACAAAAACTCACGAGGGAGACAAAGACTGAACTGGGTAAAAAAAGCAAAACTACACAACCCAAAACAAAAATGCTCAAGGGGAGAAAATAACAGAAGAAAGCAAAAACTGGCAGGATAAAAAAAAATTGAAATACAAGACTGACCAAAAGGCAGGAACAAACAGGATACAGGACTTGACCAACCAATTTTAGTTCACAAGACAAACAAAATGATCAAACAACACAAGAGGGCACAATATATAGAGGAACACAAATTAGGTACAGGTGGAGTCAATCGAAATAACAAGGACTAGAGTAACAAGTGGATGTTATTAGGGGAATAAGGCGGAGCAGAGAGAGCACATGTCTGGCAAACACACACAGCCAAGTGCTCACAAGACAAAACAGAGACAAACATAGAACAGTCCAGCAGGGGTTGTGACACTGAGTCACCATTCACTTTTTTATTCAATCCTTTTTTCATACGATGAAAGTGTATGGTGACTGAGGATAACATTCTGTCTAACGTACACAAAAAAAAGTAAGTCATAAAGATTAAGTGCAACACTCAGGAATAGTTTACAGACAAATTTCAACTCTGACATTATTTAATCACCCTAGTATTTTTATATCTTCATTCATAAGCTATCACAGCTGAGGTGATCAATTAAATACATCCTCAATGACCTCATATAGTCTGTTCTTTAGTGAATGTTTCCTCTTCCTACAGGCTGAAACTGTAGGGGGTTGTTAAGACTGTCATGGCTAAGTGGTGTCTTGGGTACACTGGCTGCAAAGAAGAGTATTAGGTTAGAGTTTTAACACAGTGCAGGAATCATGAAGATGCCTCAGTGCAAGCAAAGGCATAATCCATTACGTTAAAAGTAAGATGGTGCTGAAGTCAATTTCCTGGTACACATTTTACAACCAGTATAAGGTTTATTTCTATTATTGTTATGCACAAAAGAGCTGCATGGCAAGGAATGGGAATTTCAGTCACTTTACTGTATGTTTACTTTAATGAATTATTAAATTCTATATAGTTGCCATACATGTTTGAGTATGCTACATCCTAAGGCTACATCCATTTTTTTTTTTTTTTCTAAATTTATGTTGTAGCCTTATGATACATATTTAACATCAATCTACACTCCATACCCCACAATGACAAAGAAAAAAAAGATTTTTTTTTAAAAACAACTGAAATATCACATTGACATAAATATTCGCACGCTTTGCCATGATGCTTGATATTTAGCTCAGGTGCATCCCATTTCTCTGGAACAGCTTTTATATGTCTTTACACTTTGATTGAAGTCCACCTGTGGTAAATTCAATTGATTGGACATGATTTGGAAAGGCAGACACCTGTCTATATAAGGTATCACATCTGAAAATTCATATCAGAACAAAAGACAAACTATGAGGTCAAAGGAACTGCCTGCATAGCTCAGAGACAGGATTGTGTCGAGACGCAGATCTGGGGGGGTGGCTACAATAAAATTTGGCTGCATATAAGTTTCCCAAGAGCACAGTTGCCTCCATAATTCCTAATGGAAGAAGTTTGGAACACCTAGGACTCTTCCTAGATATGGCCACCCAGCCAAAGTGAGCAATCAGGGCGAATGACCTTGGTAAGAGAGGTGGCCAAGAACCCGATTGTCACTCTGGTTGAGCTCCAGAGATCATGTCTGGAGATGGGAGAAACTTGCAGAAGGAGAACCAAAACTGCAACACTCCACCGATCTGGGCTTTATGGCAGAGTGGCCAGACGGAAGCTCTCCTCAATGCAAGACACATGAAAGCCTGCTTGGAGTTTGCAAAAAAGCACCTAAAGGACTTTCAGACTGTGAGAAACAAGATTCTCTGATCTGAATAAATGAAGATTGAACTATTTGGTTCAATTCCAAGCATCATATCTGGAGGAAACCAGGCGCCGCTCATCACCTGCACAATACCATCCAAACGGTGAAGCATGGTGGTGGAAGCATCATGCTGCAGGAGTGTTTTACAGGGGCAGGGACTGAGAGACTGGTCAGGGTTGAAGGAAAGCTGATCGCAGCAAAATACAGAGATATCCTTAATAAAATCTGGTCCAGAGCACTCAGGACCTCAGACTGGACCGAAGGTTTACCTTCCAACAGGACAATGACACAGCCAAGACAACACAAGAGTGGCTTATGGACAACTCTGTCAATGTCCTTGAGTGCCCCAGCCTAAGCCAAAGACAAAATTTCCCAAATCCATCATTCCCAAAAAAGACTGTGAGGCTGTAATTACTGCCAAAGGTACATTAACTGAGTACCGAGTTAAGTGTCTGAATACTCGTCAGTATGACATTTCATATTTTTATATATACATTTGCAAAGTTATCAAAAATTTGGGTTGGATTTGCTTTGTCATTATGGGATATGGAGTGGAGATTGAAGTGAAAACAAAATATAATTTAAAACATTTTAGCATAAGACTGCAGCATAACAAAATGTGCAAAAAGAAATATATATATATATATATATATAGTAATGTGCAAAGTTTTAGGCACTTGTGAAAAATGTTGCATAGTAAGGATGTCTTTAAAAATAATGACATAAATAGTTCTCTTATGAGAGGTTCTCTCCTATTGCGTAAGCTAGCTTACGCTACGGGAAAGATTAATCTTTTCTGAGATATTGAAGCCAAAAAATTATCCTTAATTTTGTATCCATTGTCAACGCAGTGCAGCAGCTGCATACCTTGAGCGGGCTAGCTAGCGAGCTCATTGGTTGCTCTGCGGCAACTGCTGCAGCCTATAGACGAACT
The DNA here is from genome assembly GCF_025860055.1 of Xyrauchen texanus. Lineage (NCBI taxonomy): Eukaryota > Metazoa > Chordata > Actinopteri > Cypriniformes > Catostomidae > Xyrauchen > Xyrauchen texanus. The sequence continues at coordinate 25,644,062 of NC_068311.1, forward strand.
TGAGTGAACTCGCGTCCAATGACAGGCGCCTGCGCCGTCACTGTATCAAAGCCCGCCAGAATGGGCGTGGCTAGAGTGCATATAAGCGTAAGTTCGTAGGCTGGAACCCTGATTTTCATCTATTCAGCGAAGCTCTTCGCATCTCTGAACTGCAGAAGCCGCGTCGCCGTTCGAGGGGCATCTAGCAAGCTTGGACAGCACTCGAAGAAGCCGGCTGACTTCGCCACCTTCAGCCATCCTGCGAGCTACACCATCCGGCGACGTATCCTTTTTAGAGCAAGCTAGTTCCTCAGCGAACTTCACAAAAAGAGCAACGAGCGTCTTTTTAAAGATGCCTCGCACCACCTGCACCTCATGCCGCGCCCCTCTCAGCGCCAGAGACCGCCACCTCATCTGCGCTCTCTGCCTGGGACTGGAACATGCAGAGCTCGCCCTCGCTGATGGCGGATGCGACCTCTGCGAGGAGCTTCCGATGTCGACCCTGCGGGCTCGACTCGAAGCACTCAAAATCGAAGCCGCCAGCGCGCTTTCGTTCGCCAGCGCAGAAAGAAGCGCCGCTCCCAAAGGCTGCCGGAACCGGAGTTAGAAGCGACTACCTCGCCGGAGCCTCTCCCTCGAGCCTCGCTTTCACCCTCCCCGCCCCCCCTGGACGCGCAGCTGCTGCCGAGCGGCCGCACTGTTGCCATCTCGGACGACGAGGCGGAGGATAAGGGCTGCTGTTCCATCATGGCTTTGGACAGCGAGGAGTGGTCAGGCTCCCAAGCCTCCTCCTCGGCCGAGGAATCCAGCAGGACCCGCGCCGGAGTCGAGGAAGAACTAACGCGCCTCCTCACACAGGCCGTCTAAACGCCTCGGGCTCGAGTGGTCACCGCCCTCTGAGCAGGCTCCCAACAGACTCGACGGCTGCTTTCTTCAGAGCCGTCGCCGCGCGGCTCCCTTCCTGCCGGAACTCCACGCCGAGCTCTCTAAATCGTGGAACGCGCCTCTCTCGGCCAGGAACCGATCCCATGTCTCCACCTCTCTCGCTTCAGTGGACGGCACCACCGAGAGGGGCTACTCTTCCATCCCCCTGGTCGAGGATTCGGTATCAGCACACCTTTGCCCGCCCTCCACGAGATGGCGGTCTAAGCCAGTGCTCCCGTCTAAGGCCTGCAGAACTACTTCCGCCTGTGTTGGCCACGCCTATGCCGCCGCCGGCCAAGCCGCATCTGCTCTGCATTCCATGGCCGTTTTACAGATCCTCCAAGCGGACCTTCTTCGAGAGTAGGATGAGAAAGGCAGGCACCCAGAGGCTGTTTCAGATCTAAGGAGCGCGACAGATCTCGCCCTTCATGCCACCAAAGCTGCAGCTCAAGCCCTAGGGAAGTGCATGGCCACGCTGACTGTGACCGAGAGACACCTATGGCTAACGCTAGCCGACATGGGAGAAGCTGAACGCTCCACATTCCTCAACGCGCCGCTCTCTCCGTCCGGTCTCTTCGGTTCCGCGGTGAGTGGCATTGTTGACCGTTTCTCGGAAGTCCAGAAAGCCACCCAAGCCATGAATCTCTTCCTGCCTCGTCGCGCTAGCTCCTCTGCAGGCCACCCATGTGACCAGCCTCCTGCACGAGCCTCTTCACAGCGCCCAGCTCAGCAAAGCCAGACTTCTCAGCGTCGACAAGGCGGCCGCCGTAGAACGCGCTCAGACAGCCGCCGCAGACCGCCGCCCCCCCCCGCGGGCCTCGGCCTAAGATTGCGCTGAAACCTGAGCAACCGAAGTCCTCCTAGCTTTGTTGAGGAAATGACGGCTCAGTCCCGCCGCGGCCGGACCACCGTCAAAGCTTCGCCCCCTGTCAGTCCCCTTCTCTCAGGCTATTGCAGTGGTGGATTCAGCAGCCAACAAGCCGGTGATACTGCCCTCTTGCCTGCACTCAAATGCCGTTTTCACGGCAACCCAAAGAAATCTTGTAAAAAGCAAACATGCCTTATGTGTAGAAAATGTGCCCATAATCCAGTGTTCACCCCTACACACAAGCATTACACTTCCCGTGTCCCTATCAGAGCCCACTCACATAAAGCAGGCACAGCCAGCTCGAGTGTTAGAGTCAATAAACATGCCCACGAATCCGTGCGCGCGCCCCTTCTCTGCCCGCTCTGTCACACGGCCAGCAAACACCTCTCTGTATGTAAGTCCCATGCCCGTGACTATGTTCGCGCATCACTTCACAGATGTGACTCTTTCCCCATTCACCAGTTCGATCGCCGCCCTCCCCGCTTCAGAGCGCGGCTCGAATCTACTGTGAACACGGAAGCAGCCTGCATGCTTCGTTCAGAAATAGCAAACCTTCTGTGCAAAAGGGCCATAGAGAGAGTGCCACCTTCTCTGAGCGAGTCTGGGTTTTACAGCCGTTATTTTCTTGTCCCCAAGAAAGACGGCGGCCTCAGACCAATATTAGATCTAAGGGTTTTGAACAAGGTGCTCGCAAAAAGACCGTTCAAAATGCTTACAATCAGGAAAGTCCTCGCGCATGTGCGCCAGGGGGACTGGTTTATTTCTCTCGATCTGAAAGATGCCTACTTTCAGATTCAGATAAATCCCCGTCACAGGCCATTCTTGAGATTCGCCTTCGACGGCCAGGTTTATCAATACACCGTCCTTCCGTTCGGCCTGTCTTTAGCACCCCGTACTTTCACGAAGTGCATGGATGCGGCACGGTCAGGGCTTGCGAATTCTGAACTATTTGGACGATTGGCTGATTTTGGCACAGTCACATACGGAGCTTCTGTCTCACAGGACAGTTCTCCTCAGTCATCTGAACAGTTTGGGTCTTGCAGTCAATTGGACCAAGAGCTCACTACAGCCCAGTCAGGCAATTTCCTTCCTTGGAATAGAACTAGACTCCATGGCGATGACGGCTCGCTTATCTACACAGCGCGCACGCCGTGTTCAGCGACTAGCCGCGTCCTTTCAGATGAACAGCCTCATGCCTCTGAAAAAATTTCAGAGAATACTAGGTTACATGGCCTCAACCGCAGCAGTACTTCAGCTGGGTTTACTGTGCATGCGCCCGCTTCAGCATTGGCTAAACACCCGCGCGTCTCGCCGGGCTTGGGCCACGGGCCGCCAGCCGATCAGAGTGACTCAGACCTGTATCTCAGCTCTGCAGCCCTGGGCAGTGGCCGAATGGTATCAGCAGAGAGTGACGATGGGAGCTGTATCTCGCTGAAAAGTCATCTCGACAGACGCGTCCAACACGGGTTGGGGCACGGTCTGCGAGGGCTCTCCAGTTTTTGGCATATGGTCAGTTCAGGAAAAGCTCCTTCACATAAATTGTCTGGAAATGAGTCTGGTCGAGTACGCGCTCGTGCGCTTCCTCCTGGTCATTCAGGGTCACCACGTCCTGGTCCGTTCGGACAACAGATCTGTGGTATCCTATCTAAACCGTCAGGGCGGTGTCAGATCCAGGAACCTCTTCCATCTGACAAAACGCATACTGAGTTGGTCCCAGTGCCACCTGCGCTCGCTGAGGGCGACGCACGTGCCAGGCCACCTGAACGACGGCCCAGACAGACTGTCCAGAGACAATATTTCCCCAGGGGAATGGTCCCTGCACGCTCAAACAGTCCAGAAGTTATGGAGCATATTCAGCAGAGCAGAGATAGACCTCTTTGCGTCAGAAGAGAACTCTCACTGCCCAGTATTTTTCTCGAAAAGCGAGGACGCGCTGGCCCAGGACTGGCCCAACCGCCCGCTTTATGCCTTCCCTCCCGTCTCGCTATTGCCACAGGTAATGCAGAGGATCAGGGAAACGCGTCACTCGGTGCTCCTCATAGCCCCGCGCTGGGAGAATCAGACATGGTTCCCGGAGCTTACGCAGCTGTCACTGACAGCCCCGTGACCCATTCCAGTGAGAGCAGATCTCCTCTCTCAAGCTCGCGGCACGATCTGGCATCCCCACCCAGAGCGCTGGGCGCTGCACGCGTGGGTGATCAACTACTACCCGTCCCTTTGCCAGAAGGAGTAATAAACACTATCATACACGCTAGAGCCCCTTCCACGAGAAGACTCTATGCATCCAAATGGTCTGTGTTTTGAAAATGGTGCACCGACAGAGACCTGGACCCACGGACATGTGGGGTGTCGTCGCTGCTCGTGTTTTTACAAGAGCTGCTGTATAAGGGCAGATTCCCATCCACGCTCAAAGTGTACGTGGCGGCCATCGCGGCGTTCGCTGAACCCCTGCACGGCCAGTCACTGGGAAAAAATGAGCTGGTCATCCGCTTCCTCAGGGGAGCTAGAAGGATGAACCCCCCGCGCCCCCCATCGGTTCCTATCTGGGATCTTTCCGTAGTTCTCGAAGCTATGAAAGCCCCCCCTTTCGAACCGCTTCAATCCGTGGATTTGAAATACCTTTCACTCAAAACCATTTTTCTAACTGCCCTGTCATCAGTTAAACGTGTGGGAGACCTTCACGCGCTGTCTGTCAGCGCTGCGTGTCTTGAGTTTGGACCAAGTGACTCCAAGGTCATTTTAAAGCCTAGACACGGCTATGTCCCCAAGGTGATCGGTACTCCTTTCAGAGCACAAATCATTTCCCTATCGGCGCTGCCAGCATCCGATAGCGAACGCAACGCCAATCTCCTTTGCCCAGTCAGAGCACTGAGATTGTATACTGCACGCTCCGCCTCTTTCAGATGCTCTGAGCAGCTTTTCGTTTCATTCGGAGGGCGCACCAAAGGTTTCGCCCCTCGAAATAGACACTGTCTAGATGGATAGTGGACGCTATTGCTGCCGCGTATGCGTCAAAAGACCTACCATGCCCGTTAGGCATTAGGGCTCACTCCACTAGAGGCATGGCCTCCTCGTGGGCATGGTCCAGTGGGATTACCATTCACGACATATGTGTGGCAGCGGGCTGGGCTTCCCCCTCCACCTTTGTCAGATTTTACAATCTGGAAGTGCCCGCCCTGCAGGCAAAACTACTAGCGGTATAATACGCTACAGCTCCCCTGGTGAGCTGCACTGACGGGACACATTCCACACAGACCAGCACCGCCGCTCTGTCTTTCCCTTCCCACTATGTGCTTATGTATTACACACACACTGGCCCGCACTCTTGCCGGCCAAATATTATTCCCCCACTCACAAGGGCTCCCCCGGGTCCCCCCACCCCCGGGGCTCATGCAGTGGATGTTTGGCATGCACGGCGTTGACAATGTGTTCCCGTAGCGTAAGCTAGCTTACGCAATACGAGAGAACCTCTCGTAAGAGAACGAATCGGTTACCTAACGTAACCTCGGTTCTCTCTAGATGAGGGAACGAGTATTGCGTAGCCGGCCGTGCTCGCGCCACGAGCGATTTTCGCTTCATTCAATGAAAACCAGGGTTCCAGCCTACGAACTTACGCTTATATGCACTCTAGCAACGCCCATTCTGGCGGGCTTTGATACAGTGATGGCGCGGGCGCCTGTCATTGGACGCGAGTTCACTCAAGTTCGTCTATAGGCTGCAGCAGTTGCCACAGAGCAACCAATGAGCTCGCTAGCTAGCCCGCTCAAGGTATGCAGCTGCTGCACTGCGTTGACAATGGATACAAAATTAAGGATAATTTTTTGGCTTCAATATCTCAGAAAAGATGAATCTTTCCCGTAGCGTAAGCTAGCTTACGCAATACTCGTTCCCTCATCTAGAGAGAACCGAGGTTACGTTAGGTAACCGACATTCATGACATTCATTTCATGTATCAATGAATGTCATGCAAAGTCCAGTAAACATAAAAAAAAAAAAAACTATATCAATATTTAATGTGACCACATTTGCCCTCAAAACAGCACCAATTATCCTAGGTACTCCTGGACACTTTTCTTGGTTGCTGGCAGAAAATATGTTCCAAACTTCTTGGAGAATTTTCCACAGTTCTTCTACAGTATCTGTTTAGGCTGTCTCAAAGGCGTCTATCTCTTCATTTAATCACAGACTTAATGTTCAGTACGGTGTCTGTGAGGGCCATGCTATCTGTTTTTCGGCTCCCTGTTCTTCTATTCTATATAGAAAAGTAATGTTTGGGAGTCTAAAATGTATATTTCCTATTGACACACTAAAGCTGAAGATATACATAACTATCTTATGATAAAATAATTTTATCAAATAATTTTTGAAACATCTTAGGTGCCCAAGACTTTTGCACCATACTGTATATATCATTGTCAGTTAAAAATCATAATATTAATGATTGAAGTTTAGGCATGTACAGTAATTCTATGTGGTGCAAGCTGTTATCTGTTTGCCAACCGGATCACTCACATGTTATGTTTATGCATGGTGTAAAAGCAGATTTTTCATTTGTCATGTAATCAGGTAGCCAATCAACTTGTGTCTCTCTCTTTGTCTAACGTTTAAACTGCTCAGTTTTGCAGATAAGCTGGTTTTACTGCAGCACGCTGTGAGAGTGTTTATTTGAAACCCAACTCCACCCCAGCCTCACTTGTCTAGATCTGCTAAATAGTGATTGTACTACATGTATGAGGCAGCATGTCTTGTGTTTTTCTTAATTGTGCAGCAGCAGCAGCAACATGTCCACATGCTTAATTCAGTGTGTATGTTCAAGCAGTAGCAAGTCTCCGTACTTGCTCTTCAGCACCAGTAGTGTAGCAGATCTAGTCTGCCAAGACCAATGTCCTATCAATATGTCATACCCACATTAACTAAATGCTAAATCTTTCCAAGAGTTGACATGACTGAAATTTGCAGATATTGCTAATGCCTAGGCTTGCTCCTTAATTTAGTGATGTGCACATGTGTCCTTTTGTGTTTACATTACACAAGATCTCTTTCACACAACATTAGAAAATGTGTGAAGCTTTTGTCAAATAAGCTACTAAATGCATTCATGTCACGAAGGGTCACTGTTAGTTGCTTGTACAATAAATATTGTGAAACAAGATCTGGACCACTTTACATTCTAGCTTGCTGTGTTGTTTCTTTTTATGTACAAATAGTTTTGGAAAAGAACATAATCATATGTTCCTTTTAAAAGATCTGTCAAAAAGACAATTTGATTAGACAAGCAACGGTGTTTGCATCGAACCCAGATGAACTATAAAGCTAATTGCTATGAAGCACAATTAAATGCCATTTCAAATAATGGGATTATTATTTTTTTTTTAATCAGGTGGAGGTAACAGTAATAACTCATAATTCATATTCTTACAGTTATCACTTTTGTTACATAATGGAGCTAATAATAAGTGTTTTAAGCAAGTAAAACAGCTCTATTGAAAATAAAATCCATTTTGCTCAGAGCAAGCAATCCTAGCCTGAAACTGAGATTGCTTTTCAGATGTGCCTCACGACACATCTCCACTATTTCCTTCTGTTATGACGATGCCAGAATAATGAAATAAATTAGTAACAAGATCCCATGCGACGAAGCCTCAGGAATAGGTGTGTGGATAATGTGTTTTGCTTCTTTTGGTGTCTCTTACTCCCTGTATCCTATTCGTCTGCTCCTGGAGGAGCATACTAAAGCTGAGAATGAGGTTAGGCGGGTTTATAGTAGAACCACATTTCCCCTCTGAGATGTATTTTACTCCCCTTCACTCCTTCCCCCATCCCTAAAATGAAAAAAAAAGTGCTATTATGTCTGTGGCAAGTTGCTTGAGGGGTAGAATTCATAATTCAAGCAGTACTGGCTTTCCAAGTCAAGACTGCCATTTTGCATTTCTTAGGCAACATTGAGCAAGTGTAGCACGCTATTTCAGAGTGCAATTCTGATTCATGCAGAAGGGTGAAATGATTGACTCATCAGTACATGGGCAGATGATGTGACATGTTTATACTTTTTCATCATAAAAAAATATATTACAATATTTTAAAATTACAATATTTAAAAATATCAGTACATCATAATGAAGTTTTTATTTTAATTATCAATGATCTACTGTCTATATATTTCATCATACAATATTGAACACAATTTGAACACCTGTACACCTACATATTCATGAGATTATTTAATCAACCAACCATATGGCAACAGTGCAATGCATAAAATCATGGAGATATGTATGGGATCAAAATCCTGTCAAAAGTATTGCAAATACATATGGGTCAGACCTTCAGTAAATGTTCACAACAGCCATCATAATGGTGAAAAAATTTGATCTTAGTGATTTCTACCATGGCATGATAGTTGGTGCCAGGCGGGCTGGTTTGAATATTTCTGTAACTACTGATCTACTGGGATTTTCGTGCACAACAGTCTCTAGAGTTACTCTGAGTGGTGCCAAAAAAAAACATTTCTGCTACAAAAGCTACAGTTCTGCGGATGGAAACGCCATGTTGATGAGAGAGGTCAACGGAGAATGGCCAAGGCTGCGTTTCCCAAAAAAGCATTCCAAGCTTTAGTTGATTGTAGAGACTATTGATGCCAATGGTTTCTACGATCCCTTCGATACTTTTGTGAAACTCTACCCAGACTGATTCGAGCTGACAGAAAGGCTACGGTAACTCAGATAACCCCACTTTACAATTATAGTGAGCAGAATAGCATCTCAGAATGCACAACATGTTGAACCTTGAGGCGAATGGGCTACAACACTTTATTACCATAGTGTTCCTAAAGTGCTAATTAACTGTAAATCCTTCCCTAGTTCCCCAGTATTGAATAGCAAATAAAGATATTTTGTTAAATCTGACATTATGTCATGTGGTTCTATTGTTTCAAAAGATAAACATTATCAATAGAAAAAATATGCTTAAAATATCTCCTCAAGTAAAAAATTTTCCTCAAGTAAAATCTCTACAAAGAAATTTAAAAGGTGTGCCTGAAAAATTTACTAAGCCAAGAAATCCCAGAAAATCTCCTTGGAACTTTCTGTAAGACTTTTTTTCTGAGTGCCTCTCATAACAATAATAATAAAAAAAAAACATCATTGTTTTAACTGTTATAAAATGTCTTATGTTGTTGATTTTAATGATTGTTTCATATGAGTTTACAATTTATGTTCAAAAACACATCAAAGTCAAATGGTAAATTAGCTTGAAAGCTTTAAAATGGCCACACAGGCCACATCCACACTAATACGTTTTGTTTGAAAACATATTAATTTCGCTAAGTTTTTGCCTTCCGTTCACACCGAGAAAGAGGTTTTGTCCAGCAAAAACAATGATGTATTTGTTGTGATGAGACGCAGTCATGTGATCCATTCAACCCAAAACAATTACGATTGTAGTGGCATTGTTGTGACTGCTTTCTACTTTGATAGCATAGTTAAAGATAAATGTATCTTTGTACAACCTTCACCTGCAACCTGCAACAGTCTGTGCTTGCCGAAATTTGAGTATTTTTAGTTTTAAATTATGTAATACATTAAAGAGGAATGCATATTTTTTTAACTGTACCCCTACTCTAACCCAAACCACAACCCTAAACCTAAAAAAATTCATTTTTGAGGAAAAACTTGAACTTCTGAACTGTGCTCGTTACTGATTACTTTGCTTTTGTTTAAAAGTTTAGCAAAAAATTTAAATACTGAGTACATATTTAATCGATATGAGAATTGAACATTTAAAAAGGAGATCTGAAGCTCAATATCTAAATAACATGTAAAATGCATTTCATGATTATTTAGGCCAATAGCTCCAATGCCATTTAAATTAGTGTAGGTTTAATTCTTAAATGCTCACTCTTCCCACTGTTTTGACACTGGGGAGAATCACATCTATCTGTAGAGAGCATAATGAGAAGTGTTTGAAAACAGAGGTCTATTTTATTTTCTTCTATCTTGAGGGTCACTGTCTGGTGACCCTTAGTATCTAATATCCCTTGAGTGAAAAAAAGCAAAACCTTATGCCCTCAAAGTTCATTCTTGTCTGTGGTATTCTCTGGTACCATACATCATTTGTGGTATTTTGTATGAGTTTCCCACTATTCATCAGCTGATTTAATCTTTCAGAAGTATATAAAGATATTAGACAGGTGTCTGGAATGTTTAGAAATCTTAAAATCATACTCAATTACCAGTACTGTTACTTCCCAAAAAATGTAGTGTGAGTAAAAGTAGCTGTCCTAAAAACTACTCAAGTAAGAGTAAAAGAGTAGCTCATTTAAAAGTACTCATGAGTAGTGAGTATTGAGTACAGAGTTGCAAAACCTATGCCCCATTATAATGAACACTGTATGCCAACTTTTAAAATACATCACTTATCTATGATAAACACTAAGTATGTGCACGAGTAGTCAAATATTTCAATATTCGTTATGCAATAATTATTAGAATAGTAAAAATACTATTTGAATTTTGCAAAGTTGTGCTTTGCTGGCCATATATATAGTGAGATGCATGTTCAATCCTGAACACACAAAGTAAAACTGGCACTTATAACAGAATGCATTGGGTGCAAATTGAGCAAATGGTTCTGTCACTCAGTACGTTCAGAAGGTTCCGGTTTAAATATACTGGTGCATAAGCGGTGTACACTTTAATCTCGTATATGTGCAGCTCATCAGAAAGCAGCGTCCCCGTAGCAACGTAATCCTCGTGACGCTTCTGTAAACAACAAACATGGCATCCGAGAAAGACTTTGCTAGCTGAGGGACATTCAATCTTTTAAACTGGTGTTTACAAATGAGTATAGATTACCGAGCATGTGGATATGCTTGTTTATCTCAACAAAAATATGAGGTAAAATATAAACATATCTATTATATGTCAAGTGTTTATATTCATCCTATATATTTACTGCATCTGTCTACTTCATTAGTGGTTTCTATTTCTTTGCTTTGCATGAGCTTAAATGCTTTCATTCTATTCTTTTTTGTTTTCATGCATTGCTTGTATAATATTTTTTTAAAACACATGACATAATAAGCTGGTTTTGAATATAATTTGAAGCTTGTTTTTTTAATGGTGACGCAACCTTTATGACTAATTATTTAAATGCATCTCTCTCATTAATTACCTTAATTTAAATAATAGAATATTTAAATATTCGTTTTTATGAGCTTAAATATTCAAATTCCAAATTATTGATGAATGCCTATCCCTAATAAACACTACATGAATCTGATTCCAAAAAAATAAAACGGAGACATGATAACAGAAATGAAGATTAAAAAGTAATTTTCAATACCCTGATCACCATTTTAAACAATTACATTTCAGTTTATGAGTAGGGTCTACATTTCCCTTAATGCCAAAAGAGCGTTATTGTTATGCATAAAACATGTTCAAACAATGCAAGGAATGTAAAAAAATGCTAAATAAGCAGGATCACTTGGCACGTCATGTCCTGCACAATAGAGGAGGCAGAGCAGGCATGGGAAAAGCTATTTGGGACATGGGCTATATCACACTCATAAAGGAATAATTACCCCAAAAATGATAATACTTTCATTGTTTACTCACCCTCATGCCATCCTGGATGTGTATGAATTTCTTCAGCAGAACACAAATTAAGATTTTTAGAAGAGTATCTCAGCTCTTTTGGTCCATACAGTGCAAGTGAATCTGTGCTAAAATATTGAAGCTCCACAAATCACATAAATCAGCATTAAAGTAGCCTAATCCATGTGCCTCCAGTGGTTTAATCCATGTCTTCAGAAGCGATATGATAGATGTGGTGAGAAACAGATCAATATTTAATTCCCCAAATATGCTTTTTGAAGCACTGTTTAAAGTTAACTTTTGACATAAAAAATTACGTTTAAATTAAATCCTCACCAAGATTGGCATTGGCTGAATTATAAAGTGTATTTGATCATTTAGGCGCAAACGCATTAGTGCTCTCCGAGCACGCACATGTAAAGCGTACTAACATTAACCGCCTGTCAATCAAACAGTGCACAGTTATAGACGTCAGTAAATAAAAAGTCAATGTCAACCTACAACATGTATTCCAACCAGTGGTTGTCTTCCTATCGCGATCGCTGAAATGAACTACTTCTTGACGTAAAACATAGGCTAAATATTGAACACTACTCAAAAGTGTGATCGAGGACATCTCTCTTTTTTCCGATAAACATCTAGATAATTTTAATCTCTCACAGCATACACAGAATTTAGTTAGCAGAAATATGAAATTTACCTCAATATGTTTCTTCAAATAAACTCACATGACACAGTCAAGCAATTGGCCTTTTTCACAGCGAAAACCCCTTTTTGGTGCGGCCGTGATGTTCAGGGGTTGAACTGTCTTGAGGCATTCTCCACAGATGGCGTATGGCGCCAAATCTGCAGCTGATGTTCAAATTTGTTACGTGTGATTTTATTTGAAGGGTGTCACGAGACTCTCGTAGCCATTCATGTTGATAGATAAAAATTTATTCAGGACAGGGAAGTAGCGAACACAGACAGAGGGAAAATAGCGCAGTAAAAGTACAATTAAGACACTTAATATATACTCAATTAAAAGTAAAAGTATACAAATTTTAAATGACTTATAAAAGTACAATTATTGTGAAAAAGTAGTTAATTACAGGACCGTGAGTATTTGTAATTCATGACTTTACACTCATGTACATATTATTTATCATGACCAAATCACTGACGAAAGCCATTTTTAAGGTTCAGGTCAGGTGGAAACAGCTCCTCAAGGTAACAACTCACATTTTCACTTTTTACAGTGGTTTGTTAACTTTACATTAAATAGTTATGGACTATGGTCATTTGTCTTAACATGAAAAACATTGTTTGCAGCTACCTCTAGCTTATTTCTTGTTTTAGGCCTTATAAAGAGTGCTTTCACCTGACACAGGACATTGGTCCTGACAGTCTGACAGGTCTCCTGTCCAATCATCCAAAAATATATGGCAACTTTTCAGTCTTTTCTAAGCTTTGGTTGGAATTGGTATTTTGATTTTTGCAAGCAGACGACTTTATGCTTTAAATGGATGTTGATGCTTAAAGTGGAGGGTAATAACACAGAGCTAGAATTTATGATTTTTAGTATGAACTCTGATACACATTGCAGCTTATTCTGAACAAGAACCACCCACTTAGACCAGAAGAGCACATATTACTGACGCACAGTAGGACTGGGCGATACAGCTAAAAAAAATATATATATCTGTACATTTATCTCTATATAAATGTATCTCGATAATTATGTATAAGCTCTGGAATGGTTTAAAATTTTTTTTTCTTTTTTATCTTTACCATTATTTCATCCACGCAGCCATTGTGATAAAATAGTCAAGGCACTGAATAAAAATATATTTAAAAATACTGAGGGCATATGTCCCAGTGTTCTGTCCAACATTTGGAGATTTGATAATAACTTGTACTGGTTTCTATTGTTTGGAATTATGCGAATGCTTTAACCTGCAAGAACTTTTCTTTCACAATGCATATGAACTGCTCTAAAAGCACTAAAAGCACGAGCCCATGAGCCACCCACATGCACAAAACAGCACGTCACCCTGTTTATTCTGAAGCGTACACAGACCATGTGTATCTGTCTTTAATCACAGTGTTTTGCCATTTAATAATCACATATGGCAATTTTGATTTCGTCAGAAAAATCTTCATCATTATTTTGTATATTCAATATATTGCAGAATCCCTAACAGACAATTCTATTATATTTTTTATTATTTATTTATTTTTCATGTAGAGTCGAGTAAATCAGAAATATACATAAACAATTCCATTTTAAAAAAAACAATCCATGAAGAAGTTTGTCTCAAACAAAAGTCAGAATGTATTTAATAGCTCTGAATCACCAGTTTTAGCAGACTGGTACCTTGTAAACACAAGATTGTTTCCCGTAAATGTATTAAAATAAAAACCTGTGCACTCCACGAACTCCATGAAGTAGCGTTAAATCAGCCAATCAGATCAGAGCTTGCAGTTTTCAAAAAGCTCTTGCTGGTTTTGTGTGCAGAATGTACCAACTATCTGTAAATGATGCATGAGTGTGCCATTTGAGCCATTGAGGCTTTCCATGGTCACTGAAAACCTAGAAATATCAGGGAATTTTGAAGTTGCTTTCTTAGACTTGGAAAAGTCACGGAGGTTGGTAAAATCTCAAAAGATATGGAAAAGTTATACAATTCTCTATGGTTTAGATGTTTTTCTGTTTTCTTTGCTCTAAAATATTAAGCTAGATTTTGCTCTTGTGTAGAGTAAAACTTGCTTGCGACCCATAGTAATGTCCGATATGTCAGTAAATCATTATTTTAAGTAAGTTATTTTCGATGAATTAGATCAAAAAAAAATTTAAAAATCTGTATCCAGCAGTCACAAATGCCTTAAAAGATTACGGAAATATCATGGAAATTAACTGATCAAAAAAAGGTAGGAACCCTGTACATATACCCAGAACTTATACTCTATTAAAACATTTTCTACATCTAATGTACAGGCCAGTGATCCACAGTTTCTTTTTCTTGTTCTTCTTCACTAAAAATGAATATCACAGCCAACAGTGAAGATCTGAGCTCGTTATAGCATAAAAATAATAATTTTGTGGATTTTTCAACCCCATCGCTGCATTATTTCACCATTATACACTTCTCGAGTGACTATTTAGCCATTATCACACAGACGTCTCTGTGTGGCCACACGCTGTCTCATTAGCATTAACATGTTGATCTCAGCCCCTTAAAGCACTTGTGTTGGATCTCTGTGCGACTGAGCAGTGCTTCAGTGGTACATTATAAAGGGATTTATGAATGATGGCTTCTAATAGGAGAGCCTATTAGGCGTTTAGTGTGGTCTCCACACAACAGTAATGATGAGGAGGCTTGCCGGGGGTTCCATATAGCAGTCCCTCTTAGCCTACATTAGCATGATGGCTCACAGCCTGTTTTAGCACTAAGTCTACACCGAGTTCCAAACATTGACGTTCCCGGAGCGCTAGCCTAGTTATTGTAGCAGAGAACTCATGATTTCACACAGAAATATTAACACAGAGCTGTGGCGGTAAACGCCATGTGCTAGATTTTATACGGCATGAATAATTCACAGAATAATACTCTTATGTATGCACATGAAAAGATCTTGCAGTGCACATTGAAAGTAGATAAGAAAGTGTGTCATAAATATTGTGCTCACTTTTCTGTGTAGTATGGATGCCCTGAAGAACTAGGTTTCTTTTTTAATCTATTTTCAACATTATTTATTTTTTCTTCTATGTGGAACAACCAACAAGAGAGAAATAAACATATTATTAATCAAGCCATTTTAAAGTGGATTTGAGGACCTTATTTGATACTTTTGATTTGATTATGACTCAATTGGTGGCTTTATTAGTCAAATAACATGGCAACTCTAGCATTCCTAGTCAGTTCCGCTCACAGCGATTCAAAGTATCAGTGCAAAGCCTCCCTAAAGGATTTGCAATGCACAGTATTGATTCTTATGCTGCGTTCCAGAGTTGGGAATATCAGAGTTCAAATTTCCCACTTCACACCTCAGTGTGTTCCAGTCAATCACACGTCACGGTCATATGAACACATACCAAATGCAACACATGCATAAACACATGCACAGTCTTTAAGACGCGAGCTGGCTATTTCACGAGCAAAACTGGTGAAATCATAGGCATTGACTAATACACAAACAATTCCTCTGAATACATTCTTGTAAATGTATTGTATATTCCATATACAGACATTTCCCTTCAGTGAAAAAACATTCAACAGTTTGTTTTTATGCTTCACAAAACTCAGACTTCAACTCCTGATGAGATTCAAAATTGATGAGTACACTCTCTGTCTTAATAATTTTTATGAAATAATAAAAATGATTATATAAATTATTAAATGTTAACCAATTAATTTAACTCATTTGGGAAATCTGGTAATATCTGATACAAGTCTTTGTTTTCTAGGTAGCTATGTAGAAGTTAAAGATCAAGCTACATTGTGGTAGAAGTACAAGTTACATTGTAACAATCTATTTAGTAAGCAACTGTTTAAATGCTAGCCTGACTGGGAATGTTAACCAAACAGCCTATTCGATATGTTAGTGTCTAACTAAAAGGCATTTTTGGGTTGAATTTAATGGAAAAACATGTGAATGGTGCTCAGTTATTCAGAAGAATTTTGAGCAACCTCGAAGGCATACCTAGACGAATGGCTGCAACAATGTGCATACTTTCATAGAAGACAACAGTGACGGTCTATGATGTACTTTTTAGAGGAGGCAAATATATATATAAATCAGTATAGGAAGAACAAAGCAATAAAAGATTATATCTGTACACAGATGATGTCCTATCCTATTAAAATAGTCTTGATAACTACAGATGTGTTATACTATTTCCGCTCATCAGCTCAGCACAGTAAATTATCAGAACGATTATTGCAAACATTTATATATTAAGAGAGGGTCCCATTCCATGTACAGTAACATCTACTCACCTCATAGGCTACTGAATGTGTTGATGAACTCCACTGCTTCGTTGTGTCAAATATATAACCTGTTGCATTATCCACAAGCAAGCTTGATGAAGCGTAAACGTGATACTGAAAGCTGATTGGCTTGAATGGTTACCTCTGATAATAATTGATTTTGCCTTTGTATTTGAATATACATTTTGATTGGTCAGTTTACTAATGAGAGAAGGTTTAATGCTCCTCTGGCATTCATACCGATTCATACAGTAATTTAAACTCATCTGTCTACTAAGCATGAAAGGAAACTAAATAGAAAAACAAGTGTTTCCATTAAAGGCATCTGAGGTGTGTATGTTAGTATTTAAACTGATTAAAACTATGTTCATTTTGAATACATTTTTGAGGAGGTGTCCCGTCCCTTGGTGACCAGCCGCTGCTGGAAAACAATAGTTTTGAATTTTAGGAAGTCGCATGCCATCCGTGTGCATGTCCAGTGTGCGAATCTGGAAAGAAGTAATTTATTTTGTATTTTTTAATTATACACAACATTGGAACTACATGCTAATTGTTAACCGGAAAGCACATTTTTATGCCATTCAGTATAGGGCTGTAACGATCCATCAATGTGGACCGATGTAAGAAAATTTCTGAATGAAACAGATGCATTTCCCCGCCTTTATACCCGTATGTCCGGGGGCGGGACATGCAAATTCTGTCTGCCAACTTCTCATTGGTCTTTTTTCATTGATCAGAGGTATATTCTGCGCTCAAGAGAGACCCCTAGTGTCGCTTCTTCGACACAATGAATCGTTAATTGTGTGGTAATGCTGGTTTAACTAAATACCATAGTTAAACTATATTATCGTAGTGAAATCTTGGTTAATGTTTGTAAAGGTAAACAAAACAGAAGTATAATTATTATCTGTTTAGGCTCACAAATATTTGTATCTGGTCTAGAAATTTTGTGCACCTTCATGTTAACTTTTTATTTATTGTATACCTCTATTCTATTCTGAACACTTTGCACACCATCGTACATTGCATCTACCTCTGTCTTCATCACATTTGGCAGCTGTTAATGTCAAGTTGTGCTACTGAGATCACAAGCATTGTGGTTACAAAATTCAGATTAGCTTTTAAAAATAAACTTAAATGAGCTGAGTAGCCTTGTCAGTTAAATGTAGTGGTAACCTCTGTAAAATTGTGAATGTTAGAACAAGGATGCAAAGGTTTCCTGAAAAAAAGCTGAAAATAATGTTAGAGTCTAACGTCTAATTTTTCCAAGTCGCATTTGTGTTTGTTTTGTAAACAATATTAGTGAATTTCAGGGGACTATGCTGTCTGTTCTGGAAACATATAGATAGTGGTAGAAAACAGAGCCTTCAGCGGTATGTGCTAATTGAATTGGGACTTAAATTCTGTTGGCTTATTTTTTTATTTTTTTTATATTTTTATGCACACATACAGTGAATCATCCCGTAAGCCCCTTGCCGTTGGTTGTGAGGTGATCTTGCTCCACTTTCCCCATGTGATTATGAAATATGACCACCTGCTGGCATTTTACCCTACATTTACATTTACATTTATATTCATTTGGCTAATGCTTTTATCCAAAGTGACTTACAAAAGAGGAATAATACATCATAAGCGATTCATATTAAGGAGACAGCGGTATGAAAAATGCTGCATTATAAAGTTTCACTTGCATCAGAATAGTAGTATCCAAGACAGATGATAGTGCAACAAGAATATATATATATATATTTTCTGAGCAAGAGTGCGATATGGCCCCACATCAGCACTGCTGTGATTCGGCCACAGGCAGAGTGTCATAGGAAATCACAGCAGTGCTGATGTAGGGCCATATAGAATGATTGCTTGAGTGAACTACTTTCTTACACGATGGATCAGAATTTTCCACTGCTGGGTCAAACCAAATGTTGCATCCAAGCCGCCGTAATTCAAAAATGTCACTTCAGAAATAGTATCTAATAGTAAATGTGTGTGTGTGTGTGAGAAGAGAGAGAGAGAGAGAGAGAGAGAGAGAGAGAGAGAGAGAGATGGAGTGTGTGCAATCACCTGTTGCCACACCCAAGCAGAGATGCTGTCAGCTTTCTGAAGGTCAGCTTTCTCAGTGGAAAAATAGCATCCAAGCGGGGGTATTTCTCCCTATTTTGTGGTAGCCGGTGCGCAGGAGTCTATAACTATAGAAAACGCAATATCCTCTACCATTTTAAACAGCACCCATTGTGTAATGAATCACTCTGTTGTGTCTCTCAGCTGTGATGAGCCGTAATGTTGAAGTTTTAAAGCCATTTAAAGCTATTTCCTAGCTTAAGAAGTGTAGTGTAGTAAGTGAAGTGAGCGATCACAAAGAGCTAGAAATAGATAGAAGAACTGTGGCAAATTCTCCATGAAGCTTGGAACATTCTATCTGCCAACAACCAAGAAAAACATGTCGAAGAGAATTGGTGCTGCTTTAAAGGCAAAGGTGGTCACACTGAATATTGATTTAGTTTTTTTATGTTTACTAGACTTTGTTTGACATTAAGTTATAAATTAAAACTATTTATGTCATTATTTTTGAAAACACTGTGAAACATTTTTCTCAAGTGCCTAAAACTTTTGCACAGTACTAAATATATATTTTTTAATGAGTGCATGGTTAAGTGCTCACTGCACTAAATCCCTAAACTGCAGAAGGACTTGTTTATTTTTCCTTATTTTACGAAACACGTTTCACAATTACCATGTGTCGAGGGATAAGGCTAAATGCAAAGACATGGGCAGGCAGGCAGAACTCCAGCTAAATATAGCACAAATGATTAGCTGTGTGGAGACGGACCTTGGTTTCAGATATACTTGGAGAAAGGCAGTTGCTCAATTAGAGGAAGAAACCGTGTCCTTTGAGGTTAAGTAAATAGACAAAAACTAAACTGAACACAAAAACCTTATCAATACTTTTAGTCATTTTACTAGTCATTAAAAGAGATTAGAGTTCAGAACCTTATCTTAGTAAATGTGAAGATGTTTACAATATTGAGCTGCACAGGTTACTAAGAAAGCCTCTTATGCTGGAACCGCACACACACACACACACACACACTCACACAACCACCACCACTTAAATGCCATTAAAAACCTTTCTTTTTTGAACCGAGCTCTTTTATCTGACCAGCTTTATGCCTGTTACAGAAGAGAGCCTTTATCTACTGTTATCAACCACAACCCATCTGCTGCCTGGAACTGAAATAAATGAGAAAGAATGGAATGATAACTATGGACTTTTCAAATGCTTTGCTGTTCATTATGAGTACTTTTAGCATGACCTATTTGAAAGTATTGCTGTAAGTTAGTGCAGAACTTTTGAGCTGAGAACAAAAGATTATTGGCGTAGTTCATGAAAAGAACTCCTCTGAGATCAACACCATTTATGGCTTACAGCAGTGCAAATCCAAACCAAGGAGGTCTATTATACCTGGAGATAAGTATATGTAGGCCTTCCCATTCATCTCAATGGCATAATATTTGCTGGTGTGGGACCCCCCCAGGACTTTTGCAATCTGCTTACTGCCATCTTTGCTCATGGACAATTTATTCTGTGCACAGAATTCTGTGAGCGAATCATCTGAGCCATAAATGCCATGTGAGTAATCACTCTGTAGCTGGAGGACAATAGAGAGTAACAGTTATGTATATGAAAGTATTTTTTTTTCCATAGGCGATCTAATTATTATAACTTTTAAACCTTTAAAGGCAGAACTGTCAGGAACTCTAGGGCTGTTAATCAATAATATATGCTCTTGTTGAAGCCATTAGTCCACGTTATTTGAAACTTCTTTACAAAGATATTAAATAAAAAATCACTCAATTTATTCTAATCAAATTATTTAACAAATCAATTTATTAACAGAATTTGCAATGAGTAACTACATTACCCATTATCCTGCAGAGAAAGATCCACCAATAAAAGCATCAAACAAAGCGCACCAAGCTCTGCAGCGACCACCCACTCCCATTAAGCATATACATAATTGAATCATAATATTGACTTGGCCCTTCTTTTCTTTTAAAAAGGCACAAATTTGGGTTCCAGTGTAGCACTTACAATGGAAGTTAATGGGGCCAATCCGTAAACATTAAAATAATCTCTGTTTCAAAAGAATAGACACAAGATGTAAACTATCATGTGCTAACATGATTTTAGTGTGATAACATCACTTACTAATCTTTTCTGTGTAGTTATAGCAAATGTTACATCTTCCTTGTCATGACGATGTAATGTCAACAAACCCTAAACCCCTAAAACAACTGTAAAAATGACAGTTTTACAGCTCAAATAATACATTAATTTTAACAGAAGAATAAGTGGTTTTCTAAAATTGAACCCACACATTTCATCCTTTAAACCCTCCAAAAATTGGCCCCAATCACTTCCATTCTAAGTGCCTCACTGCCAAAAATGCTGCTGGAACCAAGACTGTTGAAAAAGTGGGCAGGCACGCTTTCTATTACACATTGTGACAGTGTTGGTTGGCAAATGGAACCACAAGAATGTACACAGTCCAAAGCCCTTTGCAAACGGCTATCCGGATTTGTGAAGTAAAAGGCAGCAGATGGGCAAAAGCTCTCATTATAAGCTCTCGAAAAAAAACTAATAAGGCATTGGTAAAACATATACAACATATATATAAAGTAATAAACTATTTGAAATGTATATTGCTTGCAAAAATACACTGCTACTATTGAATGGCTGTCAATGGAGAAACATGATTTTTGCCCCCAAAACTGGTGTAGATACAGCATCTACCAGCAGGATCTACCGAGCCATACCCTGACCCACTTTAGACAGATTTACCTGCATTGGACAACAATGCTAATAATGAGTGCACAAATAATGAGAAACAAAGATGGCAAAGGAAGAAGCAGCTGGTAGAGGTGTTCCGAGTATATCTCAAAATATAACCAGAGATCTACAAGGCTGTTGATGGCAAAATGATTGTGGAAGATGCATTTTTAAACTTCCTCATTGTTAGATGATATTATTGAACTGGCTGTGAACCACTTTTGAGTGGATTGAGATCTCCAAGAAATTTCTTTTTGAACTCTGCCCAAGCTCCACTCAATGCTTTGTAGCACATAAAGGGTCACAAAAAGACGTAAATAACGTTAAGAGTTGTTTGAAATTACTTAATGAGGTTGGTGAAAACATCCTTCACTTTGTGTCTCGTAATTTAGACGAAGTGCTGCATTGAAGTTATGATTGTGGTTTATCAATATTAGAGTTGTGTCATATAACTTGAGTGGCTTGCACCTGAGAAAGAGTGCTGGGGATAAAGCACAACACATTGTTATTGACAAGCACCTGAAGAATACTGATATCATCTGTATACAAGAGACTCTATTACCTAAACAAGATCGAGATAAACTTAATTCTGTTAATAATGATTTGTATGGGACAGGGGAGTCCACTACAGATCTAAGTATGGGAATAGTGCATGTCAGAATACCTGGGGGGATGCCATTTTTGGTATAAGAAGAATGATCTACTGATTAGTGTGATTAGATTAGAGGTAGACTGGTGCATAGCAATTAAAATGGAACATAATAAGAATGTTTTTGTGAAAAATTAAATGTTTATACTTCTTTTGAATATCATAATAGGCTTGCCTTTATAAGTTATTTTATTAAAGAAAGTGTAAATACGTGCATATTTATTGTGGTTGACATGAATGCTGATATCTCAGATAATAACTCCCTATTTGGTCAACCTTTAATCCAATCAAGATTGCAAGTTGTTTCTTTCTAGCAAAGTGTTGTTGCCAGTAGATAGCTACACATATACCAGTGAAGCATGGCATACAACATCTTGGCTGGATCACTGCATATGTACAGCTGATGCTCATGAATGCATGGTAAAAGTTGGTATATTGTATGATCTGGCCACAACAGACCATATACCTGTCTCTATGATATTAAATGTTGACCAGTTATCATAACCATGAACAAAGTGGAAAATGATATTGGGCAAGACATACTGAAGATGATCTCTGCTAAGTGCTTAAGTAATATTGATATACCTTTTGATGCTGTTATGTGTGGTAACATTAACTGTAAGAACCAAAAAACATAGTGATCTATGTATAATGTATATGATAAAATAGTGAATTATAAATAATGGTAGTACATCATTCTGCCAAAAAAGGGCAAAACAACATACTTTCAGGGCAGGATGGAATATATATGTGCCTGAACTACTTGTGGAGGCTAGAGACACTTTAAATTGAGTTTTAGCAGGAAAAGCTAGGCATGGTCCAGAGTCTGAACACAAGAACATACCATTTCTAGTTATAAATATGCTGTACGCTTCATCAAAAGAAATGAGCTGGCCATGAGGGCAAACTCAATGGCCAAAACAATTCAGCAGAATAATGTATATGAATTCTGGAAAGATGATAAGTGTTACGAATGAGGCAGCGAGGAGAGAGGATCTAAATGCAGGACTTCTTTATTAAATGAACAAACAAATAAACAAAGGAAAAACCCTCAATGGGGAAATAAACATAAACAGAGAACTAGGGCAAGGAACACAGACCAGGCTTGAACTACATTCAACGAACGACAAGGAGTGAACAAAAAGCAGAGCTTAAATAACCAGGGAGTGATGACTGAATTAGACACAGGTGAGAACAATGAACAAAATGGCAGTGGTGATGGCAGGTGGATTCTGGGAAGTGTAGTACATTTAACAATGACAAGTGAAACCCAGGGCAGACAACAAGGGAATGGTGACATAGCCCCCCCTCAAAGGAGCGGTTTCCAGACGCTCCTCAGAGAAAAAAAAAAAAAAAATAAAAAATAAAATAAAAATAAAAATCGTCCAAGGAGTGAGGGGGGGGGGTGGAAGCAAACAGACAGACCAGAGGAGCACAAGGGGCAAACAGACAGACTAAGGGAGTACAAGGGGAAAACAGGCAGTCCAAGGGGCACAAAGGGCAGAGAGGCAGTCCAAGGAGGCACAGGGAGCAGACAGGCAGTCCAAGGAGGCACAGGGGGCAGACAGGCAGTCCAAGGGGGCACAAAGGGCAAGGACAGGTTCAGGTGGTCTGGGAGCTGGCCACCGGGCAAGGATAGGTTCAGGAGGCCTGGGAGCTGGCCACAGGGCGAGGACAGGTTTGGGGGACCTGGGAGGAGGCCACTGGACAGGGACTGGGTCAGGGGGCCTGGGAAGAGGCCACAGGACAGGGACCGGGTCAAGAGGAGGCCACAGGACGGGAACAGGGTCAGGAGGCCTGGGAGCTGGCCACAGGGCAAGGACAGGTTCAGGAGGCCTGGAAGGCGGCCACAGGGCAAGGACAGGTTCAGGAGGCCGAACCGTGGGAGGTGGAGCCGTTGCAGGTGGAGGCGTGGAAGTAGGCGCCGTAGGAGGCTCTAGAGGCGGAGACCTGGAAGGCTCTGGAAGCGGAGCCGATGGAGGTGGCACCGTAGGAGGCTCTAGAGGTGGTGCCGATGGAGGTGGCGCCATAGGAGGCTCTAGAGGCGGAGGTCTGGAAGGCTCTGGAGGCGGAGCCGATGGAGGTGGCACCGTAGGAGGCTCTAGAGGCGGAGGTCTGGAAGGTTCTGGAGGTGGAGCCGAGGGAGGTGGCGCCGTAGGACGCTCCAGAAGCGAAGCCCTGGAAGGCTCGAGAGGCTTGAGAGGCGGAGCCAAGGGAGGCTTAGGGGCGGAGCCACAGGAGGCTCAGGGGGCGTAGGCTCAGGGGCGGAGCGGAGCTCAGGAGGCGGAGCTCTGGAAAGCTCGGGAGGCGGAGCTCTGGAAAGCTCGGGAGGCGGAGCTCTGGAAAGCTCGGGAGGCAGAGCTCTGGAAAGCTCGGGAGGCAGAGCTCTGGAAAGCTCGGGAGGCAGAGCTCTCATGGCCACTGGCACTGGCTCTTGGACGGTCGAGGCTACAGGCGCTGGCTCACGGACATCGGAGGCTACAGGCGCTGGCTCACGGACATCGGAGGCTACAGGCGCTGGCTCACGGACATCGGAGGCTACAGGCGCTGGCTCACGGACATCGGAGGCTACAGGCGCTGGCTCACTGACATCGGAGGCTACAGGCACTGGCTCACTGACATCGGAGGCTACAGGCGCTGGCTCACTGACATCGGAGGCTACAGGCATTGGCTGGTTGGCCGTGGTTAGCGGAGGCTGGAGAGCAGAGGCCTTTCTTCTCCTCCTCCTCCGGGCAGATGAAGTTAGCAGCGCTGGTTCATTGACCACGGCAGGCGTGGGGGTTGGCTCACTCACCGTGGCTGGCGAGGAAAGCCCAGAGGCGGGAGCTGGGATCTGGAGAGGTGGTTCCCCGGCAGTGAACTCCTCCAAGATGAGTCCCACGTACTCCCGCCAGGTGCAGTCTCCGGGAGTTCCCACCACCGGTGTTTGGGAACACCGAACCGGTACGCCACCTAAAAATAGGAGAACTCCCGGACAGTCAAGTCCGCCTGTGTCAGCTCCATGAGGAACCCTGCTAGATCCATAGTTGGTCGTTTGTTCTGTTACAAATGAGGCAGCGAGGAGAGAGGATCTAAATGCAGGACTTCTTTATTAAATGAACAAACAAATAAACATAAACAGAGAACTAGGGCAAGGAACACAGACCAGGCTTGAACTACATTCAACGAACGACAAGGAGTGAACAAAAAGCAGAGCTTAAATAACCAGGGAGTGATGACTGAATTAGACAC
This sequence comes from Xyrauchen texanus, assembly GCF_025860055.1. Lineage (NCBI taxonomy): Eukaryota > Metazoa > Chordata > Actinopteri > Cypriniformes > Catostomidae > Xyrauchen > Xyrauchen texanus. The sequence continues at coordinate 25,669,110 of NC_068311.1, forward strand.
AGGTGAGAACAATGAACAAAATGGCAGTGGTGATGGCAGGTGGATTCTGGGAAATGTAGTACATTTAACAATGACAAGTGAAACCCAGGGCAGACAACAAGGGAATGGTGACAATAAGGTTATTAATAACAGTAAGATGCCCTTACCATCCAGTACTGATGGGGTTACTGCAGCTGAACTGTGGAAAAAAACATTAAAGGGATATTTGTAATTGTGTTAAGAGTGATTAATTTAAAGTTCGTGATGTTCTTAACAATGATGGTGTGGTTATTAGACCTGATGAAGTATGCTATACCATTGAGAATTTAGAAAGTAACATCAAAACTTCTGAAATATGCTAGCTAAAGAATCTCAGTGTTACTTGCTGTGTTTTTTCTGGATTGGTAAACAATACAGCACGGAAAATTACAGGCCAATTGCCCTAGATAGCATACTTTCAAAAGTATCAGTACAAATTCTTTTGGATAGGCTTCAAGAATACTTAAAACCACTGAAAATCGATTTGGTTTTAAAAGTAAACATTGCACAGATTTGTGCATATATTTATGTATAACGTGTATACATGTATTATCTTAGTAAATGTGAAGATGTTTACAATATTGAGCTGCACAGATTACTAAGAAAGCCTCTTATGCTGGAACCCATGTACATATTATGTATATATGTCGATTAATTGATTCTAAAAATGTAATCCTAATGGCCTTAACTGACCCCACATTGACACAAGGTATTCCTCTTGTTTTGGAAACAATGAAGCAAAATGTATGTGCTTTAATCACTGTGAACAGTATTGATTACATTTCTGTGTTGTTGTCTACGTGTTGTTTTTGTTTGTATGTTTTTTTTAATATATATATATATATATAAACTCACCTAAAGGATTATTAGGAACACCATACTAATACTGTGTTTGACCCCCTTTCGCCTTCAGAACTGCCTTAATTCTACGTGGCATTGATTCAACAAGGTGCTGAAAGCATTCTTTAGAAATGTTGGCCCATATTGACAGGATAGCATCTTGCAGTTGATGGAGATTTGTGGGATGCACATCCAGGGCACGAAGCTCCCGTTCCACCACATCCCAAAGATGCTCTATTGGGTTGAGATCTGGTGACTGTGGGGGCCATTTTAGTACAGTGAACTCATTGTCATGTCCAAGAAACCAATTTGAAATGATTCGAGCTTTGTGACATGGTACATTATCCTGTTGGAAGTAGCCATCAGAGGATGGGTACATGGTGGCCATAAAGGGATGGACATGGTCAGAAACAATGCTCAGGTAGGCCGTGGCATTTAAACGATGCCCAATTGGCACTAAGGGGCCTAAAGTGTGCCAAGAAAACATCCCCCACACCATTACACCACCACCACCAGCCTGCACAGTGGTAACAAGGCATGATGGATCCATGTTCTCATTCTGTTTACGCCAAATTCTGACTCAACCATCTGAATGTCTCAACAGAAATTGAGACTCATCAGACCAGGCAACATTTTTCCAGTCTTCAACTGTCCAATTTTGGTGAGCTCTTGCAAATTGTAGCCTCTTTTTCCTATTTGTAGTGGAGATGAGTGGGGTCTTCTGCTGTTGTAGCCCATCCGCCTCAAGGTTGTGCGTGTTGTGGCTTCACAAATGCTTTGCTTATTTCAGGCAAAGTTGCTCTTCTATCAGCTTGAATCAGTCGGCCCATTCTCCTCTGACCTCTAGCATCAACAAGGCATTTTCGCCCACTGGACTGCCACATACTGGATGTTTTTCCCTTTTCACACCATTCTTTGTAAACCCTAGAAATGGTTGTGCGTGAAAATCCCAGTAACTGAGCAGATTGTGAAATACTCAGACCGGCCCGTTTGGCACCAACAACCATGCCACGCTCAAAATGGCTTAAATCACCTTTCTTTCCCATTCTGACATTCAGTTTGGAGTTCAGGAGATTGTCTTGACCAGGACCACACCCCAAAATGCATTGAAGCAACTGCCATGTGATTGGTTGATTAGATAATTGCATTAATGAGAAATTGAACAGGTGTTCCTAATAATCCTTTAGGTGAGTGTATATATATATATATATATATATATATATATATATATATATATATATATATATATATATATATATATATATTAGTATATACCTGCACCTATGTGTCTGAAATAAAACGGAATAATAATAAAAATATGCTGTATCTGAAATGTATCATTTTTCTGGCTGTCCACTATATTGTGCTTGAAAATCTAATTTTGCTGTACAATATGTCAGCTCTATCTACAGCCGTACTTATGATTACTTTTAAAGGCAGTGCACTGACATTGGAGCATGCACAAGCGCAAACACACACTCTCGGAATAAAAGCAGATGACACATGTAGACGCTCGCTCAAACACCCTCTTCCCCACCTACTGTGTGGTATTGAACCAGTCTCTAATGGACTAGATTTGAAAGAGGACCACATCTCCACGGAACATTTAGAGAAGACCAAACTCCACACGCAAGTCACAGTGGAGCAGCTCAGCCGAGGCCTGAAGTGTGGGTGGGCAGGATAAAGTCTTGAATATCAAAAGTCAAGCTGGGATCATTATCCCGGCTTAATGCACTCTCTGTTTGGCTTGGTGTGCTCTCACTTTTTATTTCCTTCGAGAGACTTGAGTGCCGTGTTTACTCGCCAATTACCGCTACTCCCCATCGTTAGAGGACGGATCATCTCAATTATACATTTCTCTCATTTCATAAAGGGAGAAATGTAAATGGTGTGTGCCTGGATACAAATCATACACGGCTTAAAGCAGTCTCCTAAAATCAAAGCAGTTTGGCATCACAAACCGAGCCCACTTTTAGCAGCCCCCACTGAGAGTGTTCGTGTGAATTCTAGACTACACGCTAGTTGGTCGTGAGCACATGTTTGAGCTTGTTAGATTTAGCAGTGATGAGTGAGCTAAACACCTGCACATTTTGTCGAAGTCTGTTAGATTTGACATCATCAATGCTAGTGTACTTCTAAATGTTGACAAGCAGATATACACATTTTGGATGTTAAAATTAATAGATGCACCAATAAGAGCTATTTTAAATGATACAGATTTGAACAAAAAGCAATATTTTGCCACTTCATTCTGTAATCAGATCACTGTTTTACTTAGAAATTATTATTACATTTAAAGCTTTTTTTACTGGTCTAAAAACAATACATTTCAATTGTTGAACACATGATAGGCCAACATTTTAAAGAGAGACACAATGAACGATAATATATATATATATATATATATATATATATATATATATATATATATATATATATATAGATAGATAGATAGATAGATATAGATATAGATATATAGATATATAGATATAGATATAAATATACAAATGCAGGTCTCCAGATATATATATATATATATATATATATATATATATATATATATATATATATTATATATATATCTGGAGACCTGCATTTGTATAACTCAAGTCTGAAGGACTATAAAGACATTTTTATAGGTAAACTCCTGCAGAGAAAGTCTGGTGTCTCATAGCAGTCATAGTGTGCATGCACCAACCGCATGTGTATGCACACAGTTATATAGAGAGGCTCTATATACTATGAGAGGCTCAAGTTCGACTGTTCACAGACACTGAGAGTTTGCGTCAAAATTGAAGTATACCTAGGGCTTTACATGTTCTTAGGAGTGCCAACCCTTTTACACTGGCTATCATTATTCCTAAATACAGAATAAGCTGCCTGATTGGCTTGCGAGTTTACAGCGTAGTTACCCATATTTGGCTAGAGTTGATTTGAATAACTGATTACATATATGAGGAAATTACAGGGCCATTGTCACTGAGCTAAAGAGAGGAACTAACATTTAATAACCCAAGCCTTCAAAACACCAATCTACATCAGCTGTTAAATACAGAAGTGCTGCATTGGGTAATGGAATGATCAAACAGCACCGTGACACCCTACTAGAATATTGGACACAGCTCTTTGCTTCTCTGTCTTTTTAACCTCATGCTGGGGTGCAACAAAACGGACGGATAACACAGAATCACTGAGGCCAAGCCAAATGTGAGTCAGACTTGACAAAGAGACTCCTGTTCTCCCTAGGCAGCTGGGCTCATTCTATAGATGCGCTGCAGAGAGAACCGCCATGTACATAGACACTAATCTGCGCCCTGCGTCAGACTAGAAAGAGGGAGGGGGAAGGAAGAGAGAGAGAGTGTGTGTGCCCAGTGATCTAAAGCTGGTATGATGAGAGGATATTGCATTGTTAAGCTGAGCTTCTACCACATCAGCTTTGGAGTCAGCACTTATTCCTCTTGCAAGAGATAACACTTTTAGATGTATAAGATCAATGATGGTTCACATTTAAATACAACATGACTGAATATTCCCCCAATATGGTTGGGGGGAGGGTTGAGATTGTTAGGATTGAGAATGATGTACAACTAAACGCTGTCAGGATATATGCATAGGCAAGTTCAATGACAATTCACTTAATCTTTTTATGAGCACTACAGAAAAGAATGGATAATAAAAGCAAATTCTATTATGTATTCTCTTTCAGTGGTGGTGGCTTACTGGGCTAAAGCACAGTGGGGATCGGAACAGCAACCTTCTGATTAACTGTTAATCAGAAGGTTGCTGGTCCGATCCCTACTGCCACCACCATTGTGTCCTTGAGCAAGGCTCTTAACTCCAGGTTGCTCCGGGGGTATTGGCCCTGTAATAAGTGCACTATAAGTCTCTTTGGATAAAAGCGTCTGCCAAATTCATAAATGTAAATGTTTGAAGGTTCAAATTTCATCACCGTTTTGCCTCTTGGGAAAAAGGTTATGCATCTGAGCTGACATGACTTCTGTAACAGCTTTTTTTTTGTAAAGTCTGTAGATTTGACTGCACCCATCAGCTAAGCAATTTGCATAAATACATTTGAGGGAATAAGTTGCTATAAAATTTGCTCCTTCAAAAATGGCTAGTTCATGTTTTGAAGAAGAGTGAAACAACTTCCAGACAAGCTTAAACACGCGCGCACCTCCAGAGCTGGACTACGGATAGCTTGACGAGCACCGATGCTGTTGCATGTGTTGAGTGTTGTTAAACTCACCACTGAGTTTTGCTCAGAGAGTGTTTGGATGTTTACCGTGATTTTATCTAAATCATTTGGAAGATAAGATAAAAGTGATTGGCAGGCCGCATCAAATCACTGACTTACATTAAATAAAGACATTACATCGTACCGGGAGAATCTGAGAAGTGGTGGTATGCAAGAAAATCTGCCGGTTCTCTGTAGACTAAATTAGAGAAAAGCAGATACTGCATACCAGTGAGTACCTTCCCACTTCAAGCACTGTTTAAGCAGAAACAAAATGTGCACATGGCAGTGTCTGCACAAAATCATAGGAAATATGAATAAGAGCATTTTTTTTTTGCTTGGCTTGGCTTGGCTTTTATCCCAGTAAGTGACATGAATGTCTAATTAAGACATTTGAATTAGGTTCATGGAGTGGAGAGGTCATCAGGCTGAGAAAACAAGAGAGAGAGAGAGAGAGAGAGAGAGATTAAAACATGAAGTCCTTGTTGTATATGCAAGAAACCAAGAGCAAAGTTTAAAAACAGCTTGTATTTGATTAATTTATAAGATCTTGCAGTTTGAACAGTCACTCCAAAAAATTGGATTTGAGGAAATATCTGATTTATCCTGCAGTGTGAACAAAGCCATTTTGTCTGTGTTATTTACTTGGCACCATCGCCTGATGACCATATGTAACATTGTGCTTTATGTGGATTAACTAATGATCTTAACAACCAATTACCTTGTGTGTTGGCTAGTTTAAAAGATAATCACCTCTTCTAAGTAATAGGATGTGATATTTAATGTTCTGTTATTTATTTATTTATTTTGTGAAGTTATAATTGAAAATGCGGCATATAACCAACATCAACATAAATGTCAAAGACATTTACTTAGCTATTAGTCTCTGTAAATTTGTCTGTGAGTAATATAAATAGTCTGGTTGTATTCTACTCTTTCAAGATTTCCATTTGATGAGTTTGATGTTTTTATTGATTGCAATAATATTTAAACTACATCAGAACACTTCTGATTTGTCTGCAAATTTAAAAGCACTTGTTCTGTTTTAGTCATATTGTCTGCATACGTTCACGATGGTTACAAGGGCAAAAGGGGTTTTACTTTTAGTAAATTACAATGAAAAACATACAAAATGATACCATTCACACTCCGACTACACCACCCTGGGAATTTCACCCAGATAAATAGAATAAACCACCTACAAAAGGCATACACAGGTTTGTATCATGACAAGAGTCAGAAACATTGGTCATGATACAAAAATTGTCTTTATTGACAAATCTTATATAAAAACAATATTAAAATGGATACTGCAACATTTGTTTGTTTGTGATCACTGCACTTCACCATACATGTGCACACACACACACACACACACACACACACACACACACACTGATGTAAATACAAATCACAGCACACAAAGAGGAAGATACCACCACCTCAAATAGAGCCAGCCCTCTGCCCCAGGTGCTCAGACCCTACCAAGACACAGAAAAAGGCACATCAGAAATAAATAGTCACTTTAGGAGCTGGATGGATTATCAACCTCAGTCAGCCAGCCAAAAACACAAACAAAAATAAATCAAATATTACAAATTAATGAGTCAATCAATAAACAGTTGTTTGAAACAAAACACAATATAATCAAAATTATATATCTATCAAAACATCTAATACGACTGAAGCAAATAGAAACAAAAACAAACTAGAAAGAAAACCACAAAAACAAAAGAGTTAGAATTAAAGACAAAGCAATAGACTGTTCAAACTTTAAAGACAATCTTCTAAATAAATAAACAAAGCCCCCAATTTGGAAATAGAACAGCACTGAGCACCCCGACTGGAATGCAGTTACGGGCCTTCACGAACCTATTAGCAACCTGAGATTGTTACACTGCCAGATGCATCCCTCCCAGCCTAATATACACATAATATATATACACATATTATAATATATATATATATATATATATATATATATATATATATATATATATATATATATATATATATATATATATATATATATATATATGTATATATATATATATATATATATATATATATATATATATACACACATACATAAAAGATACATTCCGATCATCGAGAAAATGCAATTCACTGAAAGTGACGCATACAGGCAGCACATATGCTTCCATTTTATAGCCCAGGGGTTGCAGCTGATAGGCTAAAATGTCAAATAACAATATTGAAAGCAAATCGCCCCTCCTGCCCCACATGCATTAAACAATACCTATTTTGTTTTGGTTAAGACTGTAGTTATTCATATTTTGTCAATTGTTTTTTGTTTCCTTGCCATCAGTGCTTAAATGTTTAAATCATCATTATTCAAAGGCAGTACTGCTAGTTCTATGACCATTGGGTTTTGAAATATGGCCTTTATATGTTCTTGAAAGTTTGTGACTTGTCATTGGTATCTCGAAATCACAGAGTTTACATTTCTACAGCAAGATCACCCTGATACAAGTCATTAAAATGGTGCAATCACAAAAAAAATAATACAAAAAATAAACACATAAATAAAAAAACCTGTGCTGGTGCATTCAGAATTAATTTGTGCAGTGGTATGGATTTAGTGGCGTGAATAAAAATTCAGTGCTATGGTCCAGTGGGACATATATAACCACAAAACTGCAAGTAGCAGACAACTGTAAAATAAATACTTGAAATAATAACAAGGATTTGTTTCCAAAAAAGAACAGAACTAAATATATTTTGTATGGCAGCTATTATCAAGAGTGATGGTAGAGACATTCAAACAGCGTGACACTTCTGGGTCGTTATTAATGTCCTCTCTCTTACCGGATTCCATTTTCTTTGCTTTCCATTTGTTTTCTGAGTTCAAAAAAATGGAGTGCAAATCCACCGTCTAGCTCTTGTTTTCTTCCTGCAAAGGCATTGGCCTTCTTGTCCCGAGAGGCGAAAAATCCAGACAGACATGCTTTGTGTCTCATGTAAATGTCTCTCCCCCTCTTCTCCTTTCACAGGTGGATGGAGCTCCAACATCGGCAGCGCTGTCAGTCTTGGCTCTGAGCCTTACATACTCTCATGTTCCTTGGCCCATAACTCCAGTTTCAACTTTCTGCCAACCTGTCCACATGTAGCAGCCGCAGTGTACACCTCTGCTCAGCTCAAACACCGCCTGTGGAGCCTTCATGAGCATCGCGAGCCAGTCCACGCTTCTCAGATAGAGGTACAGTTTGAATCACACCACAGGAAAGAGGTAGAAAGTGTCAGCACTGTCCTAGATATGGAACTTAACATACTTGAAATAATAAATTGGTATGAATTTTAATGTTGGCTGCTCTGTTGTCCAGATTTCATAAGACTATGAGGTGAATTCACTAAACTATTGCATCAGTTTTGGTCACATTATTATAGTGCAAAAACCTGCATCTTATTCACTAACCACCCACAATACAGTTTGACTAGGCACTATCAGCTCTGATATGGTGCTGTGAGTATTTAAAGGAATAGTTCACCAACAAATTAAATTCTGTCATTATTAACTAACCCACATGACTTGCTTTCTCCTGAACATTCTTCTGGTATTTTAAAGGATATAGAGAATGCTGATTTCCGTTCAATAGCAGTAGGGCCTCACCAAAGGTGTCATAAAAGTTGTCTATATGATTTGTATGTCACATTCCAAGTCTTCTGAAGACAAACGATCCATTTGTATGATGGACAGACAGGTTTGATGTTATTAGCTGGGTTTCTATCAAAATGTTTCAAATTTTTTAAATGTATTTCTTCAAATGTGACTAAAGAAAATATTAACAGTTGCGCATTTCCATCCACGATATCATGCTATTTATCTTGAGGAACCCCGCCTTGTCATGATGGAGCATCTGAATTACCTCCTTGCTTAAGGGAGAGTTTTATTTGTTTTGATTGGTGCAACTGCACCTCGTTTTATTAAATGATAAACACAGCAGAATAAGTATAATATCTGATGTAATGATGGCTGAAATGGCTGTGATGTCCACACACTGCCAGCCTCTGCATACCTGGGCATGCCTGCCCACTTTAATGACCTGTAGGTTCAGCATAACATGTTGACATGTTAACACTTTATAATAATACAATTAAGTGGCTCTGTGTGGGGTGGTCAATTTACCAGCAGAAATGACCATCGAAAGTATCATTTCTATGACTGTAATGCAAAATCCTTATTCCAAATAAGCACTATATTAAAATAATTAAATAATTTGGATTTGTAGTTACACTTTTGTGTTATTCAAGGAAAACAAGTTGGGTGCCACTGCTCTATGAGACATTTAGGATTGATTTTTACAAACCCAATCCAAACCACATCCACATGTGGTTTGAAATCCAATTAAAATTGGATTTGTGAAAATGTGTTTCAGTCTGAACAGTCAGATCGGATTTCAGGCAGATTTTTCCTTATCCAGAATGTAGCATTACACAGAAGCATCACATACGTTTTGCAAGTATGGCAACCGATATATATATATATATATATATATATATATATATATATATATATATATATATATATATATATATACACACACATACCTGTACCGGATATTGATTGCACTACCTTAGCAAACAGATTTCATTACATTACTTGCACAATAGGACAAAGTGCAGACAGCCTGTCTAATATCAGATAAAATAAATATTAATAATAATGCTAATAACATTTTGAATTGGGTGTTAAGCAGCCTTATATATTTCTTTCTTAATAATTCAGAAATAATTGGAAACAAGGAAGTTTATCAAAAAAACACTATGTCAAGCATTATTTGCTGGCATCTAATCATCTAAATATGGTGTTTACATAATCGAGTTGTAAGGTACACCAAGCTCTACACATGATTAATTTTAGATCTGACCTGGTGAATAATGCTGTTTTTGATTGGCGATATAATAGACAAAAAACAGAGATAGGCTGTTAGAGTTTACTTTTCTATTAGAATAAGAATCTATAAAGTTAATACTAAAAATAAATTTGAAAAAAACATACGCCCTAGCTGATATTCTTATACTTAATGGGTTTCATCCTTTATCTATGCAAGTATTTTCATATTTTTTGTTATTAAATATCCTCCCTCAGCTTTCTGTTACTTCGCCATAGTCATTATTCATAGCTCATAGAGATATATCTTTTGCTTTCACAGTCTTATAAGATCATATATATATATATATATATATATATATATATATATATATATATATATATATATATATATAATATTTTGACTGTGATAGAAAATTAAGCAACATTGAATATATCACAATTATTTTTTAATAATACATTTTCCTAAAGCGAGTGCCATTAGACTAGTTTTACGATGCCTTCTTGTATTGCAACATACAAGTTTGAGAGCATTAAGGCAGAGATATTGTAATAGCGCCAATAATTTAAACTTCAGTCTCGAAATTGCATTTGGTTAATTTGATGCTAGAAAGGTTGATTCGTTCCCCTAAATAATATAATATGAATCAAATAAATAGATTGTTTGCATCATCATTAAAAAATACTTTTTGCAGGATTTTGCAGGATCCATTTTCCATGTATTAAACGTTTTTTGTACCATACGGGTATAAAGGGAAGCGGACGTGCGTCTCTCAGTCAGATTTTTTGGGCAAATCTGCATGAAATCCGATCTGACTGTTCAGACTGAAACACATTTTCACAAATCCAATTTTAATTGGATTTCAAACCACATGTGAATGTACCACCTGCGGTCGTAGACACAATCAACCAAGCCAGAGCTCCCTCTACCAGGCAACTTTACGCCCTAAATTGGCACTTTGCAAATTGTTGTTCTTCCTGGTCTGAAGGCCCACAGAGATGCACAGTTCGGTCAGTGCTTTCATTTCTGCAAGAGAGGTTGGAGGGGAGGCTGTCCCCCTTCACCTTGAAGGTGTATGTAGCCGCTATCGCGGCCCACCACAACGAAGTGAATTGCAAGTCCTTGGGTAAGTACGACTTGATTTTCAGGTTCCTTAGATGCACCAGGAGGCTGAATCCTCCCCGGCCAAGCTTGTTCCCCTCCTGGGATCACTCAGTGGTCCTCTAGGGCCTTCAGAGACCCCCTTCGAGCCACTTGACTCAGTTCAGCTCAAGGCCCTCTCCTTGAAGACGGCCCTCCTGATAGCAGTAAGAGATGGCATTCCCTTTCCGCCGTCCATTGAATCAGACAAAGAGCTGCTCAGAACATCTAAAGCTCTGTATGCGGACCAAATAGATACGCAAAGCCTTTACCGGACACAGCAACGAAACCTTGCAATCCAGAGGTAAGCGAGGCTTTCAAGAAAGACCCCTTGTGTCACTACATTCGACACGGCTCGTTCCCTGAGGTAACAACAGTAACTATGATCTTGACGTATGACGTATGACATACTAGTGCATATAATTTACAATGTTTTTCATAATGAGATACAGTATATGGAATATGGTTTAAAGGCTAAAAAAAATTAAGATGTATTTTTTTAGCTATATTGCTAAGCCCTACCTAGCACACGTCAAGGTCAACTGTTAAATAAAGGGCAAAATCGAACCTGAAGCCAATAAGTATGTATGTTCCTTCTGGGAAACAGTTGTTCCACGGTCTAGCACATATCCTACCTGGCATAATTCAAGGTGAAGGGTTCTTTAATGCACCAGAAAACCAGATGCTTTCAGAGCTGACTTCTCAGGCCCTGTGGGTAATGGCCCCAGTCCAGAACAATGGCAGCTGTCTTTAAATGGTCCGAAACATAATTTTTCTTTGGATTGATATGGACAAAAGGCCAAAGACATATATAAAGCCCATTTTTGCTGTGAATGGCTTGAGTAAAGAATGCACTGGTAATGTTTCTCTTAAGATCTTTTCCTTGTCTATTATCTCATTTATTTAAAGACCCTTTGAAATCAGCATTAGAGTTGTGTGTCTTTTAGTCCATGTGTGTTTGCTTTGAGGTCATCTAGAAGTTAGCGTAATCCTAAACACTGGCAAAATTTACTTTTAGCAGACAGATGCAAACGTACAGTCATTTTCTTCCAGGAAAATAATCAAAAATATTGACAACTCATCACTATACATTTTTTATTTTAATAAAAAAAAAATTTGCACTACTCAGATTTTTTATCCAGTCAGAGTTTCTCTAGAATGAGAATATTATTCCCCATAAAACCACCTGCAAACGACCAGCAAATAGCAAATCACGGTTCATGACTGTGACTAATGTTGCCTTCATGTGCTATTGAAAATATCCTACTTTCCACTTCTGAAGTAATAATTGCATTCATGTTCTTTGTTGTCAGAGTAATACATATACAAGCTATTTCCACTGTGTTAAAATGTAATAATCTTATAATTAGCTGTGTTCAAAAATATCTCAGAATTTCCCAGTCAAAACAATGACTTGAGGGGTAGTTCATCTGCAGCTTCAGAGTGGGAAACTTGTATTTATGTAATTCTGATAGCATGTGAATGCAGCATAAAGCCATCTTCAATATTTCCTGCCCAAGACATTTTTCTATAAATCATCTTTATATATTATATTTTTTTGTAAATTGCAACTAAACCTGACAGCCAGTGACCATGATTTATTGTTGTATAGAAAAGAGCAGCTTTTACATTTTGATTGAATTTCTAGTTTCATGGGAGTTGGTAGAAGACAGGGGCGGAAGAATACATAATGGCACTGATTTTTGATGTATACTGATATATACGCTAAAAGAGTATATTTTCACTATTAGAGCAAAACACATTTACGTGAATGTCTGTCTTTTAAAAACGCGTCTTTTTAAAGATGCCATTCCGTCTTTGTGTAGTTCCTGGATGCGGTCGTTATCTCTCCGCCTCCGACAGCCATGGGCGCTGACTCACGTGTCTGGGCAGCAATCACGTTGAGGCAGCGTACGTGGATGGTTCATGTTCTCATTGCAAGAACATGACCATGACAATGTGGCAGTCATGGTTTTCCTTCTCCCAGGGGAAAGCCACACCCCATGCCTTGTACCTACGTGTATGAGGCCGGCTCGGCTGGTGCTGGATGTGATTTGGGGACTGGAATGGGCACGGTCTCGCCAGGTAAATCCCCGCAGACCTCCCATTCCCCAGCACGTTTGTTTGCCCCCGTCGAGTTCCGAGATGAGTCTGTCTCTTTCGGAGCTTACGAGCAGGATGAGCCCTCGATCGTTTATCGGAGAGCGCACTGACGATGTTGGACGCCGAGTATTCGACTGGGCTGCCACCTTCAGGTCTGCCCGCCCAGTCTGAGGCCGACGCAGAGCTGATCGCCATGCTTGCCCGGGTCGTGGCTAGATGATTGTTTCTTAGGTTCAGGGAGCCTCTCACAGCCTACAGCCCGAGCCCAGTCCTCGGACCCAGCATAGAGCCCCCTGCAGGAAGCTGGGCCCCCCCACCTCACGGCCTGGCACTAGGACCCAGGGAGCAAGGCGTCTGCTGGAACCCTGGAGCTGGTGTCCAGACCACTCAGTACCATGGTGGAGGGCCGAGAGGTAAGCCTTATGTTTCCTTTTGTTTTGTGTTTGCCGCACCCCGAACAGGCTATGGTACCCACATTTTAAAAACGCAGATTCCTCACTCCTTGGGTCACACAGTCAGTGTGACGAGTTTCGAGGATGGCCCAGAAGGCCCTTCTCCTCATTCGCTGACCTGCCCTATGCCAGGTACGCGGAGCAAGGTAAGTGCTTCAAGGTTCCTCACAGCACAGCCACCACAGGACCCTTCGTGCAGAGATCGTGACCCTTCTATGCAAGGACACAATAGAGCCTGTCCATCCAGCCGAGAGGAGGAAAGGGTTCTACAGCCCTTATTTCATCATGCCAAAGTAAGGCGGTTTGTTGCTTCCAATCTTGGACCTGCGAGTTATGCACCGGGTCTTACACAGACTCCCGTTCAAGATGCTGACGCAGAAGCACATTTTGCCATGTGTCCGGCATCAAGATAGGTTCACGGCGGTAGACCCAAAGTATGTGTACTTTCACGTCTCTGGTTTACCTCGATACAGACCCTTCCTATGGTTTGCTTTTAATGTCTGGGAGTACAAGTACAAGGTCCTCCCCTTTGGCCTGTCCCTGTTCCTTCACATCTTCAAGAAGGTCGCACAGGCAGCTCTTGTCCCATTAAGGGAAGTGGGTGTCTGCATACTCAACTACCTCGACGACTGGCTGTTTCTACCACAGAGAGTTGATGTGTGCATACAAGGACCTGGTGCTCACGCACCTCATCTGTCTAAGGCTTTGGGTCAACATGGAAAAAGTAATCTCACGATGATAGCATGCCTCACAAGCGAGTGTGTGCAGTCGGTGCTGAACTGCCTGAATTAATTCAAGCGGAGGACATTGTTTCCACTGAAACACTTTCAGAGGCTTCTGGGGCATATGGCATCCTCGGCGGCAGTCACGACAATCGGGTTGATGCATTTGAGACCACTTCAGCACTGGCTTCAGACTTGAGTCCTGAGATGGGCATGGTGCCACAGTACACATCGCGTGGCCATCACGCCGGTCTTTCGCCACTTGTTCAGCCCATGGAGAGACCTTGCGTTTCTGCGGGCAAGAGTCCCCTTACAGCAAGTGTCCAGGATGCCGTGGTCATGACAGACACCTCCAAGTTAGGCTGGGTGCTGTGTGCAACGGGCACGCAGCCACTGGCTCCTGGACAGGACCACGGCTGTGTTAGCACATCAACTGCCTCGAGTTGCTGGCTGTACTGCTCGGAGGCTATTTCCAATGATCCGGGGCAAGCACGTGTTTGTCCAGATTGACAACACTGCGACGGTAGCATAAATAAATCACCAAGGTGGCTTACGTTCTCGTCGTATGTCACAACTCCCCTGCCATCTCCAACTCTGGAGTCACTGAGGGCCACTTACATCCTGGGCAGCCTCAACGCTGCAATGGACTGGCTGTCACGGCAGCAGAGAGTGGAGACTCCACCCCCTGGTGATCCAGTTGATCTGAGGTTGATTTGGCAAAACACAGGTATACCTTTTTTGATTCCCGGGAAACATCCCACTGCCCGCTCTGGTATTCCTGATGGGAGCCCCATGGGGACAGACATGCTGGCACACAGCTGGCCCCGGGGGCTGCACAAATACGCGTTACCCCCAGTAAGCCTACTTGCACAGACCCTGTGCAAGGTGAGGGAGGACGAGGAACAAGTCACCCTCGTGGCCCCATACTGGCCCACCCAGACTTAGTTCTCGGACTTCACACTCCTCGTGACAGTACCTCCCTGGAAAATTCCCCTGAGGAAGGACCTCCTCTCACAGATGAAGATGAACTCCGAGATGAAGTTCGGCAGTTGCCTGGAGTTTGGTCCGGACTGTTCTCACGTGGTCTTGTGATCCCGGCCAGGCTATGTGCCCAAGGTTCCCACAATGCTCTGAGCATCTCATTGTCTACTTTGACGGGCAGCGGAAAGGGGATGCTGTCTCCAAACAGAGGTTTGCCTACTGGATTATGAACACCATCATGTGGGCATACCAGGCCCAGGCCATTTCTGCCCCTTTGGGACTACGAGCATACTCTACGAGGAGTCTGGCATGCTCGTGGGCACTGGCCAATAGCACTTCTCTAGCAGACATCTGCAGGGCAGCAGGCTGGGCAACACTAAATACCTAAGAGGCTTTATGGTTTGCGTGGGGCTGCTCCCATTCTAGTTACGTCTCTTCCCCCCCTCAGGAATGTGAGGAACTACATGACGTCTTTTGGGGCATTGGGGAGGCTAAGTGCAGACTGATACACCTGCGATTACGCACATAGCAGCTTGCTTGCACCTGCATCGGCAGTTTGCATAACACAGTTCAGCTGTTGTGTCATTTTTGATTAGGGACCCCTAGTGTCACTACATCGACACAACATCGAGTGAGTGACAGAAGGGTAACGTCTCGGTTACTTTTGTAACCTCCGTTCCCTGATGGAGGGAATGAGAAGTTATGTCCCTCTTGCCACAACGCTGGAATGTCTGGGACCCTGCCTGGGCTCCTCAGCACAAAACCTGAATGAGTGGTTGCAGCCAGCTCCTTTTTTACCCATATATCCGAGGTAGTGGCATGGTATTTTTGAAGAGGAGAAAGCACATTCACTCGCATGCATGTTTGCTAGATTGCATAAATTAAGTATGAATTCATTTAAAATTAATATTTCCAATTTTTGCAAGTATAAATCACTGATTGGTGTGTTGCATCTATTATCTGGCAACCCTGAGCATATTAAAAGCGGCTGGTGTTGGTCCACTGTGCTTTATTAAGTCCAGAGTCAACGCAGCCGTCTACCGGGACATTTTTTAGCTGCAGCCAGCTCCTTTTTTACCCATATATCCGAGGTAGTGGCATGGTATTTTTGAAGAGGAGAAAGCACATTCACTCGCATGCATGTTTGCTAGATTGCATAAATTAAGTATGAATTCATTTAAAATTAATATTTCCAATTTTTGCAAGTATAAATCACTGATTGGTGTGTTGCATCTATTATCTGGCAACCCTGAGCATATTAAAAGCGGCTGGTGTTGGTCCACTGTGCTTTATTAAGTCCAGAGTCAACGCAGCCGTCTACCGGGACATTTTAGAGCACTTCATGAGTGGTGGTGGCGTAGTGGTTAAAGCACAGGGCTGTTAATCAGAAGGTCACAGGTTCTAACCCCATGGCCACCACCATTGTGTCTTTGAGCAAGGCATTTAACTCCAGGTTGCTCCGGGGGGGATTGTCCCTGTAATAATTGCACTGCAAGTCGCTTTGGATAAAAGCGTCTGCCAAATGCATAAATGTAAATGTAAATGTAAAAGCTTGAGGTTGCTTGATTGGTCCCAAAGCCAGATAAATGTAAGATCTAAAAAACCTTCATGATAAATCGACCCACGGGCAGTAGTTTGCACAGGTCTGCAATTGAGGGTGTTTAAAGGCTCTAAATGTATTATACAGGTGAAACTTGAAAAATTAGAATATCGTGCAAAAGTTCATTAATTTCAGTAATTCAACTTAAAACTAATATATTATATAGACTCATTACAAGCAAAGTAAGATATTTCAAGCCTTTATTTGATATAATTTTGATGATTATGGCTTACAGCTTATGAAAACCCCAAATTCAGAATGTCAGAAAATTAGAATATTGTGAAAAGGTTCAGTATTGTAGCCTCAAAGTCTCACACTCTAATCAGCTAAACACCTGCAAAGGGTTCCTGAGCCTTTAAATGGTCTCTCAGTCTGGTTCAGTTGAATTCACAATCATGGGGAAGACTGCTGACCTGACAGTTGTGCAGAAAACCATCATTGACACCCTCCACAAGGAGGGAAAGCCTCAAAAGGTAATTGCAAAAGAAGTTGGATGTTCTCAAAGTGCTGTATCAAAGCACATTAATAGAAAGTTAAGTGGAAGGGAAAAGTGTGGAAGAAAAAGGTGCACAAGCAGCAGGGATGACCGTAGCCTGGAGAGGTTTGTCAGGAAAAGGCCATTCAAATGTGTGGGGGAGCTTCACAAGGAGTGGACTGAGGCTGGAGTTACTGCATCAAGAGCCACCACACACAGACGGGTCCTGGACATGGGCTTCAAATGTCAAACGTCTTACCTGGGCTAAAGAAAAAAGAACTGGTCTGTTGCTCAGTGGTCCAAAGTCCTCTTTTCTGATGAGAGCAAATTTTGCATCTCATTTGGAAACCAAGGTCCCAGAGTCTGGAGGAAGAATGGAGAGGCACACAATCCAAGATGCTTGAAGTCCAGTGTGAAGTTTCCACAGTCTGTGTTGGTTTGGGGAGCCATGTCATCGGCTGGTGTTGGTCCACTGTGCTTTATTAAGTCCAGAGTCAACACAGCCGTCTACCGGGACATTTTAGAGCACTTCATGCTTCCTTCAGCAGACAATCTTTATGGAGATGCTGACTTCATTTTCCAGCAGGACTTGGCACCTGCCCACACTGCCAAAAGTACCAAAACCTGGTTCAATGACCATGGTATTACTGTGCTTGATTGGCCAGCAAACTCGCCCGACCTGAACCCCATAGAGAATCTATGGGGCATTGCCAAGAGAAAGATGAGAGACATGAGACCAAACAATGCAGAAGAGCTGAAGGCTGCTATTGAAGCATCTTGGTCTTTGATAACACCTCAGCAATGCCACAGGCTGATAGCATCCATGCCACGCCGCATTGAGGCAGTAATTAATGCAAAAGGGGCCCAAACCAAGTACTGAGTACATATGCATGATTATACTTTTCAGAGGGCCGACATTTCTGTATTTAAAATCCTTATTCTAATTTTCTGAGATTCTGAATTTGGGGTTTTCATAAGCTGTAAGCCATAATCATCAAAATTATATCAAATAAAGGCTTGAAATATCTTACTTTGCTTGTAATGAGTCTATATAATATATTAGTTTCACCTTTTAAGTTGAATTACTGAAATTAATGAACTTTTGCACGATATTCTAATTTTTCGAGTTTCACCTGTATGTCACCAGCCCCAATTCTACAGATTGGGCCTGGTGGCATATAATACAATTTAATCACACAGATGGGAAAAACGGTCGCAAAATGCAACCATTTGGTTGCAGTCTGGATTAAAGGTTGTGTTAGTGCTTCACTGGCTAATGTAGGCCTGCTGTAGTACTGTATGGATAAGACAGTGCATGGGTGTGATCTGTTTGAATGAAAGATGCTCTAAAAATCAGTATCCAGTGTATTGCAAAAGAATATTGGCAAATACAAATACATATTTTATTTTAAGCTTTTCAATTGTTTGCCTCCTATCGAAAATGCTTGGGACTCTCGTTTCTGCGTGCCATGTAAAATGCCCTTAACGCTGTGTATCATTAGTGGGTGCATTGCACATCTTGTAGAATATTAGCTGTGCACAATTTTACAGCATGTGATCCATTAATTCCTGTCATTCCCATGTAAATACATTGATATTCAATACACACTTGCTGTACATGTTAAAGATGCGCCAAACCTGTTGAACATGTACCTCAGCATGTCATTAATCAGGGCCTGGAAAACTGCAGGGGTGTTGGTAAGCTCGAAGGGCATAATAAGATACTCATTGTGACCAGTGGGGATGTTTAAGGTAGTATTCCATTCATCCTCCCCCCTTATACTCACCTGATGCTAAGCATTGTGAAAAGATCTAATTTGGTGTAGTTGTTGACTCCCTGCAGGAGCTCAAATGCAGTAGCCATAAGGGGAAGGGGATACTGGTTCCTCACCATGATTTTATTCAAGCCCGTTTTGTCGATGCACGGCCTCAGCCTGCTATCATTCTTGCCCACAAGAAGTACCCTGTTCCGGCCGGTGATATTGATGGATGGATAAATCCAGAGGCCAGAGCATCTCAGATATATTCATCCATGGCTGCATGCTCTGGGGGGGATAAAGACTAGATTTGGCCCCTGGGAGGGGTTGAGCCCAGGAGTAGCTCAATGGTGCAGTCATAGGGCCGATGAGGGGGAAAGGATATGGCTCTCTTCTTGCTGAATACCTCTCTAATATCAGAGTACTGGGATGGACTTGAGAGTTGGAGAGACTCGGAATTCTCAAGAGAGGTTGCAGGTTTACTGGGGAACAGACATGTGGCATGGCAGGTAGGGCCCCACTCAAGGATGGCACAAGAGGACAACTCAATGTGAGGGTTCTGTCGAATGAACTCAGGAGAGTGAATCTGATGGAACTCAGCTTCCTCCTGGTGCTGGTGAATGGTTAGCCACAAAGCGGAAGTATAAAAATCAACACTTCCTTCTCCCAAAGGTCAACCATCAAGTTTGGTTATGGCAAGAGAGGAGAGAGAGAGGTCTTGGGGATCAACCTCAAGTGTGTGGTCTGCCTGCATTGGTCTCATAACAGTTCGAAATACACCTTATTTTCATCCTAACTCCATTTAAAGCCTCTGAAATAGACTCAGTTATAAGGTAAAAACATAATAAGGTTTCTTACCAGATGTAGTTTTGTTGTCATTTCTCAAAAAGACAAACTCCACTGTAATCGGCCACATGTTGTTTTGTCACATGACTCTGTGCATCAAAGGTTTAACCCTTTAGACAGCCCAGAGTGTCCTGAACTGGGATCAGTTGGTTTAAATGAATTTAAATTATGCGTTGCTTATAGCAAAGCCGAAAAACCATGTCCACACATGTGGACGTCGGGTCACACAATGATAAAAAATGATGTATTATATTTAATAAAAGAGCCAAATCCAATGTACCTAGAAGAGATGATTTTGTTCTCTCAATGTATGAGATTACATGAGGCCCATTCTGTGTCAATGAGGAAAAACACTTGTCTTGTCTTTTGTGGGCAGTCTTTTCTGAAAATGCAGATACAAACTGTGAACTGTCCCAGTTATGGTCACAAATTAGCAGTCTTGGGAGGCTGCCTGTGCAGTCAGATTAGAAGCTTGGAAAATATTGTATAACTTTAATTAATAGTGGTCTCAGGCTTTTGGACCCCACAGTATATAGGAATGATGTAGGACAGAATAACAACTGATTAAACCAGCCAACCAGCTCAATAGGGACTTATCAGAACACAGGCAGCGAATAAATAGCAGTAGGAGTCTTAAAAGTTGTCTGTGCCAGTGTTTCTCAACCACTGTGCCGTGGCACACTAGTGTGTCGTGGAAGAATGTCAGGTGTGCCGTGGAAAATTATCAAATTCCACAAAATAAAAAAAATAAATGCATGAAAAAAATATATATATTTCAGGGATCCAAACTCCTCACCTTACGGAGAAATTTGCCATTTGAAACCATAATTTCTCACATTTGTGATTGTGAAGAGCATTGATTAATGTACAAAAGTGAGTGATAATTATACACGTTAAGGGTCATCACATTACTAAAATATTGACAAAGGTTAGCCTATGTGGGATAGTGGTGTGCCGTAGAATTGTTTAGTTGAAAATGTTTTGGGAAACACCGGTCTACGATAACCAGCGTTAATGTGTCGAGACCACATCTGTCAAGCTGACCTCATTCAGCAATACAGCTTCACACACCCGTCTAGTATCTTTAGAAGAGGGTAGATGATGACAGCTTCTGGAGAGGGTGGACCATTTCAGGGTCATTAAGGCTGTAGAGCTGAGGGCCGACTGATATTATATGTTCACTGACTGAGAGAGGTTACCTCAGAACGGAGCAACTCGGAAATCAAAAGCTGTCACTCCTCTGCCAAGTATATTTTCCTTAGGGTAATTAAGGCAAACATCAGCAGAATGCCCGGCAGAATTTAGGTATTTATTCTGGTTACATATTCCTTATGTTGAATCTCTTGGTCAAAACAACATCATGAAGAGTTTGCAAAACTGATTGAACAATGATAGTTGGCAGGGCAGGTTCGTTAAGCATCTTAAAATTAATAATTTACTCCATAAATTAAGCCTGAGTTCAAGACCAAGAAAAAGGAATCACACAAACTGGGTCAGATTAAATTATCTCAGCATTTATTTATGAAATAGAAGTGAGATTCGGTATAGAGGCTTGTTGTTTGAGCACACTTATATAAGCAATAAACCATAACAATGGTGTGCTTCTTGCTGTGATTTGCTCACTGTGCAAAGCCCTTTGAACACAATTGACAGTGATTTCAAAATTAAATAAAAATAGAAAATATAGGTTAGATACATTAGGAAATGAAAAGTGTCTTTTGTGTCTGTGCAAGATAAAGACCCTGTCCCAAATGGAGCCTGATTTCAAGAAAATTGTGGGACTGTGGCAACATTTTATCAAAATTATATTACGTGCTCCTACATGTATTGTGGAAATTCCGAGGTGAAATGTACACTTTGTGTCAAAAAAGAGAGTCAAATGTTCTGCCAAACAGATGACATTTTAAAGGCTTTTAAACTATTGAGTTTTAAATCAACAAAACATGCTTTCAGCATAAACCTAACCAATTGTGTCATAAAAAGAAAATGTGACATGAAAAACAGATGACATTTTTATCGTGTTTTATATTGATGAAACAAACCTCTCTAAACTAAACCTAAATTATAGTGTTATAAAAAGCAAATGTAAGGTGAAAAAAGCAATTGCAACATCCATGTAATTTTTGGTTGTTCTTTGAAACATTCAACTCATGTGTTGTGTAGGATCTTATGGGCAGAAAACTAACGATTTCTATGCAAAATTATTCAAATCCAGGATGTAAACTGATATTTTCCTGTACGACTTATTAACTTAGACACAGGGGCCTAGAAAGCTTCTCTGTTGAGTGTCAACGTTCTTGAGAACAAAGAGAGTTCTGTGGACACACCAAAATTCCTCCTCGTCCAGATTGTAATTCACGAATGCCCTGAATGTTAATGGTCATCACATGATTTGAGGACTACTCTTCTGAATAAACCCCTATGCCAGAAATCTAAAAGATGTCCCTTTGATTCATTAATTTAGTATCATATGAACAAGTCACAGTAATTTGCTTAACTCTCTAAAATGCTAGAATCTACCTTTTTGTACCAAAATGTACACAATACTTAGCCTTGCTAGATAATTCTGAAAACGATGTTGTTATGACCTGTAATCACTTTGCTAATTGAAGAATTCATGATTAGAATCATTAATATTGTCTTATTCATTTCAAATTACTGGAATGGTAACCATTCATGATAAAGCACATCGTGTTTACTATCGTTGAGATTCTTTATGCATTTCAGGAATGTTTATGTTAGTACATTTTTTATATATTACGTTGTATCCGAGATATATAAAATGTATGATTAAAACATACTTTTTGAGTGGGGAACGGAAGTCTTCAGAGACAAAGGCTCATCAATCACCTTCAGAAGGAGGGACAGAAATGACCATGTGACCCCGCAGAAGACGTTTCTAATTGGCTCAAGACACCTTTTGGGTGTGGCCACCCTCAACAGTGCAAAGCCTCCCTACTAAGGAAGCTCTGTTCCATTATCCCAACGTGCTCTCTTCTCCCCTCTTCGTGCTCTTACCTCTGGGCTTTTATCCCATCTTCCCAGGATCTGCACAATGTAGAGTCCAGGAAGGAAGGAAGGAAGCTCTCCTCTTCTCTGTACTACGGCCCACACATGTGAAGGAAGACCTTGTAGATCAATCTCCCTTGTGGAGGCCTAACTTCAAAGCTCTGCCTCATAATTTCAGCAAATAACTATCAAAGATCTTAACAGAGGTCGAAGACATTGACGGAACAACCAGAACTGTCGACAAAGAGCCAAAGAACCAAAGCAATGCAAGTACATCTCCAACTTTCGCTGAAAGATTTGGTGTATCTTTAATATCATTTCAGTAACCCAATTGCAAATCGAGATAAATTAAATGAATAATCGTGGCTCTCAAGGCATTGATTATAGACTCCATAATGTTACATTTTTCTGTACAGATCATTTAATTCATCTTTTGTTACAATTTAATCACCAACCTATTTGTCATGTTTGTCTATGTGTTTAGATTAGCAATAATGTCTTGTTTGTATTCAAAGATAATCTGACTGTGGTATATTTTAATAAATAATCTCATCACTTGATTTTTTTAAATGATCTGTGTACTGAAGCATATATAATGGTGCTCTAACACAGCTACATCTTTAACCAAAATTCCATTACATATAATGGTGTAGACATGCAGAGTTTAAATGAATTCCTAACACACATAAATCTCTTACAAATTATTGGTGATGGTACACGGGCACTTTAATCCATACCATGTACATTTATACTACCAAATTTCCCTATAGTTGGCTCACATGCATTACTGGACTCACAGCCTGATCGTTTGCATAACATGTGCAACATCAGGTTACCTATTGCACAATGAACAAGCTTATGACAAGCTTATAAATGTTGTTGGTTATGAAACACAAACATTAAAGGGATAGTTCTCACAAAAAAAATTCATTTCTCATTCACTCTCCATCATGCCGTCTCAGATGTGTATGACTTCCTTTCTTCAGCAGAACATAAACAAAATTTTTTAGAAGAATATTAGCTCTGTATGTCCATACAATGCAATTGAATGTTGACTAGAACTTTCAAACTCTAAATATTACATAAAGGCAGCATAAAATTTATCAATTTGACTTCAGTGGTGAAATTGATGTCTTCAGAAGCTATTTAATTGGTGTGTGAGAAACAGATCAATATTTAAGTCCTTGTTTTACTATAAATCTCTCAAATTCTGAAAGTAAAAATGGAGATTTATAGTAAAAAGTATTGAGATGTTGATCTCTTCAAAAGACTTATACAGTATTAAACCTCTGGATTCTTATGGACTGCTTTTATGCAGCCTTTGTGTGATTTTTGGAGCTTCAAAAGCCTGCCCACCACTCATTCAGTTACAGAGCTGAAATAGACCTCTAAATATCTGTGTTTGTGTTCAGCAGAAGAAAGAAAGAAATACACATCTGGGATGGCATGAAAGAAAGTGAAATAATGAAAATTGTTGTATGAACTATCCCTTCATTGTAGTTATTGTTTGCATGTTTCTGTGTAGTCCACAAGATTGTAGGGTGGTCCATTTTTCATTTTAGGCTTCAGAAGTGCACTTTCAAATGCCCTTTACTGCCAATATGCTATTTTTGATTTCTCAATTTTAACTATTTCTGCTTGGGTGTGGCAACAGGTTCTCTTACGAGAGGATCTCTCGTATTGCGTAAGCTAGCTTACGCTACGGGAAAGATTCATCTTTTCTGAGATATTGAAGCCAAAAAATTATCCTTAATTTTGTATCCATTGTCAACGCAGTGCAACAACTGCATACCTTGAGCGGGCTAGCTAGCGAGCTCATAGGTTGCTCTGTGGCAACTGCTGCAGCCTATAGACGAACTTGAGTGAACTTGCGTCCAGTGACAGGCGCCCGCGCCGTCACTGCCTCAAAGCCCGCCAAAATGGGCGTGGCTAGAGTGCATATAAGCGTAATTTCGTAGGCTGGAACCCTGATTTTCATCTATTCAGCGAAGCTCTTCGCATCTCTGAACTGCAGAAGCCGCGTCGCCGTTCGAGGGGCAACTAGCAAGCTTGGACAGCGCTCGAAGAAGCCGGCCGTCTTCGCCACCTTCAGCCATCCTGCAAGCTACGCCATCCGGCGACGTATCCTTTTTAGAGCAAGCAAGTTCCTCAGCGAACTTCACAAAAAGAGCAACGAGCGTCTTTTTTAAGATGCCTCGCACCACCTGCGCCTCATGCCGCGCCCCTCTCAGCGCCGGAGACCGCCACCTCATCTGCGCTCTCTGCCTGGGATTGGAACATGCAGAGCTCGCCCTCACTGACGGCGGATGCGACCTCTGCGAGGAGCTTCCGATGTCGACCCTCGGAAGCACTCAAAACCGAAGCCACCGCGCCGCCTTTCGTTTCGCCTCGCAGAAAGAAGCGCTGCTCCCAAAGGCTGCCGGAACCGGTGTTAGAAGCGACTACCTCGCCGGAGCCTCTCCCTCGAGCCTCACTTTCACCCTCCCCGCCCTCCCGGGACGCGCAGTTGCCGCCGAGCGGCCGCACTGTTGCCATCTCGGATGACGAGGCGGAGGATAAAGGCTGCTGTTCCATCATGCGAGTGGTCAGGCTCCCAAGCCTCCTCCTCGGCCCAGGAATCCAGCAGGACCCGCGCCGGAGTCGAGGAAGAACTAACGCGCCTCCTCACACAGGCCGTTGACCGCCTCGGGCTCGAGTGGTCACCGCCCTCTGAGCAGGCTCCCAACAGACTAGATGGCTGCTTTCTTCAGAGCCGTCACTGCCGGAACTCCACGCCGAGCTCTCTAAATCGTGGAACGTGCCTCTCTCTGCCAGGAACCGATCCCACGTCTCCACCTCTCTTGCTCTGGTGGACGCCGCCACCGAGAGGGGCTACTCTTCCACCCCCCCGGTCGAGGATTCGGTAGCAGCACACCTTTGCCCGCCCTCCGCGAGATGGCGGTCTAAGCCAGTGCTCCCGTCTAAGGCCTGCAGAACTACTTCCGCCTGTGTTGGCCGCGCCTATGCCGCCGCCGGCCAAGCCGCATCTGCTCTGCATTCCATGGCCGTTTTACAGATCCTCCAAGCGGACCTCCTCCGAGAATGGGATGAGAAAGGCAGGCACCCAGAGGCTGTTTCAGATCTAAGGAGCGCGACGGATCTCGCCCTTCGCGCCACCAAAGCTGCAGCTCAAGCCCTAGGGAAGTGCATGGCCGCGCTGACTGTGACCGAGAGACACCTATGGCTAACACTAGCCGATATGGGAGAAGCTGAGCACTCCACGTTCCTCAACGCGCTGCTCTCTCCGTCCGGTCTCTTCGGTTCCGCGGTGAGTGGCATTGTTGACCGTTTTTCGGAAGTCCAGAAAGCCACCCAAGCCATGAATCTCTTCCTGCCTCGTCGCGCTAGCTCCTCTGCAGGCCGCCCACGTGACCAGCCTCCTGCACGAGCCTCTTCATAGCGCCCAGCTCAGCAAAGCCAGACTTCTCAGCGTCGACAGGGCGGCCGCCCTAGAACGCACTCAGACAGCCGCCGCAGACCGCCGCCCCCCTGCGGGCCTCGGCCTAAGATTGCGCTGAAACCTGAGCAACCAAAGTCCTCCTAGCTTTGTTAAGGAAACGACGGCTCAGTCCCGCCGCGGCCGGACCACCGTCAAAGCTTCACCCCCTGTCAGTCCCCTTCTCTCAGGCTACTGCAGTGGTGGATTCAGCAGCCAACAAGCCGGTGATACTGCCCGCTTGCCTGCACTCAAATGCCGTTTTCACGGCGAACAAAAAATTTTTTGTGAAAAGCAAACATGCCTTATGTGTAGAAAATGTGCCCACAATTCAGTGTTCACCCCTACACACAAGCATTACACTTCCCGTGTCCCTATCAGAGCCCACTCACATAAAGCAGGCACAGCCAGCTCGAGTGTTAGAGTCAATAAACGCACCCACGAATCCGTGCGCGCGCCCCTTCTCTGCCCGCTCTGTCACACGGCCAGCAAACACCTCTCTGTATGTAAGTCCCATGCCCGTGACTATGCTTGCGCATCACTTCACAGATGTGACTCTTTCCCCATTCACCTCAATCGGGAAGTCACTCACAGAACAGCCTGTCCCTGCTGTCTGCGAGCAGTCATGCATAAGCACAGTAAGCGCGCTCACACATTCTGTTCAGCTCGCTGTGTGCGGCAATCAGGGCGACTTGGCCATTCACCCTCTAGCGTTACGCTTCAAAGCGTGGAAAGCTATCCCAGGGATTTCCAAATGGGTGTTAAGCACAATTAAACAGGGCTATTTGCTACAGTTCGATCGCCGCCCTCCCCGCTTCAGAGCGTGGCTCGAAACTACTGTGAACACGGAAGCAGCCTGCATGCTTCGTTCAGAAATAGCAAACTTTCTGTGCAAAAGGGCCAAAGAGAGAGTGCCACCTTCTCTGAGCGAGTCAGGGTTTTACAGCCGTTATTTTCTTGTCCCCAAGAAAGACGGCGGCCTCAGACCAATATTAGATCTAAGGGTTTTGAACAAGGTGCTCGCAAAAAGACCGTTCAAAATGCTTACAATCAGGAAACTCCTCGCGCATGTGCGCCAGGGGGACTGGTTTATTTCTCTCGATCTGAAAGATGCCTACTTTCAGATTCAGATAAATCCCCATCACAGGCCATTCTTGAGATTCGCCGACGGCCAGGTTTATCAATACACCGTCCTTCCGTTCGGCCTGTCTTTAGCACCCCGTACTTTCACGAAGTGCATGGATGCGGCGCTCGCACCCCTGCGGAGTCAGGGCTTGCGAATTCTGAACTATTTGGACGATTGGCTGATTTTGGCACAGTCACATACGGAGCTTCTGTCTCACAGGACAGTTCTCCTCAGTCATCTGAACAGTTTGGGCCTTGCAGTCAATTGGACCAAGAGCTCACTACAGCCCAGTCAGGCAATTTCCTTCCTTGGAATAGAACTAGACTCCATGGCAATGACGGCTCGCTTATCTACACAGCGCGCGCCGTGTTCAGCGACTAGCCGCGTCCTTTCAGATGAACAGCCTCACGCCTCTGAAAAAATTTCAGAGAATGCTAGGTTACATGGCTTCAGCCGCAGCAGTACTTCAGCTGGGCTTACTGTGCATGCGCCCGCTTCAGCATTGGCTAAACACCCGCACATCTCGCCGGGCTTGGGCCACGGGCCGCCAGCCGATCAGAGTGACTCAGACCTGTATCTCAGCTCTGCAGCCCTGGGCAGTGGCCGAATGGTATCAAAAGCTCCTTCACATAAATTGTCTGGAAATGATAGCGGTCGAGTACGCGCTCGTGCGCTTAATCCCGGTCATTCAGGGTCACCACGTCCTGGTCCGTTCGGACAACAGATCTGTGGTATCCTATCTAAACCGTCAGGGCGGTGTCAGATCCAGGAACCTCTTCCATCTGACAAAACGCATACTGAGTTGGTCCCGGTGCCACCTGCGCTCACTGAGGGCGACGCACGTGCCAGGCCACCTGAACGGCGGTCCAGACAGACTGTCCAGAGACAATATTTCCCCAGGGGAATGGTCCCTGCACGCTCAAACAGTCCAGAAGTTATGGAGTATATTCGGCAGAACAGAGATAGACCTCTTTGCGTCAGAAGAGAATTCTCACTGCCCAGTATTTTTCTCGAAAAGCGAGGACGCGCTGGCCCAGGACTGGCCCAACCCCCCGCTTTACACCTTCCCTCACCGTCTCGCTATTGCCACAGGTAATGCAGAGGATCAGGGAAACGCGTCACTCGGTGCTCCTCATAGCCCCACGCTGGGAGAATCAGACATGGTTCCCGGAGCTTACGCGGCTGTCACTGACAGCCCTGTGGCCCATTCCAGTGAGAGCAGATCTCCTCTATCAGTTGCCGCAGAGCAACCTATGAGCTCGCTAGCTAGCCCGCTCAAGGTATGCAGTTGCTGACTGCGTTGACAATGGATACAAAATTAAGGATAATTTTTTGGCTTCAATATCTCAGAAAAGATTAATCTTTCCCGTAGCGTAAGCTAGCTTACGCAATACTCGTTCCCTCTTCTAGAGAGAACCGAGGTTACGTAAGGTAACCGATTCGTTATCACACACCCTCCGTCTCTCTCTCTCTCTCTCTCTCTCTCTCTCTCACACACACACACACACACACATCCATCCTTGTATATCCAATAACTTAACCGATACAGCACAAGCCGTGATACTATTTCTGAAGTGAATTATTTTAATTTCTAACAAAGGCTTGGACGCATAATTTGTTTTGAACCAGCAATGGCAGATTCTGATCGGTTGCGTAAGAAAGAAGCTCCAAGCACAAATGCGTTTTTGTGACCGTACTAGTTTTTCCTAATTTTTTCAAATGTATTTGTTCATTGAACTGTTGTATATAAGCAATATCACACTTACAATTGTGCTATATGGCCCTAAATCAGCACTGCTGTGATAACCTACAGCACTCAGCCTGCGGCCGAATCACAGCACGGCCGATGTCGGGCCATATAGCACAATTGCGAGTGTGATATTGCTTACATTATATATATATATATATATATATATATATATATATATATATGGAAGTATGGAGGCATATAAACCTTGCCTTAAATTCAGTGTCCATTTGAAAATTTTCTCTCTATCCTGCTTAATATCCATTATTTCTGTCACTGCATCTCTCATCATGGAAAGCGCATGTGCGCATACGTACGTAAATGAAATGTATTTGAATAGAATTTATGTGGATTTTCTATGTGTTACTTTTTAAATAAATTATTAAAAGACATGTTCTGTAATTATATCAAAGGAAATATGCAGCTTCTAAACTGTTAATTATTAATTAAATCTATCTAAAATTACTAGGTAAAAAATCTCACCATAAAACCAGTGTGCAACTAATCAGTATGACCCATGCACTATATTCCAAGTAATTGTTCAAATCAAACCATTAATAAACCCTGTAAATGAAATGCAGTGGCTCTACGTCAGTAACATCAACATCGTGACGTCATGCTGCAAGATCCAATGAGGTAAGATGCTATTTGCGAATCCACAAAATACGTTTACAGAGTTTATTCATTATTTCATTTGAGAGTAAGATTAGGGTGAGTAAACAATGACAGAATTGTCATTTTGATTACTATTCCTTTAAAGGTCTTGCATTGATTTTAAAATGTAATTTTTTCTAAAATATAGTTGATTAAATTTGAATAGTGAAAAGAAAACATATACTGCATTCCACATTAAACTTATTATGATACTGCCATATGTCCCCACTGATAATGTAATGCTCTGTTTACTTGCCTGAAAGTAAATCAGTGATTTGGCAACCGTCGTTAAGGTAAAGATTAATGCGCTGGAAGCTGGAGTGTTTGGGGTTTAAATCAGCATGGGCTGTGGAGTGTTGAATTACTGTCTCAAGAGCTGATAACATCTTACTTGTGTGTGTGTTGTGTGTGTGTGTGTGTGTGTGTGTGTGTGTGTGTGTAGTGAGGTTAAACCTCATGTTTAATGGTTGAGCAAAGTTTTGTTTTCAGTTGTACCACTATACGTAATAATGTCCATGATACACTTCATGACAATAAAATAACAATTACAAAGTGGATATTTTGATGTAAAGGCAAACTTTTTACATGTCAAACTTGCTTCATTGTTACTTTTATTTCACATGGTCACTGCATTTATTGTTAAATTGAAAAGGATGGCATTTTGTCCCAAATGAATTAGCAAAATCTCAAGAAAAAACAGGCAAATCTGCTTTGTAAATATGGTTTTGCATGGAGGTCTTATTGCCAAATTGTAGCTCCTGAGATCAGTGCTAGGTTTACTATCTTTTCTAGGTTAAATATGCCTCTCTCTTTGCTATTCAGAATGGGGAGCTGGGAGAACAAGTTGAATGACTTTTGTTAAGTCACAAAAAAGAGGATAGCTATATGAAATGTGCTGTAAACAGGATGTTGAATATCACCCCAAAGCATAAAGCAATCATATTTCAAGCAGAGTGCTTTGGAATTTTGCAAGGTCATTGGGGAAACCATTTGCAACAATTCTATATATTTAAAAAGCTAAAATTCTGAAGTTAGGGAATAGCTGGGAATATATGTTTAGGGACTGCAGTGGCAGCTTTTCCAATCAATAAAGGCAGTAGCTACTAAACCTATAGGACAGAGTATCCTGCAGGGATGGAGATTATGCACAAAAAATATATATACTGACAAAAGGCCAGAACAAAAATATAATGATTATTAATTAAAACAACCATAAAATTAAAACTTATATTTAAAATAAATTAAAACTACATTAAATTCCACAATATAGGGATAATTTTTAAAACTTAATAGAATGGTCAGTGCTTTAGTTTTTTCTTGTAAACAATTGACAGTGATCTTCAAAAGAAAGATTAAATCCAGAGTTGATCGGAATACTAAACAAATATGAATAGAGACAAAAATAATAATCTTATGAAAGGGATAGTTCACTCAAAAATGACAATTCTGTCATCATTTATTCACCCCTTATATATTCCAAAACCATATTACTTTGTTTCATCTGTAAAACTCAAATTGAAATGTTAGGCTGCATGTTAGCCTCAGTCACCTTTAACTTGCATTGCATCCGTGAACAAACCCCTTAAGTTTACAGTTAAAGTTTAAATGTTGGCATATCCTCCGCAATTAAACTTAACTAACATCCTTAATTAACATCAAGATATACTGAAAACAAGACTATTATCTAAAATAATAGAATGTCAGTAACTGAGGGAAAACAAATATTTAAAAAGGCAGCATATATCTTTAAATAGTATTTCTTATCACAGCTGCATGCTGGGATCATGAATAGAAGTCTGTCTAGCAGAGTATACCACTCCTTTGAAGAGCTGCCCAGTTTTGCGGGAGCTCTGTGCAAAGGTCACAGCCAATTACGTGTTTCTGTATGTGTTGTTGTTTGTGTGTTTTCATTTCCTCTAGCACTTTGAGCATTAAAGAGCTCTTTAAGAATGGCCTCTGTAATTCACTTTGGGTCATCAAGCAAGTGTGGTAAATGGCAAAATAAGTGTTTGTCACCAGCTTTACATTAGCATGGCTGTGACAAATTTGACTAGTCTGATAATTCATTTAGAATTAAGTAATTCAGAAAACATGACAGACAAATATATTGGATGATTCATTCAATTAAAATTTCAACCAGAGTTTTTATTTATATGTGTAATCGGTCATGCTCGACTCGCTCTGAGCGGGATTCAGACTGGGGTCTCCAGCATGGGAGGCGGGCTTTCTAACGAGGATGTTAAATGCTACAGCCCCTAGCATCAGTTGCTAGCATGCCTCTTGAGGCCAGGGGAGAGAGGTTTACACACTGCACAGCTACCTACCAGCTGGCTACTGTTACACTCACCCCCTAAACCTCACTCCCATCTGGGTTACAGCACCACAGTAACCAATCCCGCTCCGAGCGGGATTTGTACTGGGGTCTCCAGCAGGGGAGGCGGCCATGCTAATGCAGAGGCTAAAGGCTACAGCCCCTAGCATCAGTCGCTAGTGTGCCTCGAAGCCAGGGGAGAGAGGTTTACACACTGCACAGCTACCTACCAGCTTGTTGCCATTACATATGGACATTTGATATGACATATCACTTACTGCAATCAAAGAAAAAATACATTATTTAAGATTTGTATAATTTGGTTTGCAAGCAGAGAACACAGATTTTGCATAAACATAAAACTCTCTTCTAAATGCTTTTCAATTTAACAGTGTGCACATTGGATGACCTGGTAAGAAAACGGCATATGGTGTTTACATGGCTTGTGAAATGGGCATAATGGGCAACAATCTATGGCCTTCATGCTGATAAAGGAACACAGTTTATTGCATTTACATGACCTACACATTTTTGGCTTATTAAGCATAATCGTGTATGAGCGTGCATGTAAACACGCTCATTTACTCACTTTCATGTCATCCATGCATGACTTATCTTTCTTCTGCTGAACACAAACAATGATTTTTAGAAGAAAATCTCAGCTATGCTGGTCCTTTCAATGCAAGTGAATGGTGGCCAGATATTTGTAGCTCCAAAAATAACAAAAAAGGCAGCATAAA
The DNA here is from genome assembly GCF_025860055.1 of Xyrauchen texanus. Taxonomy (NCBI): domain Eukaryota; kingdom Metazoa; phylum Chordata; class Actinopteri; order Cypriniformes; family Catostomidae; genus Xyrauchen; species Xyrauchen texanus. The sequence goes on from NC_068311.1 coordinate 25,702,193, forward strand.
AGTAATCCATATGACTATATCACAATTCTAGTGATGATAAAACTGTGATCAAACAAAAATGTAACTTTTTGGCATTATGGCCATTGTTATCAAGGAAAAAGGGTGAGGCTTGCAAGCCTAAGAACACCATCCCAACCATGAAGCATGGGGGTTAAAGCATCATGTTGTGGTGGTGCATTGCTGCATCATGTTGTGGTGGTACTTTGCTTTCTTACAAAAGTGAGCCACAACCACAAAGTTGCCATGGTCATGTCCTCGCAATGAGGACATGACGCATCCACGAAAGATGTCTGGGCATGGGCAGCACCCAGGCACGAAAGACAGCGATCATGGCCGTCTGAAGGCAAGAGATGTCGACAGCGTCCAGGAATAACAAACAACAGGAAGGGCATCTTTAAAAAGACGTGTCTTTAAAAAGACGTTCCGATGTGTGCCTCTCTTTTAGACTATACTCATTTAGGAGGGAAAATAAGTGATCTGCTGAAGCGTCCAGGGCGATCTCTGCTGTGCACCCGTGCAGAGAGGGGAGAAAGCCACTGTAATACGTTGTAAGGATCCAGTAGAGGTGAATGGAAACCGTGGGAATTCAGCTCACTTATTTCTCAATTAAATAGCAACTGCTCAGCTCCGAAGAGAAAATCTGAATGAGCAGTATGCACGCCCCCTCCATTATACCCGTATTTCCGGGGGAGTGGCATGCAAATACCACTCGCCAAATTTTCATTATAAAAAATCAGAAGGTGTCTCGGGCTAGAGTGACACCTAGTTCAGTGGCTTTTTTCCCCACTGAATATTGTAAATACAGCATCTACCAGCAGGTGCCACTTGTCGCAGCTAGCCAGCCAAACCCACTGATCTTTTATTAAATCTCACTTAATAAAAAGACCATAAGCAAACCAAATGTTCATTCTAAACATGTGGCCTAGTTAGTCATGCACCAATGGCAAGGATATCTAGGGCATCATCTCAGTGTAGTTCTCCCTGTGAGATTTAACAAAGCACAAACAATTAGCAGCTCATCCCGTATATGTGTAATTACTATGAGACAACGTCTCCATACTCTGCAATAATAAAACTTTCATACTGTGAGGTAGCAGAGTGGTTTGGATATGAATTTACTGCCTGTGTTTCATTTGAAGACACAAGCCATGTTAAATGGACCAAGGAACATCTGCAGGGAAATGAGATGTAACTATGAGTATTGTGTTGGATATAGAGGCCTTGGAAACAATGGAAATGACTAACTGCTGTTATTTGAGTACGTATTGTGCACTCAGATATAGGGACGAGGATATATTGAATATATTTGTAGTAAATACTGTTAAAATGGTAATATATATGAAGTATATATACAGTATATTAGTTATATTTAAAATATCTAAAGGACATTGCACAGACTTACTCAAAGCAACTGGTTTGGCTTGAAAGAGTCTTGGAAAACTTATGTTACCGTGTATTTTCACTGTGATAATCTAATTCAGATCAATGTTCAGTATTGAAAAGCAAACCACAGGCCCACTGTTAAGATAAAATGCCTGATAATGGGATGTGATAAATGCACTCTTCGTTTTGCATTGTCATAGCAACATGAACTAATGGGAATAATTTTACCCAAGATGACTGCGTGGTGGAGACAGCTGATAACCACTCGAATAAGCTCGAGTCTGTATCTCTGCTGGTCGCTATGTTTGTTTTTAATTCCTCTCTCACTCATTTTCTCAAGCCAATTTGGTGAGACTCAAAGAGGTCTCCACCTTTGATGACACCCAACTGAGCCACCATTGAGCCAAATTAAATCCCTGGTGAATTTTTAATTGAAATGCGCTGTACAGTAGCCTTCAGTTTACTTCATGTTTCAGCACACACTGTGAGTGACAGACAAGTATGACATCCGCCTTGCAGGTCACATCGCAAGTCCCAAGGCAGCATATGATTACTGTGATTGATTGATTCTAGAGCTCTCCACCGGATGACATTGATTGAAGCACAAAAGATCTTGAGTCACAGGATAATACCAATAGACTCCAACAAACAGTGTAGGGGAAGCTACTTTAAAACTGTAACTTGCCAAGCTACTGTAAAAGCTACTCATAATTTATAGTTAAAGGTGCACTCAGTAAGATTTTAGCTAGCTCTTACTCATCCCATCGGTCCCAGTAGTAGTTGTTATTTTTGATTCTCTACACCAGTTGTCCTGGATACTGAAAGTGATGTCGATTTACACTGAATATGTTTGTTTATCCTCTGTTCTGTTACTTTTAGTGTGTTTTCATCTGTCTCATTCAATCCAAATGAATTTGCTTGTGTAACAGTAGCCAGCTGGTGGGTAACTGTGAAGTGTGTAAACCTCACTCCCCTGGCCTCAAGAGGCGCACTAGCACATGATGCTAGGGGCTGTAGCCTTTAGACTCCTCGTTAGCACACATGTCTCCCATGCCAGATACCCCGGTTCAAATCCCGCTCTGTAACGCTCTCAGCATTACATTCATATTGTTGGCTGCTGGACTGTGACCATTCAGCTGCGACTCATGAGCTCTCTGCCAGCTCAACACCGCCATTTGCTTGTGCTCAGTGTTTGATGTTGCGTGTTTATCCGTTATCCATGAGAGATGCAGGTAGTAGCGGTTTGTTTCATAACTCCAACAGGGACCTCTTGTTTGAACATTTTACATTTCTACATTAGTACAGTCTGGTGGAGCACACTCTTATTTATCCATACCATCACTCTGGACTATACTGTTGACTTTGGCTCCATTGTTGTTTGAAGTAAGTATATTGTGATTGTTGTTTTATTGTTTGGTTTGGTTGTTTTATTTACATGTACAGTATTTTAGTGTTTGATCAGTGGCTGAAAGTGCTATATAAAGTAAATATGTTAGTTTAATTGTTATTATTATTGGTGGTAACTTCACTAATGTCAATTGCATAACACAGTGTCATATGATGTCAACATGGAAGTGCCTATGAGAGGATGACCCACTCCATGTAAAATTCAACAGCTTTTATTTGGTATCTGATATGACTGGAGTCTTCGTCTTGTTTGAGTGTATATAATTTTTTTAATCTATTTAATGTCTTAAAGGTGCTGTAAGCAACTTTTTCATGGACATGTATGCAAAAAAAAAATACAAAATCCTTCTCACTGAAAGATATTAATAAAATAAGTGTAGTAAGATGTCTCACCTGTCTCTGTGACAGCTCGCAGACAAATTTTTGTTAACAATTTACAGAGTTTAGAGCTAAATTTTTCTTCCCGTCAATCATTTTGCCTGTTCTCATAGTACTGTTGTTGCAGCAAATTGAGGCTCAGTGCCATTTTTATGCCATGTTGTTCAAAACAGTTGTCATTTAATGGGCGCTATTTAATACTGTTGTTTTTGACAACTGCTTCTGCTCGATGTTGGTCTCATTAAAGCTCATTTGGTGTCTTTGGAGTGCAGGGTTTTGGATAGAGGTGTGTGGCTAATCCAATGGCTCAACTTGTGGAAATTATACCACTAGAATTACTAAAATAGCTTACATCACCCTTAATTAGCAAAAACCATTGCCCGACTGAAGGGGGAGGCTACAAATATAGCATAGAATAACATAACGCAGCAGGCCCATATTCCCCCCTTTGGCCTTTATCAATCATGGCTTTCTAAGACTCCCCATCCATTGATTGGATCTATCACTCCACTTTCTCCTCTCCACCAATAGCTGGTGTGTGGTGAGTATACTGGCGCACTATGGCTGCCGTCGCAACATCCAGGTGGATGCTGCACACTGGTGCTGGTTGAGGAGAATCCCCTGCTCACTATATAAAGCGCTTTGAGTGTAGTATCAGAAAAGTGCTATATAAATGTAACATTCATTCATTCATATACACTCTATGGGTGGTACACCATTTTGAATGGTTGTCTATAGAGAAGATGATTCAGTGTGCTAAATAAACTGGTTTTGTGAGGAAAGAGTTCATCACTTAATGAATTAACCACCTGTCCATTCATCTTAACAATCGAATATAAAAAATTTAAAATCCTTTTGGAGAGAACTACGTGTGGAGTTTACTATGATAATATTGCTGTTTTATAAGAGAAGTCACATATGATTTTGCAACAGGTAGGTGTCAGTTTACAGCTTTCCCCATTCATTTGTATGGTATCTGCTAATGGTGACTAACTGTTGTAACATGCTTGTTGACCATTACACTCTCTCCTATAGTAAAAACACGGAGGTTGTTATCTCCGTATAGAAGATCTCTGCAAAAACTTACAAACCCTTTTGAAAAGTAGGTTAACTACAAACTAGAAGTAAAACTACAAGCAAAAAGTAACTAAATACATTAAAGCTATATAAGGAATTAAATATTTTGAATATATAATTGTCAGTGTGACAGGGCGGAGGGCAGGGCCGGGTTGTGATTATACACACCCGGTCCCTTATCAGGCTAATTAAGCCTCTGAGAGGGATAAAGGCTGATGACAGATGGTGGTGTGACGAGAGAGAGATAGTTTACGGACATGTCCGTCATCTGTGTGTTTGTCTTTAAGTTATTCATTAAAATATTATTTATATTGTAAAGCCGGTTCTCGCCTCCTCCTTTCCATTGACTTATTTACAGTCAGTTACTATTTTAAATCTGCAATCAGAAAAGCAGTTATCTGCCAAAACAATTATGAAAATTTCAGTTTTAACTACAATTAAGTTAGCTACATTTTGTTAGTAGCTTGTAATGTACCTAACTTCTTTTTTAAAGGATTGCTTGACTGTAGTTTAACTACTTTATGAGTAGCTTGTAGTTTAAATTTAACAGAAATGTATTCTACATCAAATAATAAAACTAGAAAATGTCAGTATACATGTAAACGTTTCAGTAAAATTAATTAGACTTCCCAACTCTACATATTAGTGAATCAATGAATAGTTTAATTTAACAGATTAATTTACATAAACCGTGGACATGAACCAATTCATTTAAATATTTTTGACTTTCCAAAGCTACATCTGAGAGCAAAAGGATGATTTAGGTGAGCAAGTTCAATTATTCATTCCATTATTTTGAATTTTTCTAAGGCTGCCTGTATGATCCAATATGACAATAACATGATGTAGCATTTATTGATGCTACACTGCTTCTCAAAATATAGTTAACTTTGTAGTGTCGCTATTCGTTACTCTCCAACACTGCAAGTCAGTTGCACTCGCTTTCACTAGAGGGGAAAAAAAACAGAAGCATATAATGTCATCACATCATGTTGCAGTAGGTCTCAGCTGGTAACAGTAGAAAGAAAATTTTAAACAGCATTCACATTCTGTGACAAAAAGAACAAATTTTCCCATTTTTCTTGCGGGAAAAGGAAGTTTGGATTGAGTGATTCACCACACCTTAACCTCACAGGGCCTTTGGGCCCTCCTGTAAAAAGCAGACACACAGATGTGCTAATCCATCTCCATTGCATCTGAACTCTGGGGGCCAGGAATTCTGTCAGTAGCAGAAGCTCAGAAAAGTAAAAAGACTCTGGAAATCACTTACTGGCTCTCACTAACATCTGAGTAAAGAGGATAGTTACTCTCTCCTTCTATAATACATCAGGTGGTTTTATTCAACAGTAGTTGCTCACACATAAGCTTCTTACAGATTGAGGAGACATGTTAGGGGAAAAACATATTAATGTTTGAAGGGTATTTAACTTATCTGTGTATTGTCATGACTCATGAACTAAACTTTGACTAAATCCCTCTATACTAAATATGTTTCTGTATATTATACTTTTTTTCAACAGGGGTTAATGTGAAAGTGTTCAACAGTATATTACATTTAAGTCTGTCAGCTGTTTTATTGCTGTGAATATCTCCATTTTGTCACAATCCTTAAACTAAGCACCACAGTCATTTCAGTACTGATCCATTCTTTAAAGCCATTTCAGCAGTGACATTACATCCCTTAGAATTGCATGAAAGACATTGGCATGACTCTGTTTATTATTCCCTTTTCAAAACTTAAACTAAACAAACATTTAATGGTCTATTATGAATATTTCAAACATCATTATGTTGTAAAGCCATTGGCCGTAGCTGCGGAAATGATGTAATACATATTGTCAACAAGAGGGGCAGGTTTATGATATCACAGCTTAACCACAGAATAACAGCTGTAAATCTATTTAATAATTTTAGAGATGTGTCTCAGCAAAACAAGGAGGACTTTACAGCTTTGTTTCAGCTGGACAGATTTGCTTCCGTAATGTGGTTGTTTTAGCTCTGTAGCATGAAAGCATAATGTAAGCAAAGAATCATCTTTCTTTTAAGCTTACTTCTAGACCTGCTGAGTTGCACTCATTTCATGAAGGACACATTTTTCAGAATTAACATCTTTAACACTTTTTGTATTTAGACAAATGGCTTCATTTTGATGGAAAGAGGAACAAAGGAATTTCTCTGTTTGCACCTGGAAAACTCTTGTTTGCCATAGGAAAACATGCAATATTTACTACATAAACAAAATAACATTGTATTCCTGCAATGCAGACTGAGATATTTAATTAATTTAAATGGACCAGTCCTTTAAGAAAATTTACCTTCAGTGATTATTTACTCACACACGTTTGCATCCAAAAACAATGCCGTGCCAAATTCGTTGATGGCAAAACAGCAGTTTTTGATTTCTGGACACAAATGCGGACATGAACTTAGGTGGAGGGGAAGATCATCAGTTAATAAATTATTTGGAAAGACTTAAGACTTGAAATGCATTATAGACTACTTTTTTTGTTATTGTATGGAAAAAGCTGTGTAAAGATCCTGTACAAAGTTTTGAATATAATAATTGTAAATAATGACAGAATTTTCATTTTTGGGTGAACTTTTCCATTTAGTAATGGTTCAAGAGGTTGCTTATTTCAGTCACCTTACATCATCCCCACTCAAATGTACTTATAATGAGGTTGAATCTACATAATTGTGGAAGCATAGCATGGAAAAGTAATTTTATGCTTTTACCATGTTAAAAAGTGTCCTACTTTTTACACCAGTGTATATTGTAAAAGAAATGACCTCTTTAAGTGTGAAACATAGGTTGCATACACAGTCTAATGGTGACATATCACAACCTTACAAACCATCCTGCCCACTCCAGGCCATTCTCAGCAACATACTGATAATATTTTGGGCTTTACTTTATATGTGACACTGCATGTACAAAGCCATTGGCCTTGAACATACAAGTTGAGAGTGCAATTGCATGTCTTGACTCTGTGTTTGTTTGTCTTGCAGTTCCCCAGTGAGATGGAGCGGCTGATCTTCTCCCTGCTGGTGTTGGCTGTGTCAGCGTCGGGGCAGCTGTGCCCCAAGCGTTGCATGTGCCAGAATCTGTCACCATCTCTGGCCATCCTGTGCGCCAAGACCGGCCTCCTTTTCGTGCCAACAGTCATCGATCGACGTACGGTGGAGCTGCGCCTTACCGAGAACTTCATCACGGCAGTGAGAAGGAGGGACTTTGCAAACATGACCAGTCTCCTGCACCTGACGTTGTCACGCAATACCATCAGCCAGATTATGCCTTACACGTTTGGTGACCTCAAGCGGCTGCGTGCACTGCACATGGACAGCAACCGCCTGAGCGTCATCGCGGACGACCACTTCCGAGGACTCACCAATCTGAGGCACCTTATCCTAGCCAACAACCAACTGCACAATATTTCCCCACATGCGTTTGATGACTTTTTGAACACTCTAGAGGACCTTGATCTATCCTACAATAACCTGGTGGACATACCGTGGGAGACTATAGGACGGCTCACCAATGTGAACACTCTAAATATGGACCATAACCTCATAGAGCATGTCCCCTTAGGAGTCTTCTCCAACTTGCACAAACTAGCCCGTCTGGACATGACATCCAATAAGTTAAAGAAAATACCCCCTGATCCTTTGTTTCTTAGGATTCCAGTTTATGCCAAGTCAAAAGGATCCCCTCTTTCTTCTCTCGTCCTAAGCTTTGGGGGAAACCCTCTCCATTGCAACTGCGAGCTACTTTGGCTGAGGAGGCTAACACGAGAGGATGACCTCGAAACCTGCGCCTCACCTGCTGATCTTATGGCAAAATACTTCTGGACCATCCCAGAGGAGGAGTTTATCTGTGATCCCCCTGTGATTACAAGGAAATCTCCCAAAACATTCATCATGGAGGGCCAGCCCACAAGCCTGAAATGCAAGGCCAATGGGGACCCAGACCCTGATATTCACTGGATCTCTCCAGAGGGTCGTCTAATCGCCAACAACTCTCGTACTTTAAGCTTTAGCAACGGGAGCTTGGAGATCAACATCACCTCACTGAAGGATATGGGAGTCTTCACCTGCATTGCTTCTAATGCCGCAGGGGAGTCTACTGGCACAGTGGAACTGGTTGTCAGTCCACTGCCACACTTAGCTAACAGCACTAATCGGGTTCGAGAACCTGATCCAGGACCATCTGATATTCTTACCTCTGCCAAGTCGACTACTTCGGCAAGCAATGAGACAAGGACTCAGGAGAGGAAGGTGCTTCTTGCTGAGCTTACGGCTAATTCTGCACTCATCAGGTGGCCTTCACAACAACATTTCCCTGGAATCAGGATGTATCAGATTCAGTACAACAGCTCAGTGGATGACACCTTGGTCTATAGGTAAGATGTGTTACTATATTGTGAAGTGAATATCTAATTAGTTATGTCTAACTCATATATGGCGAAAAGGCTTCTTTACATTCACCTAAAAATTATGACGAGGTGTAATGTTTTTGTTTTGCTAAGGTGTTTGTTTCATGATATTTCTCCAGTTCATGACCATCCCTGAAAGAGAACTTCAAGCTACTCAAAGAACATCAATGGTTGGTTAAAACTAAATGTGTGTGTGGTTTATTTACAGCAACACATGCCAGCAGAGAAGACTGTTGATAGCTAGGTTGCTATATTAACATTACAAATGGAAAACACTGAAGCCCATCTCTCTGAGGTTGTTCAAAAGTACACTTTTTATGTAATGCTCAAGAAGAACATGGCCACGACAAATGCATGGAGAAAGATTTTGGTGTTTATGATCTCAGATCAGGTAACCTGCCGCCATAAGTGGAAAGGGCTTTGTGACAAGTGCACTAAGGCAAATAAAGTGTCAATCCACACAAACTATTTAAGAAAGACCTGCATATATTGCTATTCATTTAATTAATTGTTTTATTTGACAATTAATGGTCTTCATCCTCATGGTCCTGCCTTATGCTTGAGCTCAGGTTTCACAATGACACTGAATGACAGCCAAAACTTTAGCTGTATTGTACTGCAGGATGCCTCTGTCACGATAAAAGAGAAAATCTTTGCTGCCATCTGTCTGAAGTTGCACTGTTTATGGGCCATGTATTCCCTGAGCATTTTTAAAAAGCTGTGAGATATCCAGAATTCAAAGTGTTTGTGCACAATGTTCTTTTGAGCCTTCAAAATCCTATTCATGAAAGAAGACAGAAATATCAATGACAGACAATGGTCAGACAAACAGATGATTCTTTTTGACGTGAAAGACCGACAACACAATCTGTGATGGGAGAGGTTGGCCCAAACCAGGGTAATTTGTCTTTGCTAATGTTTACAATCCAAACCCTTTTGTGATATCTCATCATTCACAGCTGTCTGGTATGTTTAATTAGTCCGGGTGTTGGTGAAAATCATGAATCAGTATCCATCTCACAACCTTGGGCAAAATGTTTAAATTAATTGCTACAGTGAAAGGAATGCTCATTAAAGCTAACAAATTGCTCTGCAAGAAACAATTGAAAGGTGAAAGTTAGGCTATACTGGCTGTGTGAATCAACCGTGTAGTAACTGCATTGTTGATAATACAGTTATCACCAATAACAAATATTTAATAATACAAATGTACCCATGCATTGGAAAGACAATCCAAACATTGCTAGCTTTGCACCATATATACTGTAAAGAGGCCTTGAAAAGATTAGAAGTTAATTAGTGTAAAACTCTAAAAGTTCTGCATGCCAAGTTTCTTGGACATGAAAGCATAGCAATTGATGCTAACACAGGCATCCAGTCACATTTGCTTGTGCCTTCTCTTTTCTCTCCTGACCTTTTTACCAAATGTCCACATTGTCCTCCTTCTGAATAAGAATGTCAATATGCTTTTCCAGGGAGCTAACACACAGTAAGCTCCATAAGGGCTGCATTGGGTCTGGACAGGCACTTGTGCTCTTTTTTTCGATGATGATATTAGCCACACTTTACTGTGACTAGATGTCACAGGAAGTTACCGTGCCACTTACACATTGAACAGCCTCTCCAAAAGTACAGACCAATGGAGACAGACATATCAAAATTGGATATACTTTCTTTTTATCACTAGGGTATAGGCAAGAGATGATTTTGCCATCTGACATAGAGCCATAGATCTAATTTGCTCAAAGACATTTGCACACTTACATCGCACAGACGTCTATTTGATGTGTGTTTACATATATTTTTTTACGTTGTTTGATCATCTGCAATTTGTCTATAAGACGTATGCCAATAAGTATGTCTTGGATGTCAAAGTATGTCTTGGATGTCAATAAGACATTCTGCAGATTTCTTTGAGATGTTTATGATTTAGAATGTTTCTAAATCTGATCTTTTTAAGATGTTTAGCAGAAGTTAATTAGACTGTGATGCTTTCCAGATAAAAAGATCTAAAACCGACATCTCAGAGATGTACACGTGCTGTCTGGGGTGTCTCGAGGCATGTTTTTAAAAGTTTAAGTTCTTTGAACTTGACATTACAAAAGCAATATGCCGCACAATGGTCAAAGACGTCTATCTACCATGTTTTACAAGAGTGAAATGCCTTTTAAGGGATTAAAGAGAAAGTGCTTTATAGAACATAGTTTCTGTCGGAGAACACAGCTTTTGTGTGTTTATGTTAATGCATAAGTGCCATTAATATGTTTTTGAAGAGCGTGAATGTGCAAATGCTCAAGTGCGTCAGGGGAACACCAAAATCGAATATGGGGGAAACCCATCTATTCCAGCGCAATGCATCTGTTGCATTACAAAGTGCATGCTGCTTTTGTGACTTCAGCAGCTTTTATCCATTAAATGGTGTATGTGTAAATTCGTTATTTTAATTAAATATTTGTAGAAGTTATTACTCCACCCCCTGAATAACATCATTAATGACAGCTTAACCAACGTGGTTTGCACAATGGATGTGTGACTTAGTTACTGCGGTTCTGGGAAACAGTTGTGACTAGCTAATTTCAACAATGATGCATCATACTATGGAGTCATGTGGTTGTACTGGAAATGCACCCCAGGTTAGCATTTTGTTACAGGCCTGTTTATACTTTAAAAACTTTTTGAAGTAGGCACTTTTCTTGGAAAGCCAAACAATTTTCAATGGTAACATATTTTAGTGGAATGCAGCTTTGATGTATTTTGTGTGCTAGTACAGTCATTGTAAGCTGATGCGTATGACTGATAAATAAAACCGGCTGAAAGAATAATGTTCCTTAATTGTCGTTGAAACGCGTCTTCTAGCAATCCATTGATTAAGTGGTTTGCTTATAGTTTCTGTTAGGGAGAGAGTGTGCACATCTATCAGGAAGCACAAATTAAGTTCAGTTGTAATTTTTCATAGTGGCAAAAGAATGCTCTGAGCAGAAGCATGTCTGGCTTTGTCTATAAAGTACATCTTGTGAGGGTGATACTTTTATTCTCAGACTATTTTAGTTTTGAGAAGAAAAGAGCACAGCTGTGTTACTTAAATAAATATTCCTATAGAAAAGCTTTGTGTTAGGCACTGCAAAAAATATCTGTATCCTTATATTGTGTGCCAAATGTGGTTAAAAGCAGCCACTGATAAATTAGGGACTGAACAATGTGCTGTTTAGAGCAAAAATGCAAAATGATGCTTGAGTTTCTTGTCCAATTTACAAACCTGTTTATTTGATTGAGACTGTCAACCTTACTGAAATGAAAACTGTTTCATAGAATCCAATACAGAAAAACTAGTAATATCATTGTAAAAAGACATCGACTGACTAGACAGACAGACAGACCATAAACCAGTAACCATAACATTTTAGAGTTTTTGGAGAACCACTTATCCTCCCTTTCCATGAATCAACAATTAATTATTAGTTATAATTCCAAATTATTTGTTATTAGTAACACAGGGTCTTTGTTAAGGAAAACTAGCCTAGATGCCTCCATTTGACTGGACCCCGATGTCCTGTTTGATACCTTAAACTTAATTACATACACCTGCAGCACCTGCAATGACCCTCTACACATCTGCACTCTCACAATATAAATATTTGTATTTAATAATATTTATAAAAACTAACATAATTATTGTTGTATAAATTGCATATTTACTAAAACATGCAGTTCAAATGTACACATTCAAGTCCATTCAAGCAATATATATTAAAAAGAAATCAAGAAAATTAATCTCATTTTCATTGTCTGTACGACACGAATAAACAGATAAGGATCATATTTTCAACCCAACCTCATAAAACAGCTTATACTGTAGGTATTAGTTAAAATCCAAATATTATTGCCAAAATCCAAATATCATCAATAACGATACTGGAAAAAATAACATAAAAAAAGCACATCACAGACTGAACAGTCCCGAGCACTAGAGACACATTCTCACTATTCGCAAGATTTTTCAACAATCAGCATTTCTGTAAAGTTTCTCCCTCTGACAATGACTTTTTTCATTTTATACAAGCATGAGCAATGCAACATTGCATTCCTTTGGTGATTTTTGCGCTGTCACAGATTTTGTAAAAAGTTTTGATGCAGTGTATTTTACCCTTTACATCTGTAAGGGGACAAAATTGGGATAAAGTTGTCTACCGCATGTCAGCACCATTTTTTTGGGAATATTGGCTGAGAACAGTTATTACCAGATAACTTTATCATAAGTCCTTAGTGGTGGATAATACAGGTTTTTCAATGGCCGATGTCAATCCCGATTTCCAGAGACCTGGATGGCCAATATAAATGCCTATAAACATAATACAATTTAACAACAGCAAATTGGAAGTGAAACAAACAAGTATTTTATGCAGTATTTCCTCAAATTTGCATAAATTTGAAAAAGAAAAACCTTGAAAACAGAAAGTGTTGACTATCCATTAACAAATCTATTGGTAGAGGAACTGACACAAGGGAAAGTTAACACTTTTATTAATCGACCAAATGAACACGATTTTCATTCGATGCCAATAAATTGCAAAATGGCTAAATATCATCTGATCAATCAGCCTGGACAATATATCAGTCTTTCACTATATCTCCTCCATTTTATGTGCTAGTATGAAGTTCACTCAATCTGCTTAAACAGCCAGTCAATGTACCACAAACAACAGACATATGTGCAGTGGCCCCAAAAAGTATTTAGACACCTAAGCTACACTTAAAAATACACAAATGATTACATTAGATATCAATATCCAACCAAGTGCAATTTATTTTTAGTTGTTGCCATTACTCTGTGTTTTGAATCTCAAAAGAAACAGGCTAAGTGCCTTTGGATATACTCATGGGTGGGAAGACGTAGCCAGTATGGCCTCTTGGGACTGCAGTGTGAGTTGGAGGGGAGTGGCACTAAAAGTTAGCTAGTCAGTTCTTGTGCATCATCTCCATTTCCTGAGCTTCGTTGCCCCGCATGCTTGATTTCCAACTCTTCAACTAGATTGAATCGTTGTCTGAGGGTAAGAATTTGGAGTCCGCCCTGCTGAAAAGACCATCATTGCATGGGTGTGCTGTGTCCCCAACAGGCTTTTAAACTAGCTTAATCAGCTTCAGAAACAACAAGCTTCACCAGCAATGTTTAGCTGGTTAAAAGCATGGCTATGCTGGTCAACCAGTTTGACCAGCACCAAACCAACACTAACCACCATAAACCAGCCAAGACCAACTTGGGAATTACATTTTAGATAAGCTGTTCTTTTAAGCAGGGTGTACCCATCATATACTATGTGATTTAGGGTTAGGTTTAGTCAAATCTGTCAACTCTGACTGGCCTAAAATCAGCAGACGAGCACTAGCTTGGCCTAATTATAAATCTGGGCTAAAACTGGTGTAAAAAGTCAGGTTCTGTAATCCAGCCATTCATGAAACAAGTCCATAGTTAATGTGAAGTACACCTGTCTTTACTTGAAAACCTGTATAAAACTTAATAACACAATTTTGTTATTAGTTATAAATGATAGGTTATTGCAAACATGGCTTAGAGTTTGTATAAAGATGTCACTTAGTATGGTATTTTTGTTATTTACTGCAATGACATTCATACATTTTTAATTGTGGCTTAATTATCAAACTGTCCTTTTGGGGGTCAGTTGTATATTGTGCTTTTATAACCCACATTACAGCCTAAACAAAAACGATTAAGTCATTTAATAGAACTGGTTGTAGAGGTCAAGTTACCATACAGAATATCTCTCATCATCGTGTGGTCAGCTGAGGACATTCATTCTTGCAAACATAGCATACATAGTGATAATGTCTCAGGAAGTAAGTATATGTCATGGGCATCTTTCCCTAGGTGGGAGTAAGAGTAGCTCTGCTCAATCAGTCCTGATTAGCAGATGGCTAATGCGTGAACTGGGAGGCAGAGAAGGGCTAATGCATCATCCATCATGAATGACTGATGAGCTGATTAAAAAGACTCCCAGCAAGGGCATCTCTGGAATTTAGCAGCATAGTCCATGAAGCCCTCATGGTAGCAATAATCAGCTCCATTCCTTCAAGTTGAACATGTCAAACTCCCTGCATGTTGCTATGAAAGTGTGATACCACTGCCTATCATGGTGCATGGGACGAAATGCTATTTATTATCTGTGTGTAATTAAAGGCTATAGTCTAGATTACTCTTTGTTTCACAAATCCCAGTATACAAATTATTGTTTATACAATATTAGTAACTTGTCAGTGATCTAGTAATGGCATTATGCAATTGCCAATTTTGCTGATTGCATTACTAGCTAACTGTCCTAATACATTTTAGTTGCACAACAATACAATATCTGCCTAATACTATTACTCTTCTTTAAGGTAGGGATCTAAACAATCCTAAATCTAATGCATTAAACTTTAGTAAGTAAGTCATCCGGTATCATTTCGCATTGGACATGAATTATACTTTAAATCTTGCAGCTTGTTGAGCAGCTTGATTCGTTTTATAATAAACCAAATTATTTTTGCCCTCTGGACAGTAAAACAGATGAAACAATTCTATAAATGTACTTTTGTTTAATATCAATGGGACCAGAATATCATAGTGACTTGAGGGTGGGCTCTTTACACTTGGCAGATTGATCTATAATAGTTTGCAAGTTCTTTAGTTGAAATCGGTCTGTGCTTTCTGAAATTGAATCATTGCCCCCAGTGGCTGAAGATGGAACTGTTGTTAAATGTTTGGGCACCTGCAAGCTCCAGTTTCTGGGTGAAATGTCCACAGTTGTATTTTTTGTTGTAATTGATGTAATACATCAATGCGTGTTTTAAATTCACTACCTCCCTAACTCAAACCCCAACCCTAAACCTAACCATCAGGGTATAATTGTAATCTTATAGGGAAAATTTCAAGCTCTCAATTGTGCTAACCATTGTTTATGTGAATGTGATTGCTTCATGGTTTCCATGGGACCTGAACCTGTCTCTGATAGGGTTGCCACCCTTTCCATAAAATACGGGATCGTAAATAATTCAAGATTGTTCATTTAACCTGATGGTTAAGGGACCATCTAAACAATCTACACATTGTGCTAAAACGTGCTAAAACTGTGGAGGGAGTAATAAGGGACCGTCTGAAAACATCAGCTAGAACTCCCCCTGCCACAGCTAATTGCTTGCTAGAGATAGTGTCCTGTACTTTACAACTTGGCAACCCTAGTCTCTAAACATGCTCACATTACACTCTATCAGTAGTGCCACTGTAAAAGGTAAACACATTTGAAGTGATTAAAAAATGTCTGATGGGAGATGGCACTTCCCTTACAAAAACTGAGAGTTCATTGCAAAGTTTGCAACAAATTGAATTAGCATGTGAAAATAGTCAGTACCGAATTTGTGGCAAGTTTACAGCAAATTTGTCATGAACTCTAGTTTTGTAACGGATGTCAGTAAATCGGCAGAATGGGGTTCATTTTAGGGTACATAAGTACCAATAAGTAGCTAACCACCTAGAAAGTACCCAGAATGCCCTACTAATGCTGTGTGCATAAGCTATGACCACTTACATTTTATCTAGGCAATATACACATCTAGTTGTCTACATATTCTTTAAAAATAAGTGGCATAGAAAAATATTAATATTTACTAATTGTAAGTTAGCCTGAAGCCTGCAGTATGTAAGTGTGTATACTGACGTTCCACCTAAAGCTGCAGACTGTCAAAATGTTAAGTTTGCATTTCGATCAAGCATTTCCCCTCTTCCCTCCCTCTTAGGAATTTATCATTCCTGCAGTACCCCAGATCAATTTTTAATTATGGACGTCACTATGCCTCCCCTCCCTCTACCGGAGTGAGACTGCATGCTTTAATTAAAATGACGTGCCACAGCCGTGGCCTATATAGTGATTTAATGACAGTCGACAACAGGTAGCCTTAAAAAAAAGAGCTAATCTAGCAAAACAAAAGAACTTAGAATCAATGTGATGAAAGAGAAGACAAGGACTTTTCCTTGCCTCAAACCATGTAGCTTTCTTTGAATACACAGTGGTCTGATAAATTAAGCTGCTGAGATTTCTGTAAACTCTTCTTTATTTGTACAATGTATCTACTAAATAGCTTTTCATTTGCCATTTTTGCTGAATCACCCATCAGTTGGAGATTGATTTTAAGCCATTTTCGTGCTCTGATTTTTCATGTCTATTTTTTCCCATTCTCCATGCCGCAGTGGTTCTAAATGAAGCATAAAATAAATGTTCCTTGTGGGGGTGTAATTAGCATGGATTAGCTAAGTGCGACACTGGGTGTTTCTGTTTATACATTGGATATGTTGTGTTCTTGGAGGCAGTGGCATACCACAGATATTGGGGCCACCCCACAAACCATGAGAGGGGGCCCCACTTATAAGTATGAAATCATGCACAAACATTTTAATCGACTGTAATCAAGAGTTGTAATATACTGAGTGTAATAGTATTGCTGGTAGAGATGGTTTTGCTAATTTACCCATCTTTTTCATAATTGTATCTTTATTATTCTCTTTTTGTGGACAGCTTAAAAATAAAAAAAAATTCTGTCATAATTTACTCACCGTCATGTTGTTTCTTATGCGCAACAAAAAATAAATGTTTTCATGCATGAGGGAAGCTTGTTCATAATGGCACCTGTTTTCATTCAAGAACTTGCATTGTTTTTAATGCTAAATAATGCAAATGCTCACACACACAAGCCACTATGAACAAGCTTTTCTTATAGCTCTCATAAACATGCAACAGACATATTTTAACTGAAAAATTAATTGCATTTCAGGTTGTTTCTAACCAAGACAGAAGACTTGGAATATGATGTACTAGCCTCATAGAATACTTTTCTGATAATTTTGGGGAGTGCTCCAACAACTAAATTCAATCGATAATAAAAAATAAATGACAAAAAAAAGTATTTATTGATTAGTCTAATAGGTGCGCTCTGCATGGAGTAGCAGAGACATCACTTAAAGGTAGTGAATAAATACACTTGCATGATAAAACGAATGGGCAGAGATGAGTTTAAATAATAATAAAAAACATTATCCACATAATGTCAAATGAACGGGAACACTTTATATTAAACACTTCAAAGCATATAGTTTAATGCACCAGGTATGTTTGTGCTGTTTGATACTTTAGACTAAACTATGCTTTTTGAAAACCTTTTATTGTTAAGCATCAAATTAGGTTTAAATGTAACTGCAATTTATATTTACTAAAATATATAATATGTTATTAGAACAATAACTTTAAGAAGTCCCTTTTATTCATAGAATAACGATATTTGGCTTCTATGTAGTGTAAAAACTGCTCTAGAAAGGCAAATGTTACTACAATATTATTGTATAATTGCTGCTGCAGTGGTATCCCGATAGGGTGTCGTGTACAGCAATGATGGAAGGGTGTATTTTAAACAAAGACTCAGCAAAAAAAGACACTGTATTTTAAAGATAATTTTGTAAAAATCCAAAATAACTTTACAGATCTTTATTGTAAAGGGTTTAACCAATGTATCCCATACTTGTTCAATGAAACATAAACAAATAATGAACATGCACTTGTGGAACTGTCGTTAATATGCTATCAGTTTACAGATGGTTGGCAACTAATGTCACAGTTATAAAAACTTAGGACACTAAAGAGGTCTTTCTACTGACTCTGAAAAACTCCAGAAGAAAGATGCCTAGGCATTCTGCATGGAGGTATGAGAACTGCAGATGTGTCCAGGGCAATAAATTGCAATGTCCATACTGTGAGATGCCTAAGACAGCGCTACAGGGATACAGGAAGTACAGCTGATCGTACTCACAGTGGCAGACAACACCTGCACAGGATCAGTACATCCGAAAATATCTCGGTGACTGATGTAGCCTCCGTTCCCTGATGGAGGGAACAAGACGTTGTGTCGATGAGTTGACACTAGGGGGTCGCTCCTGCGGAGCCCAGACATCTCTGATCTTGAGAAAAGGCCAATGGTAAATTGGCGTGTGGAATTTGCATGCCACTCCCCCAGACATACGGGTATAAAAGGAGTGAAGCTGCAAACACACGTCAGGTATCGCACAGAGGAGCAGAGCCAAAGACCAGGCCATTTCAGCGGTTGGTTCAGTGTTGTGGCAGGAGGGACACAACGTCTCGTTCCCTCCATCAGGTAATGGAGGTTACATCAGTAACCGAGATGTTCCCTATCTGTCACTCACTCGATGTTGTGTCAATGAGTTAACACTAGGGGTCCCAATGGAAAACGCCACAAGAGCTGAACCGAGTTACGC
The DNA here is from genome assembly GCF_025860055.1 of Xyrauchen texanus. Classification (NCBI taxonomy): domain Eukaryota; kingdom Metazoa; phylum Chordata; class Actinopteri; order Cypriniformes; family Catostomidae; genus Xyrauchen; species Xyrauchen texanus. The sequence continues at coordinate 25,721,183 of NC_068311.1, forward strand.
AGATGGGCAGACCTCTGTGTGCCTCGTTGCCAGCACAGCAATCCGTTGCATAACTACCCCCAACACACTGGCAGGCACGAAGCGGTCCCCTGCACCTAGGGGAACGGCTAACAGCTCAGAAGTATAAGGACTGGCTGGCCCAGCCAAGGCCTTCTCGATATTGTTCTCCCCAAAAAGGAACAAAATCGTTCGGCTGGGGGCCAAATATATGGTATATATATAAGGAAATAAAAGCAGTTGAAAGTGAGAGAATTTTTCATTTTTTGTTGAGTTTATTTGCTTCATTGGTTCCTTTCATTCTAGTATGCAATAGCATATAAAGCAATAAATAAATAATGTTGCCTCATGGATGTCATGATATCAAAGTGTTCAAATTCATACCACAGTTCAGCGATCAAAAGAACACAATGTAGGCTGAAATGTATCCTTTGTAATGTAAGTACACCCCCTCTCTTAAGCCAAACAGTGAGCCCTTTAGCTAGCATGTGTGACTGGGGTTTCACTTTAATGCAATAACGCCATTTTCTGAGCCAGACCATCTCCTCCTAGAGCTACTTAAAGTCCCTGTGCTTACAGTGAAATCAGGCAGATTTGAAGAGGCGACTAGCACCACCATATTTTTTCCCGTTTATCAAATCAATCGATCCTTTGAAGGAGAGAGGAGAGATTTATGAGGCTATGCTATTCTGTCTCTCCAAGAAGCTTTTGGCGTTCTCTCTCTCTCTCTCTCTCTCTCTCTCTCTCTCTCTCGCTTTTCCTCTCAGCATTTTTGTTTATTGTGCAAGTTTGGGCAGCATATCTCTTCTCCACTCTGGGATGAATTTACTTGACAGTTTTGCCACTTTAGTGCATGGTATTTCAGAGCAAAAACCTGCATCTTATTCACAAACCACCCTTAATCCAGTTTAACCAAGCACTTAATATGTGGAAAAATATATGTGGAATTAAATTAAGTCATTTTCATTATTACCAGAGCAAATATGCCTCCTTTTTATGTAAATCACTAGATTGTACATTATTAACAAAAGTCAATGCTATTTACCTGGTGCAATTAACATTGTGCTATTAATGCCCGTGGAAAGCAGACTGTAAACTGTAAGAGTTATTATCTATAGATCATGGTGTCAGTAATTCATCAAATGTTCATCAAATCAGTGAGTAGAAAAAAGCGCTGTGTAGTTGAGCCCATCTCAACATGTGTAATTAATTCTTAGTGAATCCCCCCTTCTGTCTTCTCTGAAGCTGTGTTAAAAGAAAAGCCAGTTGATATTCTAAAAATAAGAGAGAGCAGTTTATGAGATATTTTTGAGGACATTCCGATTGAAATTTTCAAGGTGACTATTTTCCCTATGCCGTGTAAAATTATAGCTATTGCAGCAGCACATATAACTATAAAAACTGCAAAACATCCTTCGCTGCCCACCAGAGACCTACTCAAGGTCTGCGATTTGAAAAGCCATATTGTGAGACTTAACTCACTGAGTGTCGGACAGTTACTTTGCCACAAAAGCCCTATTTATCTATAACACTGGCATTGAGAAAAAGTATTTTATCTGGTATTGTGAAACACAATTCTATCCTCCTCTCCTCAGGTCTGTCAGGCAGTTACAGCAAACAGTTTCATCCCCTGGCTGAGCGAGAGATAGCATTCAGAAATGGAGCGAGGATTCAGCAGGACCGTTTTAGCATGTACCGATTTAATTGCGAGGATGGATCCTTCCCACTGTGGCCCGATTGCCTCCAGCGTTTACATAGAAAGATGAGACACAGTGGTGTGACTCCCTCTGTTATCATAGCTCTCTGCTACCTCCCCCTCTGGTGTCTTTTCCAATGTTATATTTATTCCAATTATAGTGTGCTCGAATGTCCATGGGCTGATAGAGAAAAGACGGAAACCCATTAGATTCTGGTGTCGAGAGGAGAATTCCAGTAAATATGCTTTTCTTATATTGAATTGATATTTAAAAATATTTAATACATTTTAATGAAATCAGTTGGGCACACCTCAGCTTGAATCTTAGTCCACTGTTGTGGTTATTTTGTTAGCTTTTCTGTGTGTATGAATAGTGGTAAAAATGTAGCAGTATAAACTGTAGCAGTTATAATGAATTAGAACCTATCTTGACTCTGGGCCGGTTGCTAGGGAAGGTACATGAGGTAACCTCCTCGTGGTTGCTATAATGTTGGTCTTGCTCTCTGGGGGACATGTGGTGTGTTGTGCATGGATGCCACGTAGAATAGCGTGAAGCCTCCACACAAACTCTGTCTTCGCGATAATGCGCTCAACAAGCCACGTGATTAGATGCATGGATTGACTGTCTCAGACACGGATGCAACTGAGTTTCATCCTCTGCCACCTGGATTGAGGTGAGTCACTATGCCACCACAAGGACTTAGAGCGCATTGGGCATTCCATTCTTAAGACAAATAAACATCTTATAAGCACAGTTCTGTATATTGTAAAGGGATTTGTGGATGGAGGAGGCGAGAACCGGCTTGAAAATATAAATAATAGTTTAAATATAAAACTGAACAAAAAGACAAAAACACACACATGACGGTCAGCTGCCCGTAAACGATCTCTCTCTGTCGCACCACCATTCACAGTCGGCCTTTATCCCTCTCAGAGGCTTAATTAGCCTGATATGGGACCGGGTGTGCAGAATCACCACCCGACCCCGCCCTCCGCCCTGTCACATTCCTCCCTCGTTCTCTCAGGCCTGAACCCTATTTACTGAACCCTTTGGAGTATGGACACAGTTGAAGTATCTTTTGAAAGAAGACACTTTAGGCTTTATTTTCCACATTCAGAATTAATATATGTTGATAATTTTTTAAGTTAGAGAAGCTGAAGTTTATAGTAATGGAAATATTTTGTGCTGAACATGTTTTTATAATCTAAAAATACAATAATAAAAGATGAAGATGATCTAACAAAAACTGAGGTGTATGCATGCTTTTTTCTCTGTAAAATCGCTGGAAGCATACATAGTAAAATTAAGGCTCCGCACTGCTTGGCTATTATGAATAAAACTATTCTGCATTTTTAAAAATAAGACTTTGGAGAAAGGCTCGTTTTGTTCACGAGACTCTAATATTAAAATATAATATACAGTTTTACAACATGAATGCTGCTCAGATTGCATAGTTTGTTGAAGAACGATGACAAAGGGTAATTCTGTCAGGCGAAATCTCATGTAAACAATGGAGAATATATCAATATTTCTCAGATTTATCATGGACAATTGACCCAAGTTTGGTGAACTGGATTCATCTGCTATAGCGTTTTCATAACAAAGGATTGAAGTCCCATTGTTTTCTCCTGCATGTACTCCTGGAACAAATAACTAAATTGCTGTTTCTGGAGCATTGCTATTTTTGAAACAGAGATCGGATATCAATGTTGAACCCTTAGATCTTTGAAAAGATGTATAATTTGTTAACATTAATTACATTTATAGACGGTAAATTATATATTAAAATGTAAGAATTGTGTTTCAACAGGTAGAGTCCATGTCGGACACATGTTTGTTCACTGTTTACAAAGTCTACAGCTGTTACAGAGACTGGCAAGATTTCACAGGACACTTATTAATATATTTAAGGGAGTAGGACATTTTTTGCATACCTGTCCATGAAAAATTATGTATAGGTGGTGGAAATGAAAATTTTTATTTGTTTTTTAAATAAAATGGCTGAATCCTTTTTCTTGCTTTGGATATATAAAATGCTAGCTATGAAATTAGCCTAAGTACAAACACTTAAAATAATATACTCACACTTTTTTGCATAATTTGGCAAAATGACGGCCAATTAAAATATGGCCAAGTGATATTTAACTTTTTCTTTCTTTTTCTTCAAACATCACATTTCATCTCAAGCCAGATCTTTACTGACAGTTTTGTTGACTTGGTTAACCTTCTATTGTATTTGGGTAATTTTTATCCCGGCATAGGTAAATAATAAGTTGTAATAAATACAGCCTATTGAAGACCTATTGAATATAATTTTCTCCTAAAACATTAGATGACAGAAATAACTATTATGGCACCTTCCTAAACCCTTGTAGCACTGCAACAAATTGTTTGACATTAGTGGGAAAGAATGGATTTGTTGCATTGGATGTGCAAACTGGGCCAATATGACCACTGGAAAAGGCAATAGAGATTAATTTGTGAAACAGGCACTAAAATTGTAAGTAAAATGTACACTCTTGATGTTATTCAAGCAGAATAAATCAGACATTGTTGTAATATATTAAGATATTATACAATTCCAAAAGTGATTGAAATCAATGTAAATTAAGACATTCTTTGCCAATGTTTGCCAAGTGTGAAAAATGACCTGAAGGGCAAAAAAGCAGTTTCTTAAGAAAATATGATGAAACTTTTGATAAAACTTTATTTGGGACAACATTTTTGGTGTGGTGGAAATGATGGCACAACTAAATCCTAATTTTTGAAAAAAATTATAGAAATATTTTTCACAAAATACATTTTTAAATGGTTTATTTTTATATCACTCTGTTTAAATATGTATTAAACATATTTAATATTGAAAGTATGGGTCTGGGACAAGGCTAAAACTATAACATCTATTCTTTTGACATTCTAAGTCAGTTTTATTGTGACCTTTATTTCACAAAGAGAAGTGGAAATCTTAATAAAAAAAAAAAAAAAAAAACTCATACCAGCATGGGAAGCACCCAGAGGACCATGAACCATGTGATGACAGAATTGACATTCCTCCGAGGAAAGCATTGACATGTTCTGGAATCCTTACCTGCTGACTCGCCTAAATGCAATTTCAGCCACATTCTCATGGTATTATAGAGATATTCTCTCTGACTAAATTTAATAACACTCAAATCAGGCATTTTCTGGAATATGGGATGGAGTTACACCTTAATTTGAAGTGATTATTTGACTACAAGAGAACGCTTTGAGCAGATGTCAAATTTGTGTGACACCAGACACTGTTTACCTGCAGGAAACAAGCACTTTTAGGGAAAAAATTATACTCTTTTTTTGACACTTCTATCCATTGAGGTTAGCTAGTGTTGTAGTTTGCTAAAAATAGAGCCATATGCCTTTCATGTATGGGAATGCAAATAAAGGTGTTGTATTTCAGCTATGACTGAACAGATTTTGTCTTTCAAGGCTTGCAGCTAGTAAAATATAGAAGGTAGAATACACTAAACAGTTGCACTTATGCATGCTGCATTTCAGTTCAAAATAAAACTGCATTTTTTTCACTAACCACCTGCAATCCAGTTTAACTAGGCAATATGTTTGTGTAATGCTGTATGGAGCTAAAAGAGTCTCAATAAAGATAAATGCACACACTACATTCACATATGCACACACATGATTCATACATGCACACACAGGATTCATACATGCACACACAGGATTCATACATGCACACACAGGATACACAAATGCGCACAAAATTCACAAATGCACGCACAAAATTTAAAAAGCACAGAAGATTCACAAATGCATAAAAAAATCATAAATGCACACAAAATTCATAAATACACACACAATTCAGAAATGCAAACAAAATTTACAAATGCACACAAGATTAAGAAATGCACAGGACAAGATTCAGAAATGTATTTCTGATGCACGCACAAATATATCTTGATTTACAAAGTTTTTGCGGTCTGTGAACTTCACTGCATTTGTGTGTGAATTTTGAGACTCCCCTGACTTGGCTCGACACACAAATGCCTTTTTTTAAACAAGGAATGATCTGGAACCAATCAGATATCTCCCTTGTTTTAGCCAGAATTTAGCCAACGGTCATTGTCACTCAGTTGAGACCTCAACATGGCTTCTGGCAACGACAGGGGAGCGGTAAGTATAACTTAACGTGTTTAGCTAGTTATAGCCCTGTTATGAGATGTTGTTTAATGACAATGACCGTGAACGCGCCCGCGCCCGCACCACACGCACGCGCTGTGTGAACGCGTTCATGTGATTGGCTCAATCCCCCACGTGGGGTGCGTTCTCGTGATTGGCTAAAACATTATTGTGCGTGCATTTGTGAATTTTGTGCGCATTTGTGTATCCTGTGTGTGCATGTATGATTCCTGTGTGTGCATGTATGAATCCTGTGTGTGCATGTATGAATCATGTGTGTGCATATGTGAATGTAGTGTGTGCATTTATCTTTATTGAGACTCTTTTAGCTCCATAATGCTGCACTAGGTCGAATTTAAATGAAGTCTTATTTATTCAAAACTTTAGCTTGTTATACAAGATTTCGGCTCATTCAAGAACGTCAGCGTTGTTTACCTTAATTTAACATTGTGCTATTACAGCCAATAATACAAAATAAAAACGGAAACAGTGATGCAAAAAAGCTTTATATTCCCTGTAAATTATACTAGATCGCAGTAGTCTGCTTCATCCTCTACAACACTGATTTTCATATATTCATAATTCCTTTCATGAATCGGGCGTTAAAACAATGCAGAGAGTGTGTTAGGGTTTCCAACTATGGGACGTCCCGTATTTTAGATAAATGAATACAAATTGCCCCATTGTAAAGTGGCAAAATGAAACACCCATATAAGTGGTCAATATATTCATAGTATTTGCAAATAAACAATGTTATCTGCGGGTGCAATTAATTCTTACTGAATTCCCTCCAGAATGTTTGAGGGGAGGGATTAGACTGCTTTATATTTTTAATTCAGGATAATAATAACATGAAGTTACTTTACTGAGTGGTGTTGTGGCAGTGCCTCTAATAGTGACCAGAAATACAATTTAGAATGATACCAAGCACTCTAATTCAAGTCTAAGCTGCTGAAAAATGATGTTGGCATTCAACATAATTATGTTGGGCTTATGTATATATAATCATGGCCTGATTTCTGAAGTTTCTGATGAATAACATTTTAAAATATTAAAATCATAACACAAATTGTGAATGGTATTATATGTTTTGTCATTCCTTTTCTTAGATGTTTTTCATTTCTCCTCTCTCACTAAATAGGTTTAGTGGAACTTTGTTTCACCGGTATCATTATGTACATATACATATCAAAGGCTACAGAATACCCATGAAATGTATATATATGTGCATGTAATACATGCTAAAATTGACCTTATTGATAGACCACAACATACAAAGCAAGCAAACATAAAAAGCGTGGGAATAAGGTGTGGGATGAAATTCATGTATAAATGCATGTTTTATAAGCAAGAAATGCAAACTGTAAACGCTCCAATTCAAGAACTTCCATCGCTACGTACATAGAAGAACTGTATGTTTAATTGGAAGGATGAGTTCAAACACATTTATGTGTTTGCTTGTATCTAAATGTGGACCCCCACACATCACACAGTTTTCTATGAGGTCATTTAAATAGCTTTCTAAAACCAACACAATCCATTGAGTCGTACACAAAAGCAAGAGGGTGATTTAGCGGCAGTGTCCATTTACAAGCAAGAGTGTCCCAGCAAAGTGGAAATGTAGTGATGAATTATTAATGAGGATTAATATTTGCACCAGCATCCACATTTTTCTCTGTTAAAGGAATTGTGCACCCAAAAATGAAAATTCTCTTGTTATTTACTCTGTCAACAACATGACGGTGAGTACATGACAACTGAAGTTACATACTTGCCATCATGAATGTTTGAGGAATATCCTGACTGCTCTTTTCCATATAATGAAAGTAAAAAGGAACCGGAGCTGCCAAACTCCAAAATGATGATAAAAGTATTATGTGGACAATAAAAGTATTATAAAACCAATCCATACAACTTGTGCACAATATCCCAATTAAGTGTTTCTGAAATCTTTACATCAAACCTATCAATATTCGAATCGAGAATTATTCATTCTTTTGAGCCAAATCTTTCCTATCAATTGGTTGATCTAGTTCACAAAACCAGTCTAAATGATTCATTCACGAATCTGTCAGGGGAAGATTTTCAGGAAACAATTACTTAAATTTCAGTCTCAATCAGTAGCTGTTCAGTCATCAATTGGTCATGGTCATCTTGACACTGATTTTTTTACCCTTAAATGGTGCTTTTTTGCCTTTTTGGAGCTTCGTAGCCTAGTCCCTATTCACTTTCATTATGGAAAAAGCAACCATGATTTGTGTGTGTGTGTGTGTGTGTGTGTGTGTTTCATGGAAAAAAGTAACAAATAGGGGATTGGAGCAACCTTTTTTTAAATAATTCTTCAGAAATGAGAAATGCAATTTATTTTTGTGTTTATTAATTTTGAGTTGGACATTCATAACTTGCACATCAGTATAAAGAATACTTGTATACTGGACTATAAATGGAAGAGCTGTATGTTTTGCGCTGTAGATTAAAAATAACTGGCTCATTAGAATGATTCTTTTGGCAATCGAACTGTACTGGAAGCGCCATGTTTTGGGCTGTAGATTCAAAAGAATCAGCTCATTAGAATTATTCTTTCGAGAATCGAACTACACAAGAAAAGATGTACGTTTTGGGCTGTAGATTAAAAAGATCCGGCTCCTTTGAATAATTATTTTTGGGAATCAAACTATACCGGAAGCGCATATGTTTTGTGCTGTAGACTCAAAAGATCCCGCTCGAGATCGGAATTAAATACAGTTTGTACTGTGTGTTTTTATGGTGTATAGTCAGTAGAGGGCAGCGGTGCGTATGAGTATTTCAGCCTGCTGTTCCAGCGGTGTCAGTGGAAAATTGCTTGCAGGAGAACCGTAAATGGAACTGAAAGTCATGAAGATCATCCGATTTTGGTATTTTTTTAAAGAATGGAACCTGTTCTGAACAAGAACCGGTTCTCTATTATGAGACATTCAATACAGCCAGCTGGACTAAGATCAATATGCCAGGGACCTTCTACCCCAAGCATAGACCACCATTACTGATATCATGTTTTCTAGGTAAAGACCTCTTAGGTGAACTTATGAATAATTGATAAGTGAATGCAGTCACTTGTATAAGAGGGACATTGAGGACTTGGAGACAGGCTGTGTTTGCCACCCACCAGCTAACCTCTGCAAAGCTCTTTAGAAACTCACCGCACATCAATAATGCAAGCCCTGGCACAATGCATGAGGTAGACGAAGACATGCAGAGGCTTGCCTTTGGGAAATAAGCAATGGGGATTAAGGGCATTGACTCTACGGTGCAACATGTTTGTAATGAGGAAGTTGTTATGCACAAGCATAAATTTAATATAACAAAATTCAAATGAGGAAGGAGCCAAAGATAATGAAGTATCACAGAGCACATACAGTACTTCCTATAGAAAGCCTATAGAATTCAGTCCTAGTGGCTTTTTTGATGGCTTCATCTTTGGAAATCGAATTTGTACTGTACATAACCCTGTTCGAAGGGATTTTCTGAAAATGTGTGACCCACAAATGCATTGTGACTCTTTCTGTCACATGCAAACTGGAAACAGAGCTGCACTATATAGAAGAAGGGTTTGGGAAGCAAGATAGAGAGCATCTTGAGTTGCCTGAGGCTCATGCTCTCCTTGGCACTCTTCTAGGAATGAACAATGGGCCAAACCCCCATCCTTCCATCCCCCCACTCTGCAGAACTGTCAGCTGAGTGAAAATCCGACATCAACTCCTTATGAATATCTCTGATGAAGTAGAGCTCTGTCTGATTTAAAAAAAAAAAAAAAATCATATTTTGGTTTGGTTTTACTTTTGTTTTCCTGCAACAACTTTAGCAAATACCAACTTCTACCATTTCTTCAGTACTACAGTGTGATAAGTTTGGATGTTAAGTCACAGGAGGTGTCAGGAAACACAGTTCAAGTAACACTTAATTTGCTGAGTCACACTCCACACTCTTGGCCTGTTGGGCTCTTCACTCAAACCAAAACACTCTCTGAGCATAAACTCTCAAAAACAGACTCTAAATAACATTCACTCTAAATGCACTCTCAGAATATATCATGCCACACTCACGTGTCACTCTCTGTCCTCTCTGGCATGTCTTGGCTGCTTTTTTAGGTCTTTCCCTGCTATCAATGTAACAAGAAATGTCTGGGGTTAGTTAACTGTAACCCCTGTTCCCTGAAAAAGTGTAACGAGATGTTGTGCTGATTTAGTGCTTTGGGAACATCTTTAGGAGTGACCAGGTATGAATATGTGTGCAACACGTCAATTAAATTGACTAGAATTTATAGCCTCTGCCTGTGACATCATCAGGATGCGCCGGTACCAGGGGCTATAAATAGATGCGACACAGGTATTTTGTCTGAAGAGCAGTCCTGGGGCATCCTCAGTGTGGTAATGAAGCGAAGCATTTCGTTCCACTTTTTCAGGGAACAGGGGTTACAGTTAAATAACCTAAGACGTTCCCTAACAAAAGCTACACTTTGATGCTGTGCTGATTTAGCACTTTGGGAACGTGAATACCCATGCCACCGCACTGCGGATGTCTGGACCCCTTACGGTTGTGTAGTTGTGCTCACAAGAGCGTAAGAGGCCTCAGACATGAGCTTGTGATGTTGACTCAAGGACATAATAGGCCTTGAGTCAATGGCCCGGAGTGGCATGAACATCCAAACTATAAATTCTTATGAATGTGCCAGAGAGGACCAGCCTGCCGCATTACAAACATGCTGCAGAGGGACACCTCTAGCCAAAGCTTTAGAGGAGGCAACCCCCCTGGTAGAGTGAGCCCTGATACCTACTGGCGAAGTGCACCTCGTAGGCCAGGGCAATAGCATCCCTCACCCAATGTGACATTGTTTGCTAGGTGACGGCCGCCCCCTTGTTATGGCACCCATGAAAAACGAATAGTTGCCCTGACTTACACCACTGACTAGTGCAGTGGATGTAAGCCTTAAGAGCATGGAAGTCTCTTCTGATCCAGCGTTGTAAACAGAACAGAAGGCTTTAAGAGTGATAGGATGTATGGCCGAGAAAGGAACCTTAGGCAGGTAGTCAGGATGAGGGTGCAAAATTGCTTTAGCCATTCCTGGGGCAACATTAAAGCAGGATGGCAAGACAGACAGAGCCTGAAAATCCCCAATTCTTATTAGAGAAGTAATCGCCATAAGAAAAACCATCTTGAGAGTCAGAAGTTTATAGAGGTTCAAAGGGGGTCTCAACCAGACCCTCAAGGACTATTGCTAAGTCCAATGAAGGGATCATGGTCCTAGCAGGAGGTCTCAATCGCATGGCTCCACGAACGAAGCGAGCGAGCAGAGGATATTTCCCCAATGGCATCCCATCAATCAAGGCATGGCGAGCCGATAGAGCGGCCACATTAACCCTGAGAGTGGCAGGGCATGTGCATGCTGATAATTTTTCCTGCAGAAAGTCCAGAACTGAAGCAATCTGGCAGTTAACTGGATCTGCATTATGTGCAGTGCACCATCTTTCAGAGACACCCCATTTATTGGAATAACTTCTTCTAGTAGAGTGAGCCCAAGCACTCAGAATGGTCTCGATGACTTCAGGTGAAAGCCTGGTGTCCCTCAGTTGGTAAACTTCAGGGGCCAAACATGAAGGTTCCACAGTTCGGGCCGGGGATGAAGTATTGTTCCCTGTGCCTGAGACAGAAGGCGAGCCGTCGAGGAGAGACATTATCTCCGAGAACCACACCCTGTTCGGCCAATGCGGCGCAATCAGTAAGAGACAGGACCCTTGCAGACTAACTCTGGCCAGGACTCCCGGGAGCAGAGAAACCAGAGGAATGCATACAGGCGTATTCTAGGCCATGTATGCGCCATCGCGTCCAGACCCAGGGGGGCTGGGTGACTCAGAAAGAAGTAGAGGGGACATTGCGCTGTTTGTTGGGAGGCGTAGAGGTCCACTTGTGCTCTGTAAAATCTCAACCAGATTTGTTTCACCACCTCGGAGTGGAGTTTCCGCTTCCACATCGGTATTTTCTGTCTGGAAATTAAATCTGCTCCCACATTCAGGCATCCAGGGATATAAACTGCTCTTATTGACAGGAGCTTGCCCTGGGCCCAAAGGAGAATCTGAAGTGCCAGTCTGTTGAGCTGGCGTGAATGAGCTATGTTGTCCACACGCTCCAGGACATGACAGCCTCTCAAATACTGGAGGAAGTATTTCAGAGCCAGAAATACTGCCATCAACTCGAGGTAGTTGATGTGTCAATCGAGCTGATGACCCTCCCATTCCTCTTGAGCTGGACGACCACTTAAGACCACACCCAAGCCCGTCTGTCGTTAGCAATTTGCGACGGCAAGATGCACTTAGAGTGGGACCCAAATTGAGGAACCAGGGGACTGCCTTAGGGGACTGGCCCTTGGATGAAGTCCCCTGACTTTGAGCCAAAACTGAAATGGTCTCATGTGCAAAAGGCCCAAAGGGATCACCGAGGACGCAGATGCCATGAGACATAGTATTCATTGATACTGGTGAAAAGTGGACCATAAGTGTCTATCCGTGCTGACCAAAGCAGCCATTGACCGGCCAATGGCGCAAGCCGTCTGTTTTGTCGCACAGAGAGACAGATTCGTGGCTCGACGAAGCTTTGAGAAAGCCTCTTCGTCGACTGTACTGCCCGCACTCAGGTCCTTCAACAGGTCAGCCTGGTATACCTGCAACACTGCCATAGTGTGCAGGGCAGCACCCGCCTGACCTGCTGCCTGATAAGCTTTCCCCACAAGCAAAGAGGTGGTACTGATATAAAACTGGTGTGTGTCCATTTCAGCCATAGGACGTAAACACGGGAACACACACTGCTTGCTTTGTTTATTACAAATTTTCAGAAAGGAAAAAGGTTTTCTGTGCACTGCCTAATAAAAACTCCTGACAGAGCAAAGTAGAAAGTTTTGACAGGGTTTAGAAGCACAACACACACAGAATGGTCTGAAGACAAAAGACCTGATGATGCACCTGTGGCGCATCTATTTATAGCCCCTGGTATCGGCGCATCCTGATGATGTCACCAGCAGAGGCTATAAATTCTAATTAATTTAATTGGCGTGTTGCACACATTCACAGCTGGTCACTCCTAAAGATGTTCCCAAAGTGCTAAATCAGCGCAGCATCAAAGTGTAGCTTTTGACGAGCCACACCACTCCCTCTCTCCTGCAAACAGGCACATGACCACGCCCCACATAACCCCAACGCCCGTCTCAGCGCAGGGCATCTATTGGCCTGCCAGAGAGAAAGTCAGCCACAGCCATCTGTGCACTCAGTCTGTGGCAATGAAAGCTTCAGAGCCTCCCTCCAAGCTGCCTCTAATTGTTCCTGAACTACCATTTTTGTGTTCAGGAAGGCGATAGGGTCGGCTATGAACCACAACCCCTGGGGTGGTCTCGATGGGGTGCTCTGTGACATTTGTGCGACTGGGGAGAGGTGGTCTCCACACAGGACCAGGGTGAACTGATTAGGTGTGAGCATCACCTTTGGCCTGAGCTCCGATCTCTCTGGGACTACTGTCGCCAAGCTTACAGGGGCCGCCTCCCTCCAAGCTTTCAGGAGATTGAGGTGGTAAACTTGATGTGCTCCACCCCATCTGTTTTCTTAACCATCATAATCCAGATCTCCGACTCGCCGTGTGACTTTTAAGGGCCTTTGCCACTTGGCAAGTAATTTATACAGTATTATTACAGTATATTTAATGATGAGTTACTTTAACATAATGAAATGTTACTGCATTAATAGCAAATAAGAATAGATTTGAAAAAGAAGCATTACCATTGGGTCATGTTGAGATGCTCTTGACAGTGAATTTGACGGCGCTACATAAAAAAATCTCCTCAAAAGAGTGTGTTGGCTGTGTAGAATAATAGTCCTCCACATTCGACTGCAAACTTGCATTGAGGTCTGTCTCCATTTAAGATGTGAACTCTTAGAAAACAAAGTCTTGTTTCAAAATACAACATCAACGGAAGTCTCACTTTTCCTGATCCAATAAATGTCCAAAATGTGCATTGAAGATCATGTTTCAATCAGAAATATATAATTCAACCCAGTCTCCTGACCGGTTGTAATTATTAGTATGAGATTGTAAGAAATCATACAAGTTGGCTCATTCAAAAATATGTAACCTTTTCTTCTATCAGGAAGACTTGTAGACTTGAGTTAAGTTTAAGATGACATTTATTTGATGAATATGAAACAGGAATGTAATGACTCTCTTTGGCATAAGTCCTGTCTGGTGGTCTGAAGTTGTTGTACTCAGAATTGTCAGATCCTGCCGGAGAGAGGAGGCAGGGGCGAGGAGCCTACCCCATGCAGGACGGGACTCCTGGTTGTGGTTGGGAGGTGGAGGTTGCCGTGTTGGCACACTGAAACATCAATGTGATAGATTGTAAGCAGACTTATAAAGCGATGGCTGAGGCATGATTGGCTAGGAGATACCTAGCTAATGGTGTGATGATGTACAGCTACAAGACTTCCCACTAGACCTGTGTTACACTTACATTTATATCAGGAAGACTAGAAAACTTGAGTAAAGTTTAAGATGACATTTATTTAATGAATATGAAACAGGAATGTAATGTCACTCTTTTGTGTAAGCCCCATCTGACGGTCCAAAGAAGTTGTACTCGGAACCTTCAGATCCTCCTGGAGATAGGAGGCAGGGGTGAGGGCCTACCCCAAAGTGATAAATAAAATACTACCCCCAAATGAGAAGATCCGGTCAAGTTACAAACCAGGTCTCGTGTTTGGCGTTCAATCTGGTGAAGAGAAAATGAGAAGTGAACACCTAGAATTGAAACCTAGACTCTTTGCATGAAATACACAATTTCCCTTGCATGGTTGTGCAATATCTTTGCAAAAGGATAAGCCATGCTTTAATTTACTTATGGCTTTTATGATAGAGGGGGCACATTGTGTTTTTTTTTTTTTCATAACATTGCTGGGGATTGTCCTTTTTGAGTTTGATTTTCTATTTTGTCCTTGTTGAGTTTGATTTTGGGCCCTTCTGTCGAGGATCCCGTGTTGTGCAGAATCTTTGCCAAAATATCAACAATGTGATACAAGCCCCTGCAGTAAGGCCAACATTGTTGATCAGTAACTTTTGTTGAAAGATAAACAACATTTTATTATGAACCCTCTGATGAGGGCGGCGTTGTTTGGAATATCTTTGCCAAAAGATGAACAATGTAGCATAAAGTCATATGATAATGGTGACGTTGGGTGCAATACCCTTCATTGAAAGAAAACAACATTTGATTGTGAACCCTCCGATGAGGGAAGACGTTGTTTGATGGTTTTCTTTGCCAAAAGATGGATAACATAGCGTAAAGCCATACAATAATGGTGACGTTGCAATAAACGCAATACCCTTCATTAAAAGATTCCCCATGTTGATTTTGAGCCCTCTGAAGAGGGTGGGTGTTGTTTAATGGTTATCTTTGCAAAAAGGTGAACAGGGTGCATAAAGCCAAATTGTAATGCGAGGTTGACGTGCAATACCCTTTGTTATCTCATGTTGATTATGAGCCCTCCGACGAGGACGAGCTAGGCTTGTGCAGTACCTATGCAAAGGAAACCATGCTTGGGATTATGAAAAGGGTTGATATAGTTATGTGGTGTCCTTGCAAGACAATAGACATGCTTGAATTTGTTCTGCACCAGACAGGCATGTGAGATGATTTGAGGGTTGGGTCGAATATATTTCTGGTAGTATGAGGAAGACCAGCGGCCGAGAATCTTGATTGTGCGTTCTGATAGTCCTTTATGAGCAGCTGTTGTAGCTGCAACAATTCAGAATGACTACCCCAACACCAGGGGAGGGGATCTCAATATTTTCTGGGTCAGATGCAAATTTTGAATTAGGTTACAGATATATGCAGTGGAGGCAAGAGGAGCTTATAGAAAGAGGATTATAGAAATCATTATGCTACAACCACACCCTGAGTGGTCTGTTTTGGAGTGTTTTAGGTAAAAGGGTGAAATGAGCATGGACCATGCTCATTCCCTGCAAATCATATTCCTATATAGTCCCTAAAGACTTTCAGAGGGCGCACGTCCGTGAAAAAGGACATGCCATCTGAAGTTTCAGGGTTTTGATATGGAAAAGGGAAATCAGTTCTAGTGATGGCAACTGGGATCAAATTTGAGGTCCAAATGGCAGTGGTCGTCAATAGATACGTTGTCAGAATGTTATCAAGAACATGGATAGCATGAGGAGGCAAGAGATGGAGCAGCACTGATGAATGATGCTCATAGCGAAATAAGGTGACCTGAAGGGACAGGAGATTGAATATGGAAACTGAAACTGCTTGGGAAGGAAATGTGAATTAAATGGGGGAAATAGAGCACCATGCCAGAAACTGAGAGATGTACAAGGGCTATGGTTTTTCCACTGGAGAGGGAATGCCCAGTTTGTGAGAATTGTTTAAACATTCTGATGGAATAGAGGAGCAGAGAATGGGAGCGGGAGCATATGGATGGGAGCTTAAAATATTGGAATGTTCCGGCATGACCCTTCAGATGGAGATTTTAATGTGCAGACTATTACTACAGTCATTTGTGAGCTGGACAGTGAAGTACAATTTGCCACATGATGCCATATGAGCAGCAGGGTCTTGATGTTTGCTTTGGAGAGGAGGGCATTGTGCCCAGCCTTGAATGGGGTTAAAGTAGGTAGATGTGAAAAAATTTGATGATTGAAGCTTAAGCTCCTGATAAAACTCATAAAACCAACAGCGTGACACATGGTCAATATTTGTTATCTGCTTCGCAAGAATGCTAATCCGGCATGGTTTTATCCAAGAGTGAAAGAATCGTACTTACCTGCAGCTAAATAACCACAAATATATTTACAGTGTATTGTGTAACGATTGAAAAGAAAAAACATTGCTAAATGTAAAAATCACTAAATGCGTTCAGGCAAACATAGTTGTAGAAATAATGTAGAAAGCATTAGAGGGAGCTTATGATTTACCAGCAGGAACAGAAAATTAACAGTAGAGAAATTGAAATTTCAAACACTGTGAAAAACTGATACGGCACGGGTTTATCCAATGATTTAACAAAACCATACTTACCTGCTACTAAATGTAACTGCCCCAATTACAAGCACATTAAAAGTAAATGGAGCAAATACTGAAATGCATTGATACTTAAATTAATATGTAATGTAGTTAGGCTGACATAGTTGTTGAACTAGTAATGAACTTTGAAATATGGACATTGATAAAGCCCCAATGCTTGAAATTCCCCTTTGATTGAAACATAGTCTGAACGGTGATAAAAGAATAAATGATTAGCGGAGAGCCATATAATACAAATTTCTGCATTTTAATGATGCCTGATTGAGTAATAAAACATAAATATACTGTGAAATAGTAGTCACTCTCCTGTTTGACTTGATCATATAAGGCAGCAAAATTTATTACGCTGGTAATGAAATTATCTGATGAAATAAGGAATGTAATGGCACCTACCGCTAGGTGTCAGTGACACGAATCAACAGTGGTGATTCCATATTTGGAGAATGTGAAGGTAGACATATAATGTAGATACTGTAGAGACACCTAAAACAGCACTACAGGGAGACAG
Source organism: Xyrauchen texanus (assembly GCF_025860055.1). Lineage (NCBI taxonomy): Eukaryota > Metazoa > Chordata > Actinopteri > Cypriniformes > Catostomidae > Xyrauchen > Xyrauchen texanus. The sequence continues at coordinate 25,738,668 of NC_068311.1, forward strand.
GAAGGACAGCTGATCATCCTCGCATTGACAGACCACGTGTAACAACACCCGCACAGGATCAGTACATCCGATTATCACACTTGCGGAACAGGCACAGTATGGCAACCACAACTGCCAGAGTTACACCAGGAATGCACATTCCCACCATCAGTGCTCAGATTGTCCTCAATAGGCTGAGAGAGGCTGGACTGAGGGTTTGTAGGCCTGTTGTAACAACGTCACCTATGGGCACAAACCCACCTTCGCTAGACCAGACAGGATTTGCAAAAGTGCTCTTCACTGATGAGCCACGGTTTTATCTCACCAGAGGTGATGGTCGGACTTGCGTTTATCGTAGAAGGAATGAGCATTACACAAAGGGCTGTACTCTGGAGTGGGATTTATTTGGAGGTGGATGGTTCGTCATGGTCTGGTGCAGTGTGTCACAGCATCATTGGAATGAGCTTGTTGTCATTATGCAGGCAATCTCAATGTTGTGTGTTACAGGGAAGACATCCTCCTCCCTCTTGTGGTACCCTTCCTGCAGGCTCATCCTGACATGATGCTCCAGCATGACAATGCCACCAGCCATACTGCCCATTCTATGCATGATTTCCTGCAAGACAGGAATATCAGTGATCTGTCATGGCCAGTGAAGAGCCCGGATCTCAATCCCATTGAGCACGTCTGGGGACTGCTGGATCGGAGGGTGATAGCTAGGGCCATTCCCCCCAGAAATATCAGAGAACTAGCAAGCGTCTTGGTGGAAGAGTGGGATAACATCTCACAGCAAGAACTGGCAAATATGGTGCAGTCCATGAGGACGAGATGCACTGCAGTTTTAATGCAGCTGGTGGCCACACCAGATACTGACTGTTACCCACCCAATTTGTTCAGGGACACAATATTTATTTATGTTAGTCACATGTCTTAGTTGTTGAATCTTTTTATGTTCATACAAATATTTATACATGTTAAGTTTGCTGAAAATAAAAGCAGTTGGAATTAAGTTGAGTTTATATAAAATGCCAAAAACAGTGTGCCAGTGGAGTAGCATGTCCAAATCCATAGTATTCACAAGACAGTAAGCGAGAAATGCCAGGACGACCTACTACTTCCAGCAGGAATCCGAAGTGTGGATCGGTTTGACACTTTCCTATACCACAATGCATCGTGAGCTGAGGAGATGTCACATTCAAAAGCTGGATTTAAAACAAATGGCGGAGAACCATGGGGCAGAGGATGTTTTCAACAGTAAGTGCTGAATACACAAAGAATGTTGCACATTGTGCTTAAATGGCGCTTGTTTAACCAAACTTGAGTGGATTATTTTCATGGTTGTTGTTGTTACGTCACATATTCTGGACCATGCGTACATTCCCGGATGTTAGTATGTCCAAATTCTATTCATTCTGCCTCTCGTATACCTAAAGAGCTAAAGTTTCTGTCGCAGTGATTTAGAGCAATAGGGCGACCAACAAAACAAGTAATATCTTAACTGAATGGAGTGATGAGACCCCATACGATGAGTATTGTGCATCATGACATGCATGAATAATCATCTTGATTCCCCAATAGCGGTACAGTCGGGCTTGCAACATGGTGAATGAATCATGCTTTTTGACACTAATGAACTGTATCTCATGGCAATCACACTTGGAACATGTGAACATGTCATTTACGATGAGAGGTGAATGCTCAATTGAAATGAAATATTGGCTCTTGATTTTGATATTGATGCAGATGAGGATTATGATGAACTGACAACATATGCAACATAAATCCTAGACCCATAAACCATCCTCTGAATGCATTTGATGGATATACTGAGAACTTAGCTTATTTCTGATGGGAATCAGCTGCTGCCTTTAGGCGATGATTTTGATGAACTTGGCGAGGAGCGCGCTTCTTCCACACCAGGTCGTGCATTCAAATTGCGGTAGATGCTGTGACTCGACTGAGTGAGGTCTCCTACGTGACGAAGATATGGATGAAGATCCGAATTTGCTGATCGTTTACACCACATAGGTTTGATGTGGGATAGAATGTCAAGATGAAGCGGCGGCTTCATTTGGGAGGGAGGGAGGAACTACGCTGCACTTACATTTACAAATAAATGAACCAAATATCAATGTCATAATGATTGTTCAAGTTAAACTGCTAACCCAAACCAAAGCCTACCATAAAGTCTAAGCACTTATTAAAAATACTACATCTAACCATGAATTTAATAGGAAAATCACTGTTATGTAAGACGGAATAAAGAAAGCATCTGGGCTTGAAACAGTCGCTTCCACACATACTACAGCCTTTTCCAGTAAATTAACTGCAATTTTCAGTTTAGAGGTCATGTGTGAACATTACCCATTCGAAAATACCAGTAAATCAGCACTGGCAAATTGCCTGAATGAGACAGAGTTGTACGATTAATGGTTTGAATAAGTACAAGGTCAGGACACTCTGAAATGAGAAGTATGCTTTGAGCCAATCACAAAGTTCTGACGGAGAGGATTAAATTGCAGTCCAAAAATGTCATAAAATTGGACAGATAGAGGAATGATTCCATTTAGTCAGAGGATATTAAAATATTTTGATAATGTAGAGCCCTCTATAGAGGAAATATTGTAGTGTAAAGAAATAAATTGACAATATGAAATAAGTCATATTCTTAGAAGCCAATTGAATTAACCATGCAGGTCCACAACACTGTACCATGAAGAAATGGAGATGGCAAACAATTGCTCAAAGTAAACCTTTTCCACCCAAAAATGCACCCAATTGCCCATTTCTAGTATTTTCAGATTTCTTTCAAACTTTAGAAGTTGTGTTGTGTAATCCAGCCTTAAAGGGCTTCTCTTTATCTGAGGGGATAAAGAAAGTCTGTCGACTTATAAAATAACTAGCTTCATCTCAGAGTTTAATGGATTTTTTTTATGTGTGACTTGTAGCAAAAAAAAAAAGACAAAGACATTGCATGGTTAAATAGAACTTTTACCAGTAAAGGCAATCCAATAATTCTACTACAATTTACAAGGCTTCATATGTGAAATTGGCTAGTTACACATCAGCCATTTGTCCTACATAAATAAATATGGATTCAATAATTTAAAAAAATAAAAAATAAAAATGACATTGAAATAAAATAAAGGGTTTAATAGGAGGCTAGCAGAAGATTGATGGCTGTATTGTATAGATTTGATTTTGTTTGGTCTCTTTAGGTCTTACGACTTTGCCATCTCTTAATAATTATTACGAGTTGTCATGAGACCATGTTGGTCACATTACCGAAGACAATGGGCTGTGTATTGTAGGGGTATTTGGTACTGATGAATTTAGACGGGAACCGTTGAAGTGCACGCATTCTCACACCATTATATGTAAGGGTATTTAGGGTCTCGAAATATGTGAGCTATGAACTAAATTAAACTGTCCTGATTCTACATTACTATGTAAGGCACTTTATAATGGAATCAGTCACATTCGACACATTATAAATTAGATAAATGACAAATAACTAGATTACTTGTCTGAATAAAATTCTCCACCATTAAAATCGTAATACAACATCTTGTTGTATCTGCTCACAATTTCTACTCTAAGGAATTAGCTTTAATTAGGGAATAATGATTAATTCACTTATTGGAGTAATATTATTCTCATGGCTTATTGAAAATAATATCACACGTATTTAGGTACAGTTTTGAAGCAAAATCTTTTAGAAACAGGGAAGAGATTATTTATCAAAATATACCATAGTCAAATCATCTTTGAATACAGACAAACTTTATTGCTATGCTAAAAATAAATCTAATCTAACACATATATACATGAGACACGTTGGTGAGAAGAGTGACAGAATGTGAAATAAATTATCAATACAGTAAAAATGAACTTTATGGAGTCTGAATGAAGAACCATTGACCCTTCTTTGAGTCTACATTGATTTGCTATCGGATTGCCCAAAATATTTAACTAATACACCAGCACTTTGAGCACAATATTGGAGATGTATTGTGTGCCGTGGTGTTTCCTTGCGTTCTTTGTGTTGCTTGGTTCTTGGCTCTTGGTCAAAAGTTTGTTCTGTCGATGTTTTGGACCTCAGTAAAATCAGATTGTTATTGTCTGTATGAATGATGTGGTTGGCTTTGAAGCGAGGCCTTCTCTGAACCGTAGAGATTGAGAGGCTTCCTCGGGACTTCGAGTCCCGAGCTTCCTTGAACATAACATGGCATGGATCTGGTTCCGACGAGATCCAGAGAAGACCACAAGGGAAGAGTCAGTGCGAAGTCTGAGTAGTCAGAAGAGGAGAACAAAGAGAGACGAGAGAGAAGAGACGACAGAAGCATTCTTCCTGTTTGGAAACATTTGAACTGAAATTGGCTGCATCCCCAAAAGTGACCTGCGCCAACCAGAAGTGACTTTTCAGAGTGACTGGGCTGTCCTTTCTGACAGTTGATTTTATGGTCCTTTGTTTCGGAGTCAAATTTCCTTTGTTTTAATCATTAACTTTTATACCTTGCAAATGGTACAAGAGGCATGATATTCGTTGCCATTAGCTTTCTCTATGTAATCAAGAAAACCGTTGCATAACAAATTTGACATTCTTTCATGACTATTATATGTGTAGATAACAAAACATGAAAATCCCTGGTTACAAATCATACTGTTTAATTCCTTGGTTATACAACATAGATAAAACTTTACACACATTTTAAAGAGGTACATCAGGCTATAATCATTCATTTGTCAGTTACCACAGCTCAAAGCAATTGACAGAATTACCTAGCAAGTCTACGTATTGTATAAATCGTGGATTTAAATGTATTCTGTACATTTTAGAAGGTTAAATCGGTAAAGTGCTGTGACTTTGGGTAAAATGTTCCTGGATTAAGATGAAATGTGATAGTATTAGGGTTGTGCAAATCTGATGGTCTTTTGGAAACCTTTAAAGGAAAAGTCTGCTTTAACTCTGTGTGGAAGTTCATAAGGTCATGCCGAGGGGCCTTTCTTACAATGACCCTTTTTGCTTTGATTTATAGTGTTTAGAATGTCTTGACCATTTTATTGTGCAAAGACTGGCCTTCAGTAAGACTGTTGATGCTTGGTCCATTAATTTATGATGCTGAGGAATTCCAGGATTAAAAAGGTTGGGTTTTTCCTAGATTTAAATCATGTATTTTCAATTCTTTTGTATGAATAATACTACAGTATGTTGTTTCATGTTCACTAAATAAAAAAAATTTATGTTCTTTGTCAAATTGTGTTCAAGGTATTTAGGCTGGGCAAAAAATGGTGTCTGTCTGGATAATTGTGTGTGCTTCTGCTGTCTAAATCAAATATAAGTTAGCAGACAGATACTATTCAATAAAACATGTGACATTTACTGTAATTCAGAATGAAAACAGCTCTGAATTTAAAGACAAGCAGACACTTTAATCAATCCACCATTCACAATTATTAAATAATAATGTACATTTTGTAGTTAGAAACACTCTAGTAACATATTCTTGTATTACCCTAATGGAATAAGTCAGTTATAATCAATAGCATTACACCCTTTGATTTTACTCATCTCCATAGCTCATTAGCAAACCAGCTGCCCTTATGGAGCACCTCAGAACTATTTTTCAATGGTTAATCCATGTTTTTTTGACCAGGTAGCTAGCTAAATCGGACTATTTTGAGTTTGCACGGATAATTTTGAAACCTTGATTACTTCTGAATAAGAATGATGCATTTTGTAATAAAAAAGCTTTTCAATGACTAGTTAGCATGCATGCTCTTAGCTCTTGCCTGATGTGAGATAAATCACTGTAATAAATTGGTTCACACTACTGAGCAGCACTGAATATCATAACCTACAAGAGCCAATTTTTCTGAAGCAGGGATCTACTTGAAACTCATAAAGATTGAAATCTGCAATTCTCCCCTAGCAAAACCTTGTTATCAAACAGGTCTGCAAGAGACTACAGCTCTGATAATTTTGCAAATAAATAAGCTTAGTAGATCCTCATGTATGGTAAAACTGCTGCCCACATAGGAAAAATCTGCAATGTGTTCAGTGTTATTGAGTTTTTAGCTCATAACCTCTACACTAAAGCGGGTGGCAATTGTTGTACTACACAGCCCAAAAGCACATATGGGATTATAATGTATATTTGGACATAAGAAGGCATAACATGTTTGTGTAAGTGCACATGCCATTTATTTACTTATTTTGTTTAGGCTAGAGGATTCTTGGATTGTGTACTTAGGATACATAAAATAGCTATGGAATTAGCTATGAAATCTGGCATAGCAAAACAAAAGGAGTTTTTTAAAAGGAGCCATTTTATTACACACACACACACACACACACACACACACACACACACACACACACACACAACATCATTTCCATCACAGAATTCTATTAAACACAATACAGAATTTGAGATGTGCTGGAAATTACAGTGTGGTGGGAATTATCATAAATATCTGGCAACAATTTTTCAAACCAAAAAAAAAACATGCTTAATTAGAATAGATGATAGAATAATTCAAGGGCCTTGCTAAAGGGTCCAACAGTGGCATCTTGGTGGTGCTGGGGCTTGAACCTCCGACCTTCTGGTAACCCAGAGCCTCAACTGCTGAGCCACCACTGCCCCCAATTACACATTTCAAAAGTGAGTGAAATTATACTGTAATCAGATTTGGGTTTTGAAGATAAAAATTAGATTGATGTTTTGAGTAAAGCATACCTCCCTAACCTAAACAGTGTTAAAAAAATAAAGGTGAACAAAACGCACATCCTTACCATTAACAAACGCCTAAACCTGACCGATAGAGTTTAAAAGCAAATTTGACATGAAAATTTACTATAGTAATCATGTAATTTCAGGTCACTTCTATGGCACTTTCTTTGGAATAAGTGTGTAAATGTAGGTGGTTCTGTAATACAAATGTGGTGTGAGGGGGTGGGGGACATAGAGCTGAAGGAGAGAGATTCACTAAATTGAGAATGTAGGTAACTACGCAACCTAGCCTTTTAAACTAAACAGATGCTCCAATGGCCACATGTTTGTTATTCCCAGTGAGGACTGAGACAGTTTAGAAAAAAACTATTTACATTTATTTTATATATAAAATAAACTAAAATCAACATAAAACTTGAGTCCCTTATGAAACACTCAATACATTTCAATACCTTTTAATTACCTTCAATCAATTACACAGAATAAAATATGTTGCTTTGGAGCTGAGAGAGAGAGTGGTGGCCAACCCCCAGACCAACCCAAACAAGAGGAGCACACCCTATACTCACACCAGTGCCCCCACGCCAAATAAACTTGTATTCAAAAGTTGAATTTCACAGCACACCATGATGGGGAAGGGGGCAAAAAAATTATAAAAACACAGCACTCTAGTTTAATAGCCTCACTCCAAATACAAGCAAACAAAAATAATAAAATTATATTTTCACATTACCACCATCGGTGACTCCACAAACCAAACTGCTCTGTCAGAAAATTACCCATTGTCAGTAGCAGAAAAATTTGCACTATTTGGGCTTTGACAAACAAATAACATAAGAAAAACTATAAATATACAATAACAATTCCACAACACCAAAATTACCTTAATACAACCACATTCAAAACAAACATCATAAGACCACACAGATGGAAGAAAAAACAAAACCCAACAAGCACAAAACCTCAGAGCAGCCCGGATCTGGGATCCCTTGTCAGCACATACATGCTCACACCTTTCAAGGCTGAAGATGAACAGAGAAACACGCCTCCAACCTACACACATAACCCGCAACAGCATATAAACATTAAAACATAAACATTAAACCAAACACTGTGATTACAACACACCGTATTAAACTCATACTTACGGTGCCGGAGCAACACACACAAAAGATCTGCGTGCTATGGAACACCATCACACAGGTCCAGCTATGGAACACAGGCACACAGTTACGGACACAGAGATTTTACAAATCTAGGGCACATTCCCACTGCACACATACTTCGATTCACTTAAAACAACGAAGAAAACGGGTGACCCAAACTGCACGATTCAAAAGTACCAAACACGAGGAGAAAGCCAGGAATGCCCAGACATCAAACACATCACTGTATGTTTACACGGTATGTTTTTACTTATGTGACTGCAATGTTTGGGCATACAGGGCAAACCATCCATGCTATCTGCCCAGGGAGGAGAGGGTATATGTTAACACCTACATTTGGCTACACAAGCATAAAAATGTATAGTTTTTCAAATGATCTGTTAGATTAAAAGTGTTTTGATATTTAAGCAATATCACATGAGCAAGAGTGCAATATGGCCTTGCATCAGCACTGCTGTGATTTGGCCGAGGGCACGAGGCCGTAGGTCAGTGATGATTTAGGGCCATATAGCATGAATGTGAGTATGATAACAGTTCAATGAACAAGTAAATTAAAAACAATATAGGAAAAACTGAGTACAGTCATAAAAACACATTTGTGCATAGAAATATTTTCTTATGCGACAGATCAGAATCTGTCATTACTGGTTCAAACCAAATGATGCGTCCAAGCCTTTGTTAGTAATGCAAAAATGTCACTTCAGAAATAGTATCTATTTGTGCCATCTTTAACAAGTTATTGGATTAACAAGGATGTGGATATGTGTGTGTGGAGAGAGAGAGAGAGAGAGCGAGAGAGATGGAGCATGTGAGATCACCTGTTGCCACACCCAAGCAGAGATGCTGTCAGCTTTCTGAAGATCAGCTTTCTCAGTGGAAAAAAAGCCATCCAAGTAGGGGTATATCTCCCTATTTTAAGGTAGCCGGTGTGCAAGAGTTGATCACTATAGAAACCACATTCTCCTCCGCCATTTTAAACAGCATGCCCTCTCCAATGTGGAAAGTCCAGTAAGAGGTAAGCACCTTGAGTTGTGTAATTAATCAGTCTGTTATGTCTCTCAGCTGTGATGAGCTGTAATACCGAAGTTGTTCATTTAAAGCTATTTCCTAGCTTTAGTAGTGTAGTAGTAATATGAGAGATCACGTAGTGCTGTTGTATGTAAACACTGACTGACTGACTTCACATCACCAGACTGGCTCATATTACACCACCTGCAGGCTAACATATGTAATTAAAAACAAATATATATATATAAAGAGACACACATACAGTAGCTCCTAACACATATACACTGCTCTTACACTTTAGTTTAGAACTGCATGAACATAAGCGGAGTGATACATACAGTGAAGTGTCCGAGTGCTGATGGTGTGAGACCATCAGAGACCATGAAACGTTTCTCATCCAATCAGATTCTAAGACCGGAACTAACTGTTGTATATAATAACAGCATGGTGTGAGTATGAGAGTGAAAAATAAGTGTTTATAAAGTCATAAACATCCATAGTACCCGTGATTTGTGTGAAAGTGAATAAAACGCACAGTTCCTTTGCAAAAATCGAGAGTTCATGGCAAATTTGTCACTGATTTTTTTTTACATACAAACGAGCTTTGCGGCAAATTGTCTATTGTTGCAGGTTCACCAGTAATGGAAAAAATCTGCACACTTCTGGCAAACATTTGTGGCAAATCACAAGATCATTCACATGCGAAATTAACTAGTGGAAAATTTGCAGCAAGTGTACGGCATATTTACCACGAACTTTAGAATTTTACAAGGGTTGTTGTAGGGCCTCTAGTGTTACATAAAATGTTGGACATTGTTAGTATATAAAAAAAAATAATAAAATAAATGTGTTAAAACAAAAACAATTCTGATTTATTTTTTAAGAATTCACAGCTAAAATGCCCAAAGTTGAAGAAAAACCTATATATCTCTATTATAGAATACACATGTAACGTTGCTGCTGGCAATGGCAATGACGAAGATGATGGAGTGAAGAACCCAAGTGCAATTTATTAATAGTGGAATCCAAAGACTTTAACCACAAATGTGAAACATAAACATGAACTTAACTAGAAATTTGGCTTGGGCTTGGGCTTGGGCTTGGGCTTGGGCTTGGCAACGTTAACAAACACACAAAAGGGACAATGGAAAACAAGAGGGCTTAAATACATGACATGGGTGAACATAAACCAATTAACAAACCGAACTCTAAACAAGCTAATCAAACAATGAAACAATAAAGACAAGACACGTGAACATGGAGGGAAAACAGTACATCACGTGACCAGGAACACATGACATGAAACGGGAACTAAACTTTTCAAAATAAAAGTCATGTAACACATGAATCATCAAAATACACATTACAACACGGTTCTATTTAGTGTACATACTATATGTGGTCTAGTTTATACTGCCACCCTAAATTACATCCTCATTGTTGTTATGCCACACATTATTTTAGAAAAATATATTTAGAGTATATAAACTGATAATTATCTAAAGGATATTGTCTCCTTTAGTATCTTTAATTGAATTAGCTATTTTTGATATTAACTCAGCATGATGCGGTGTAGCTAGCTACACTTTGAAAAGGCAAGCCTGACTGTTGTTAAACTACTTTAAAATGTGAATAGCTTGGCAAGTGAAGGTTTCTAAGTAGCTTCCTTAACACCGTTCCCCAGGCTATCCAGAGACTTCAAATAAGTTGTAATTTGTGCATCATTGGTCTATTAACATATAGGAAATGAGACAGTTCCTTACTATTTCTACTTGTTTTACTTTTCTTAAGGTTCCATTTATATGGTAATGTTTCACTTTGCCAATAAAAAAGCTGCTTTTCCCACAGAATATTATTTAATTACTCTTTGAGAGTATCATTTTCTAATATTTGTCTGTCAGTGAAGTTATTAAATCACTGATTGGTTTGTGGCATGTGTGCATTTTAGTTAGATTAACTCGATGCAATGCAGCATATATGCCGCTGTGTAATATGTTTTATTGCTGTTGGTTGGATGCTGGATAGGGAAAGTAGTTTTTCTTCAAGGATATTATTTTAATAGGTCTACCCTTTTTTTCAAATGCATGTTTTTGTGTGATCTATGTTATATAAACTCTGAAATGTTCCCTGTTCAGTACTAAACTGTGAAACACTCAGACATGTGATATTGAAACAAAATTTAATATTTAAGTAAAAAGCCACTCAAGGCTGTGAGTTACAATTTCAAAATGGCATCAGACGTGGTCAAACCAATCAGAATTTACAGTTGGAACTATTCATTTTATTAAAAGAAATTATAAGCCACACCACAAAAATGGATACCAACTTTGATTTATGTGGCGCTATTAGCACCAGAGAGAAAATAATTCTCAATTGTTCGCTGAATAATGAGTCTTTTCATTTGAACATTTTTATTGTGCCACAGCTGCACAATAGTGCTCTATTGTATTATCCATCTGTTTCTTTATTAGCAGCTCATTCCTTTTTAAATTAATTTTTGTAGTTTCTTTGAAGGCCCAGAATACCTCTGAAATAACTCAGACTCCAGTGGTGGCTCTAATGTCATACAGGATGAAAAAACAGACAAAAAAAGGCCCTTGACTGCATGCAAATGAAGCAAGACTGTGAAGTGTGTCTGAGTAATGAATTAAGGTGCAAGGGGATCTGACGCATGTCATCTTCAGTGGGAAAACCAAAGATAAGTTCATAGTTTCTCGTCAAATGAACAGAAGAAAAGACACAAATTAGAGCACTTCAAAAGAGGGTTTTATAATCGATAGCCAGAAGTTGCAACCCTTTCCTTTGCCACATTGTAACACAGTACAGAGATCTCTTTCTGTCTTCTGAGATTTGATATTCTAAGACATAGGCTTTAACAATACCAAATCCTCAACAACAAAACAAAGGAAGCAAAGAAAAAAGAAGAAGAAGAAATCTTCCAAACTGACATTTCAGTGACCTCTGTGGAATTAAGAAAGGCATGTTTTTCTACTCTTTGGTTCAATAGTTCACACTCTTTTGATCTTGCAGGCTTACTCAATCTTCACAACTGAGTGCAAATTAGCTTTTTACCTGCAGATTTCCAATGCTAGACTCTGCAGTGCACTAGGGCTGGATCAAAATTTTGGCTATGGTATGATCTCTGGTACATCACTATTGACTTGGGCAGTGCTAGGGATGGGCTGTGAAAGTTTTTAGTACAACCCTAATTGTTTATCATTTTGAAAATGTTTGAAAATTAAATAAATCCATTCTATTTTTTCTCATATTGTGCCTTATTTTGTAACAAAGTGCATGCTGGTTTAATTGATGGAAGTTTTTTTTTTTACACTGTGTGGTCAATGCTTCCCTTTGAATATACAGTTATGCTGTCTATCTGTGCATAGTAAATGCAAACACTAAACTCAATATAGATCTGCAATAACTATATAACTTTCCCCATGCTTTACTTACACATTTAACAAAGGTGTTTTTGCCACAGTCATATGACTATTCATATTACTGCTTTCACAAAAACATGACATAGTCAGCTTGATGATAATCATATTCATGTTAAACACCACATATAGATTGGGATTAGAAATAAATTGTAAAATGAAAGTTATAATATTACTTTCTGTAAATGCGCATTTGTTTATATTATTTATTTTTTATAAATCTCGCATTATATTCTACGCTTCATGTCACACTGCCAAATAATTTTCAATAGCAGCACATTTTGGTCATTTTTAGTACCAGTATACCATGTAACCCTAATGAACACAGACATAGTGAATGTCACATCACTAATAACTTGTATGATTCCCAAAGGTAATATTATGTAGTCAACATTCATATTTTATGAGATCGATACACATTTACAAGAAAAAGTATGTGAACCATTTGGAATTTACTGCATTTACCTGTTACTATATTACCTGCATTTACCTGTCTTAAATTCTGGTTTGATCTTCATCTAAGTTACATTAATGAACAAACACAATCTATTTTAACTAATAACACAAACATTACAGTATTGTTCTTGTAAATATTGAATACATCATTCAAACATTCACAGTGTAGGCTGGAAAAAGTATCTGATCCCCTAGGAAAATAACGTCAACAAAAGCTCAGATTCAGGAGTTGGCAAACCTGGCATCCAATAAGTGAAACGAGTTCAGAGGTGTGGATTAGAGCTACTTTGATTTATAAAAAGCACTCACACATTTTGAGTTTGCAATTCATAAGACGCATCTGCTGACATGGGTGATGCCTCAAAAAAAATTTGATTTCAGAAGACCTATGATCAAGAATTGTTACTAGAAAGGGTTACAAATTTATCTCTAAGAGCTCAGAATTAATCTGACCACAGTTAGACAAATTGTCTAAAAATGAAGACAGTTTAGTAATGTGACTACTCTCCCTAAAAGTGGCCATCCAGACAAGATGACTCAAAGGGCACACTATGCTCAGTGAAGTAAAAAAGAACCCTCCATGTTTTATTTCATTTCAAGAGAAAAGAGAACATCTTAGAAATACAGAATATAATAATGATCAGAGCCTGGAGGATCCAGCACTAATAAGAAACACATGTTGTCTCATCTGTAGTACATTAAGGTGAAGTCCACACAAATAAATGCCCCAGAATAGTACCTTTTCCAAATTACCACATTAATTGCTTCAAAATTCCATCCTTCCTTTTTAATGTATTATTTTTTCAGGGTGGCATTTTTAATACAATTCAAACAGAAAGAAAATCAGCAATTCTTAAATAATAATAAATATTATATGATGATTATTAGCATTATATATATATATATATATAATGTATTATATATAGTATTAGTAGTAATTATAATAATAGTTATTATTACTATCATTATTTTGACACAAGGCTGTTTAGGGCTGTATACATTAACATTAGTTTTACATTAACCGTATTAGATGTTTTCGACAACGTCGACAAAATAATTGTTGACAAAAAGATTGGTTGTCGAATAGTAATTTGATCTCAATTAACGTTACATGAGATCATATGAAATTAATGATGGTGCAAAACCGCAGCTTGCACCTGATTGAGGTGAGAAAGAAAGCACAGCACACACTCCAGATGCAAGGTGATGTATAATGTAAAAATACAAAATAAGTAAATACAGAAACAGTATCATTGTGAAATAAAGCGGAGCCAGATCTGGCATTCCGTTAAGCAAAACTTGCATGTTAGAGCATCTAAAAAAAAGATATATCTTTATGCATCCTTTATTAAAGTTCAAATAATAAGGAAGCGTGTCGTAAATAAACAAAATCTGAAACTGGAATTTCTCTGTGTGGTCAGCACCGCTTCTCTGAGTCACGTGAAGTGACCCAATTAAAGGGGGAGAGATTGAAACTGCATCCTGCTGATGCACACTCTGGCACGGGGATGCTAATCTCTTTCTCTAGATTATAACGTGATGGCTCACGATGTATTGAATCATAATATACTGTGTGCTTGCCTTATTATGAAGACTATTGGCCATATTCAGCTCTATTAAGAAGAAAGTGTTTGTTTTTTGTGAGCTAAAATGGATCAAAGTGAACCAAAAGGAGAGAGAGTGTAGTCTTAGCCTATAATACACTGCAGCAAAATAAAAAAATCCTATTGTTATCAAAAGTTTTAATCTTGTTTTGAAATTAAAGTGATCTAAAAATACTTAAAACAAGATATATTTTCCCGAGAAGCAATATATACTATATTTAGACAGGAGTGGATCCCTTCACCCTGCCCTGAACCCTCGTGGCTTGATAGATTGGCTCTTGGGCTCGGAGAGCTGCTCATGGCCGTGCACCGCTCCGGTCCCTTTCTTCCCGGAGGAGCAAAATGAGCTCACAAGGTCGTGGGGGGCACCTTTTACTGACCGGGCCCGATCTCTGAGCTCCTATGTCTCACTACCCTTGATGGTGGGGCTGCCAGGGGGTTCTCAGCAATTCCCCAGGTGGATAATGTGGTTGTGGTGCACCTGTGCCCAGAAAACGCCGCCACCAGGCAGAATCGTTCGAGACTCCCGTCCAGGGCCTGTAGAGAATGCGGCCGCCCTGTGTGTGGAGATCGCGACCCTTCTGTGGAAGGACGTGATAGAGCCTGTCGTTCCAGCTGAGATGAAGAAGGATTTCTGAACGAGTTCTGAACCGGGCCTTGCACAGACTCCAATTCAAGATGCTGATGCAGAAACGCATTTTAGCAAGTGTCCGGCATCAAGATTGGTTTGCGGCGGTAGACCTGAATGACGTGTACTTCCACATCTCGATTTTACCTCGGCACAGGCCCTTTCTGCTGTTCCCCTTCGGTCTGTCCCTGTCGCCTTGTGCCTTCACAAAAGTAAGGGAGGTGGACATCCTCATCCTCAACTATCTCGACAACAGGCTGAGCCTAGCTCACTCTCGAGACTTCTTGTGTGGGCACAGGCACAGAGCCAGCTCCTTTTATACCCGTATGTCCCCTTGTGTCACTACAGTGACACAACATCTCATTCCCACCATCAGGGAATGGAGGTTACTAAAGTAACCAGGACCTTTCTTCATATATTAACACATTTTTAACTCTTCATTAAATTAACTTAAAATTTTAACTAACATTTTTAACTAAACTGAATACATTAACATGATTTAATGCATTATTAACTAACATGAATTAACAAAGAACAGTATATTTATAAATTAATTAACACACATTTTAGATTTTTTTTATTATTTAAAAGTGTTCATTGCTGGGTTCATAATACTATTACATTATAAATTAAATAAGCAATATTCAAGCAAACAGTCATCATTTCAACATTTTACACACAAACACTCTGCCCATAGACCTTCTACTTATGTCACACTTATTTAAATGGAAATCAATATAAGGTCATGGTTATCTATTTTAACATCGGTTGGTGTGTTGATGGAGCCTTTCAATAAATTATACACGTTTGCCTGTAGAAAATATTCCCTCCAAGTAATTGTACTTGTCATTGTAAAAACCAAGTAATTGTAATTAGATTAAATTGCATTATAAATACTGTAGTCATCGGAATACAGTTACTTTTTTTTACATGATTACATGATTACATATTAACAAGGCTACAGCTGTAAATTGTTAATAATTTCTTGATCATTTTCATATTAATATCATCACATTCTTACTCCGAAGAGCAATAGTCTCACAGATGAACATTATGAGCATGTGCTCCTTTAACGTTACAACAGTAAGATATGCACCTCAGCTGTGGAGTTTTGAGCTGTTAGCTTTGACCTAGCAATGCCATTGCTGTTGATTTCATGTTCATTACTGTTTGTCCATGTAATGTTTCTATTGTTTTATGCACTTAAAATGAACTATATAATGTTATACTATTGTGAAGACCTGTCTGCAGGGTACACAATAGTTCAACGGCAAAATGTGCAGCAATATGGAACAAAGCCCATTGCTCTTCTGTTGCTGCTATACTTGACATGCAACTTGACTCAACTGTTCCTTTTCAACTCGGTGGAACTCTGCTGTTTTGAAATATTCTGCTCTTTTATAATATTTTTGCTGTTCAAACGATAATATCTTGCACCTCAGCTTTGAAATAGATGGATGGACGTTCAGTAAGCAGAAAGTGTTAAAAGTGTTCCAGTGTTTTTAGATGAAATCTTTGACCGAGACAACGTTGTTGCTGTTGATTTTATGTTCTTTATTTTATGTTGAATAATTTGCAATAATACATGCACTTGTTGGACAAGTATAATGTTAAATATATTAATGTATTATCTGTGGAATACATGCTAATGTTCAACTCTTGCTTGCAGGATGATTCCCTCCACGACTTATGACTTCTTGGTGCGAGACCTGGTATCAGGACGGGAATACGATCTGTGTGTGTTGGCCGTCTATGACGATGGCATGACCTCGCTGACTGCCACGAGGCAGTTGGGCTGTGTCACGTTTGTCACAGAGACAGAATACAGTCAGTGCCAGTCACTGCGCAGCCATTTCCTGGGCGGCACCATGATCATCATCATCGGAGGCATCATCGTGGCTTCTGTCCTTGTTTTCATCATCATCCTAATGATCAGATATAAAGTCTACAGCAATCATGGGGTGGATTCCGCAAAGGGAACCGCCATGACGAACGTACGATCACAGACGAATGGGGGGCAAGCAGCGGGGCAGGTCCCGCGCTCAAGCTCCAAAATTGTGGAGGGGCAAGAGGTCCCAGTAGCAAGTTTAGGGGGGGCTTCAGGTGCTGCTACTTGTTTAAAAGACTCCACAGCCACAGACTCTGCAATGGCATCAGATGACATAGTATCCCCTAGTCAAAGGCACCATTCCAGGACTTGCATAGAGCTCAAGACACGGTCTTCTCTGTCCCCTAAAGAGGGGACAAGCATAGAGATGCCTGAGGGTAAGTAAAATATGACTAAAACAAAATGTTGAGCAATTATGAGAAAGAATGTGTCATTAAAACCAAAAGACACATTACTTTTGTGATTTAAAATGTTTAAGGTTGCTTTCAGGCAATTGCACATTTCACATAACCCATTGACAGTGTACTTTTAACAATGCCTGTGCACTTTATTGCAGTTCGGAGTGCATCTATAAAGATTCCTGTTACTGCCAGGAATAGAGTCATTCACCTGATTCAATGGGCCATGTACAAGCATTTCTTAAAGTGATTTTCCTTTGTGGAATTTAGATTTATGTGTCCAATCAGGTAATTGCAGTTTCTAGATGAATGACGATGGATACAAGAGAACCTCAAACTTAAATCATAAAAATGATAAAGTCCATTCAGTCAGGAGCTTGTGATGCAGGTGGTTGAACATCCATGATTCCCCTCTGACCCTGTGAGTCACAAAGTACCAAATGGTTAGGAATTAAAAGTAATCATAAGCCAAATAAGTTAGCAGAGGATGTGAATTTCAATGTACAGTATTGTGTCTTCAAAAGCATGACACCTCTAGAATATTTCACCATTTAATTGTGTTTCTGTAGAACTGTGGATCCAAAAATGGCATCCCACAAACATGCCCTTGATAAATGGTACAGAAATATATTAAATGGCTGTGTGTAATACATCAGAAGAATTGGTGTTTTGGAGTGCTCTGGAAATGTATTTATTGTCTTTTCCATATGTGCAACAAACAGTCTACTGATTAGTTGTGAACATCTAGTATCAGATCTTGACAGAAAAACATTTGCTTCTTGTAAATCAAAAGGCATCAGCAGACAATTTGTTTTCCCCAGGCGCCATATGCATCAGGAAGACACCTGTAAGTTACTTTATTAGCTCTCTGGCACTCCATGTTCAAATGTTTTTGTATAATGACTGCCAATCTTTATAACTGACAATTGTCCCAGGCAACCGATTTTAGCCTGGTCTCATAGAATCCTGTTACTACTTAACACCTACATTTTTGCAAAATAATTTTTATGTGGCTAGTTGTACTCTAGTATGTACAGTAACACTTCATTTTCCTGGTGAAATGAACACTAGAGGCACTATAACAACAATGAAATGGCTTGACGAACACCTTTTTTTTTTATATAGAAGGGCTCATCCGTTTATATATGGCCAAATGCCTTTCTTTTACATCACAGCCATCTTATTCTCATTCAAGATATTACAAAAATATCAAGACAAAAATTTGAAAAGCCTGTGAATGTCTTGAACATTTTGGTCCGGATGTGAAAAACTTTCAAATTTAAATGTGTGCATCATTAATTTAGTCAACTTTAAGAGTACACTAACATATATGTGGCCTCAAAAAAACATAAACTAAAAGCCACAAAACTCCTATTTTGATTTCATGAGGTCTTGTAATTCATATGGCTATTTCTGCTGCCACAGCAAGTGTGCCATCCTTCACCTCAGAAAGCAGACTGCCCTTGAGTGGTCTTACGAGTGAGCATTGAGACCGCTCTCTCCTGTCACTAACACAACCCTGCCCATCCCTCACAGCTATTTTTCTTTCCACCTCAGACATGACGAGCCCACAGGTCAGTGAAGAGAAGAAGGTTCAACGAGATTGGAGCGACTTTAAAATTTGATGACTCCTTTCGCTGTCCCGCAAGAGGCAGCCATCAACCCTAAAGAGTAATGGCATCTTTCCTTTCCTATTCTTCCTCGGTCATGTGCTATGTGGAATGTGAATAAATGAGATTGTATGAAAGAGAGCTGAGTGAGTTGAAATAATATGACTGAGATGCTGGATGATATAGATAGCAACCACAATTTGTATTTAATTTTTACAAGGCTTAGAGTCTACGGTCATCCCTGGTGCATATAGCAGCTCTTTTACATCCCAGTACTGTTTAGTGTGGCAGATGCACTATTGAGACATCTGTACTTAATTTAGTTTGTGAGTGTGTTTTGTTCATTATTGGCCTTTCTCTCTCTGTTTTCAACCCCCTCCAGAGCACACCAGGTCATCAGATTATGGGGGAAAATATGGAATAATTTTTCCAAACCCCTATTGTAATTTCTCCCTTGAGTTTTTCACTCATCACACTGACTATGTTTCCTACCTGGACATAATTGAGGACTCAATCCACTACTGCATCAAATGGAAATAGAGCACATACAGTATTTCTTCTCCATTGCTGGCTTTTGGAACATATTGCCTTTTACACACCTGTGGTCTGGACTGTCTATGTGTTTGCTGCCAACAGTACAGTATGCATTGTTTACTGGATGGTCTTGGTTCAAGAATGGCACTTCCCTTGAAGGGTGAGTATGCATTTAGTACAAGGACGCTTTTCAATCGAAATTGAAATAAATTTAGATATTTTAGACATTGTTTGTCATTCTTATCCAATGTACTTAACCGATGTCTTTGTTTAATTGGTTATTTTGCTGTGGTAGCCTGTACGGCTCTTTGAAATAACTGAAATAATTTGGCGAAGTGATATGAAACCGTTATGCGGTCAAGACCTGGAACTACTTCTTAGCCATTCGTTTACCGGAAAAATAATTGCACACGTTAGAGCGTCCGTCAACCAATCAGAATCAAGCATTCAACAGACCCGTGGTATAAGCATTATTTTATACTGTATAATACAACAGTTAGTTCCATTCCTCAAATCTGATTGGACAAGAGATGTTCCAAGAGTACTGATGTCTCACACCATCGGCACTCAGTCGTGTTTCTGTTTGTATCACTCCGCTTGTGTTCGTGGCATTCTAATCTAAAGTTTAAGAGCAGCGCAGATGTAACATACTCAAGGTGCCTGTCTACTGGAATTTCCACATTGGGAGGAGATTGTAAACATTCAACATGGCGGAGGAGAGAACAAAATGTGATGTTTTGCAAATAGTAACGGAGGCTTGGGTGCATCTTTTGAACTAGCAACAGAAAATACTGATCCGTGGTTTAAGAATGTAGTTCCAGGCACAAGTGCATTTTTTTGTGACAGTTCTCAGTTTTTCCCCATCTTTTTTACTTTTTTGTTGAAAAAATGTCTCGGGTTACATGTGTAACCCTTGTTCCCTGAAAAAAGCGGTACGAGAAGCTGCGCTTTGCTAAGCGCTTTTGGGAACAATTCTGCATTGTGACCAGCTGTGAATATGTGTGTAACACGTCAATGAACATTGACCGGAATTTATAGCCTCGGCTTGTGAGATCATTAGATGCACCTGTGGCCAGGCTATAAATAGACGCATCACCAGCGTCACCAGCGTGTCGTCAGAGATCTTTTTCTGAAGAGCAGTCCTGGGACGTCCCAGTGCGGCAAAGAAGCGCAGCATCTCGTTCCGCTTTTTTCAGGGAACAAGTGTTACACATGTAACCCGAGACGTTCCATTTACAAAAAGCTTCACTATGATGCTGCGCTTTGCTAAGTGCTTTTGGGAACGCAATACCCACGCCACCGCACTGGGGCTATCCGGACCCCTACAGTTGTGAAGTGTGCTCACAAGAACGCGAGAGGTCTCAGACATGAGCTTGAGATGTTGACTCAAGGACGTAAGAGCCCGGAGTAGCATAAACATCTAAACCATAAAATTTGCCGAATGTGTGCGGAGAGGACCAGCCTGCCACATCACAAACTTGTTCAGACGTGAGCTTGAGATGTCGACTCAAGGACGTAAGAGTCCGGAGTAGCAAAAACATCTAACCCATAAAGTTCGATGAACGTGTGCGGTGAGGAACAGCCTGCCGCATCACGAACTTGTTAAGGCATGAGCCTGCCATAAAAACTGATGAGGATGCAGAATAGCTTTGGCCATACCTGGGGCAAATTCTAAACAGGCCGGCAAAACAGACAGAGCCTGTAGATCCCCAATCCTCTTAAGAGAGGTAAATGCCATAAGAAAGACCATCTTGAGAGTCAGAAGTCTGTCAGACGCTGACCATAGAGTTTCAAAGAGGGTCTCAACCAGACCCTCCAGGACTATTGCTAAGTCCCATGAAGGAGTTCTGGTCCTAACAGGAGGCCTCAGTCGCATGGCTCCACGAATGAAGCGAGCAAGTAGAGGATGCCTCCCCAAAGGCATCTGACTCTGACAGTCCATCAAGGCGTGGCAAGCCGAAACGGCGGCCACATAAACCCTGAGAGTAGCGGGGCATATGCCTGCTGACAGTTTTTCCTGCAGAAAGTCCAGAACTGCAACAATTCGGCAGTTAACTGGATCTGCACCATGTGAACTACACCACTTTTCGAAGACACCCCATTTATTGGTGTAGAGTCTTCTGGTAGAGGGAGCCCTAGCACTAAGAATGGTCTCGATAACCTCAGGTGACAGCCCTGTGTCCCTCAGTTGGTACCCTTCAGGGGCCAAACATGAAGTTTCCACAATTAGGGCCGGGGATGAAATATCGTCCCCTGCACCTGAGACAGAAGGTCCCTCCGGTCCGGAATCGCCCAAGGCGAGCTGTCGAGGAGAGATATTATCTCGGAGAACCATACCCTGTTCGGCCAACGTGGTGCTATCAGTAAGAGGCAAGACCCTTGCTGGCAAACTCTGGCCAAGACTCCCGGGAGCAGAGGAACCGGGGAAAAACGCATACAGACGCATTCAGGGCCATGTATGCCCCATCACGTCCAGACCAAGGGGGGGCTGGGTGACTCAGGGAGAAGTAGAGGAGACATTGCACTGTTCATAGAGGCGAAGAGGTCCTCTTCTACCCTTTAAAATCTCACCCAGATTTGTTACACTACCTATGGGTGGAGTTTCTACTCACCCGTCGGTATTTTTTGTCTGGACAGTAAATCTGCTCCCACATATGGGCATCCAGGGATATAAAGAGTATACATGAGACCTAGTATTTGTTGATACTGGTGAACAGTGCAACCTTGACCTAGCCTGAGTTTGCTCAGGGTGTTCTGAATGGACGTGATACGAGCGGGAGACAACTGTGCCCGCATCGTGATCGAATTCCATATAACCCCCAGATAGGTGATTCTCCGGGTGGGAGAGAGAACGCTCTTTGATATTGAGTCTCAGACCCAGAGAAACCAGATGAGTTAAGACAATATCCCTGTGCTGAACTGCCAGTTCTTGGAGCTGCACTATGATCAGCCATTCGTCTATGTAATTCAGAATGCGGATTCCCCGGAGCCGCGAAGGAGTCAGTGCTGCATCCATGCATTTTGTGAATGTGCGGGGTGATAGGGCTAGGCCGAATGGAAGTACCCGATACTGGAAGGCTTCGTCCCCGAAAGTGAACCTCAGGAACTTCCTGTGCTGTGGCATATTCCAAAATATGGAAATATGCGTCCATGAGATCAATCGTGATCAGCCAATAGTAATGTTGGATCTGAGACACGACCGTCTTGACAGTTAGCATCTTGAACTTGAACACCCTGACCGAGCAGTTCAAGCCTCAAAGATCTAAAATCGGACATCCCCCTCTTGGGGACCAGGAAGTATCTGCTGTAATAGCCTGACTCTTTCTCTGGAAGGGGAACACGTTCATGGCCCCTTTGACCAAGAGATTTTGCAGCTCTTTCCACAGTAGACGTGTCTGCTCCGGTTTCACGGTAGTGGGAACCACGCCGTTGAAACGCGGAGGGCGGCGAGCATTTCTACTGTGTTCAGAACCCACATAGAATGCCTGGCAGAAGTTTCCACGCTGCCAGGTTCTCTGAGATTGGTATAAATTTCGACACTTCCTGTTGAGGGGATGTCGAGTGTTCTGCATCCTGGTTAAAGGCAGGAAGCAATGGTACACCCAACTCTTTGTTGGAAGCCTCTGTCACCCGAACCACCAAAGGCGGCGGGAGTGAAGAGGTTTCGTGAGGGTATCGGGAGGGCCGAAGTGGATGGTACACGCGCCCTGTCCCGAGAGAAACCACCCCCACAAGGCTGGGTACAAGACCATCAGGGTTTCTTTCTTTTAAAAATCACGACCCTGAGGTCCTGCTTCGGGGGCTGCTGAGGGCAACGATCCTGACCCTAGTCTTTACGAGGGGGAGCACGACTCGCCACGGTCTGCCTAGCAGAGTCGGGGCGGGACTGGGTGGACGATGGCCCCGCCCCCCTGAGTGCGGCGAGGAAAAAACTGCCCGAAGGCTTCCTCGTGGCTTTTCGCCTCCAGGAATCTGGAGATAACTGTATTCATGGAGTCTCAGAAGAGTCCGGAAGGCAAAACCGGGGCATCCTTTTGATGCCCGAAAGGTTAAGCCATAAATGCCTCTCCGTGCTGACTTAAGCAGACATAGACCGACCCAATGGCACGGGCTGTCTGTTTGGTCGCCCGGAGAGATAAATATGTGGCCCGACGAAGTTCAGAAAAGGCTTCTTCGTCGAGCCTTGCACCCTCACTCAGGTCTTTCAGTAGGTCAGCCTGGTACGCCTGTAACACGGCCATGGTGTGCAGTGCAGCACCAGCCTGACCTGCCGCTTGATAAGCCATCACCACTAGCATGGAGGTAGTCATGCATGGCTTAGTGGGGAGAGCGGGTTTCTTGAGTGATGATGCCGAACCCGGTGAGAGATCCATTTGACCAGCGGCATCATTGAATACACCTGTGTCTCAGCACCCATGATAGTCGAGTATAAAGACATCGAGGGTACGTGAACACGGGAAGTATATGGGTTCCTCCATGAGTGAGAAAGCTCGTCATGGAGGTCATCAAAGAAAGGAAGGGACTAATATAGCGACCCGTCTCTCGCTCCTCAGCCAGATATATGCGAGAGCCCCACGATGAAAGACTGGGCGCTGACTCCTGGAAGTAAGCGAGGCAAGCGCAAAGCATTTCGCCCGAAAGTAGGTTGCAATGCGCGCACTCGCCCTGCCCCAACGCGAGAGCAGCATGCTCTTCCCCCAAACAAACAAAACAAAACTGATGCGTGTCCCTGACAGTCATAGAACGTTGACAGTGAAACACGCATCGTTTGCCTTGCTTCTCCAACATTTTTCCACCTTTTCTTTTCTATTTTATATATATATATATATATATATATATATATATATATATATATATATATAGAAAGAGGGAAAGGAGAAAAAGTTTCTGACAGGCTTGTGAGACACACAGCACAGTATGCTCTGAAGAAAACGGATCTGACGACACGCTGGTGACGTGTCTATTTATAGCCTGGCCACAGGTGCATCTAATGATCTCACCAGCCGAGGCTATAAATTCCGGTCAATGTTCATTGACGTGTTACACACATATTTACAGCTGGTCACAATGCAGGATTGTTCCCAAAAGCGCTTAGCAAAGCGCAGCATCATAGTGAAGATTTTTGTAAAGGGAACTGTTGTATCAAATTAATATCACACTCGCAATCCTGCTGTATGGCCCTAAATCAGCATGGCTGTGATTACATTTTGCACTCGACTGCGGCCGAATTACGACAGTGCTGATATAGGACCATAAAACACTCTTACTTGTGTGATATTTTTTTATGTAATGTTAACAATGAACATAAATATTTTTCCCATTTAGTAGATGCTTTTAATTTAAATGGCAATTAATAGCATTTATTGAAATGGCAAACAAATTACAAAGTGTAACCAATATTATACCAAAATTCACCAATTGATGTTGTGGACTGGTGGAGGCAGTTTGTAGAGTTCTGAATCTTAGCACTTTATACCAACTGTTTTATTATGTTTGTTATGGATTCTAAGTTATAGATTACAAGACACTTGTGAAGACAAAAAAACATGTTAAACATTACAGATCATAAAACAGTCCTTGCAAGATCAATTTTACAAGGTGGGAGCAAAGCAACACATTTGCATTAGACAAAATAACTTTTGTCTTTCATTTTGGTAGCCATCACCATTCTTGAACATGTGTTTTATTTAGTGAAATAGGCAGAACATTATTTCTCATGAAAACCATATCCAACAAGGTTCAAATGCATTTAAAATGTACCTTGTATTGTTTTACAAATATTTTCTTTATGTTTCATTTGGAATATAGAATTAATGACCTGCTTTTTATATTAAAGGATTATTCTGAGTTAAATTATGCTCAATTCCCTATTTTTATTTTGTTTGTTTCACAAAAGAAAACAAGTCATACATACAGCTTTGGAACTTTTGGGTGAATAAATGATTACAAAATTTAAATTTTTGGGTGAACTATCCCTTTAATACTTTATTTGCATATGGTACAAATGACAGCAGCATCAGTGATTAGGAAGCACCCAGTATAATTAGGTTATCAGCTGATGTCTGATTGCACATCAGCTTCATGTATCAGACCTTTAATCCAAACTCATGATCACTCATGTGAAAAATAATTACCTTGAGTATTGCAAAATCAGTACCTGCATTTCTTCCCACAGATTGATGTGATTGCCAACAAATGCCACTATTTACGGTCACAGTTAATGCCTACTATGCTAATGTTTCCCCTTATTCATGGTTAGAAGTCACGCAAAGGTTATCATGGATGAGCAGGGTTGAGAGGCTTACTTTTAATGTAATCTGTTACAGATTACTGATTACTTAACAATATATGTAATCCATAATGTAATCAAATTAATTAATATGATATATGAATATTTCATTAATATGAAAGTAATGCTCTTTTATTACTTTTCATTTCTTTTGGATTACCACAAGGGCACATATGTAAATAAAGTCAAAATCAAATCAATATGGTCTCTAAAACTTTAAATTATGGCTTGAATGCAAAAATAACATGTTTGAGTAATATTATGAGTAATATTATACAGTTGTAGCTGTTATTATAACTAAGGAAAAGGAACATGTACACTGCACCCTACCAAGAAAACAGAAAATGAGCTGTTAATTTAGAGCAACTCAGCATTTTTAAAGAAATCAGGTGAGTTCTCTGTCGGATACAGAAAGGGAACATTTCTCAAAAATCAAATATAATCAGAACACGTGCACTGAATTATGTCTCGGTTAACATTAAACTAAATCTGACAGGATTTACGTCAGATTCAAAAACACTGTAAAGTGTAATTCTACCATGTATTGCAGTTAGTGTGTATAGGCAATTGTATTTACACTATTCATTAACTTCAGACTGTATTCGATAGGTACAGTATATGGCTGATTTCTATGTTTATTTTTAAGGGTAAAAAAAAATTATTCCAAAAAGAAAACAAAATCGAGATTTAAAGAATAGATCAAAACATATTTAAATATTTAGTGTGCCTTTTTAGTTACTTATTCCTAATTACTATAAGTGTTGAACATGTTACATTTGCCAGAATGTCTCCTCACCCAGACAATTGAACTGTTTTCAACAATAATTGATCAAAATCAGATCAATTCTAAATTGAACTTTCTTTCCTAAGAACTTAATATTTCCAAGAACTTGGTATTTATGTGTAAAATTTGTATTTGTTAATAATGATCAGGGATGAAAAAGGAAAGAAAATCATAGCAGGTTTTCCGGAGTTTTTTTTAAATGATGAAGGTTTAAGTACCATTCACTTGGGGAAGGGTAATTTTTTCAGCTTCAATACGGAACAACATACAGGACTTAATATATTACAAGCCAGGGTTTTCTATGCCGTACGAGCAATGATGCGCAAATCGTGTCAGTATTGGCAGCTATTCCTACTCCCGGCAAATGAGGGCCACGGATTTCTTTGAGCACTAAGGCTAACTCATTTTTAACACATTTTAAAATTAACTAATTTTAGTTAACCTAGCAAATGTGATTTCTGTGTAGCTCGTATTATCTTCAAATTCTCAGGTCTGTGTATAATGAGAGCATCTTCACAGCCTGAAGGCATAAATTCCACTGAACTTTAATGTTGTTTCTCTTTTCTCTTTTAAAGAGTGAATAACGTCGAAAGTTCCAAGAAAATAATGCATGTTCTTCCATGGCAATCATGATGATGCAGCTGTTTGCCTCGAGAGAAGAGTGCTGATGTGAGACAGGTGTTATTTGCGCTTGCGACAGTAGGAGGTGCTTCAAGTGAGTCACGAAAGAAAACCCGAAGAGAACGTGCATCTAAACCATCTCTCAATATAAACAAACAGCTGTCAGTATCACTTTATGTCAGGAAAATTCATTTCATTTCTCAATTTCTTTTGTCAGAAAATAAAATTAGTATTCCTGTCAGTAATAAAAAAAAATTATGTAACTGTAATCTGATTATAATGTTTTTTTTTGTTTTTTTTTAATCCGTAAATTTTACGGATTAGTTACCTATATTTGTATCCTGATAACCTAATCCCATTACAAGTAATTCCGTTACTCCCCAAGCCTGTGGATGAGTGTTCAATTTATGCTAAAAGGTGATGAATAGGCGAAGCATGCAGTTGGATGTGTGGATTTGTTTCAAGCTCTGAAACAGTGCAACAGGCCCATGAATAATTGACTTTACTGTTTTTTTTGCTAGTCTTAAATGTTGCTAAAAATTCCTCTACAAAGCTTGGTGCTGTTTGAAGGGAAGGTTTGACATAGCATGTCAAATAAAGGGGAAAAAACCTGAATGCTGCACGCAACCAAAATGCACCAGGGAATGTTACACACACAAACATAGAACGGTACATATAGTGGGTGGCACGGAAGTGAAGATATAGATGTTCCCAATGGGGTGTTCATAATTTATTTTCTACAGTTTTTTGTCAGGGAATAAACGGCACTCAAACACTTTTCTCAGTCGATTAATTTATATGTCGTTTGATAAAATATTGATCGAGTTTAAATATGTGTGTGGACAGGGTGTGTGTGACCTTACTCTGGAAAAAAAAAAAGAGTGTTCGATTCCAATGTCATACGCAATCAGTGAGAATCGTATCAAGAGTCTGGCAGTTAAAAGAGCCAACAATGAAAAACTGACAGGACAACGATTGGGGGTTCACTCTTCTATTGACCACAAAATCAAACCTTATGCTTTCCATGACTTTGAGAAACGAGACCACTTAAAAGATTGACTGGGCAAAGTGTAAGGCAAAGTTAAGATGGATTGAGTTGTTTATTTCCCAGTTTCATTCTGAAAGCTGTGAATCAAGAAAATAAACAAGGTTTTGTGGGACCATCTATTAGATCTCGATTTTTGAATAGGCCACAAACTAGCACATCAACACACATCATAACCAAAAGTAAACACCCAAACCATATGTGCTTGTTGAACATTTTATTTCAAAACCTTGAGCATTGACCAGGTGTTGGTCCTTCCTTTGCTGCTACAACAGCTTCCACTCTTCTCTAAAGGCTTTTCACTAGATGTTGGAATGTGGCTGCAGGGATTGGCTCCCACTCAGACACATAAGCATTAGTGAGCTCTCAGAATAAGGTTCTATTATTTAAAAAATATACTGGAAGAAAATGATTTGTATGACTTATGGTTACATTAACGGCTGTTGAATTCTGCATTACTATTTGGCAGCACTGCAACTAACTACAGCAAGAAACAGAGAGCACCCCTTGTAGTCAGATTCCTGAACAAATTAATCTTATGAGCCATTTCTTTTGAATCTATAGCATAAAACATCCAGCGTGAACAGTGCAGCCTGATTTTTGAACAAATGAACTCAGAACTCTTACACATTATGAGATTTGTAGCAATTTGTGGTGTTTTATAAAAATAATGAATGAATATAAAAACTTAATTAAAAAGTCTGTGTAAACACACCTTTTCTGTTAAAATTAGTGCCTTAAGTTGCTAAAAATGTGTAATCGTGTTAAAATCGACAGTAGACTGTGGCGTCTTTCCTACAGCAATCGTGAAGCTGCGTTCATGATTCGCATCAGAGGGCAACACCAATGTCGCTTTGAAATTCATATGAAGATTTCTTGCAAACAAAAACCTCTCATTCTGCTTTTTGGTGATAGTTAAGCCTTGACATGCTTCTGTGGTAATTAAAATGAGCCTTATATAGGCTGAAAAATCCTTGATTTTTTTTCACTAGTCCCATTTGGGCTTGTTTTGTACATCAAATAGGTCCTTTCTCCATCATTTTGTCACAGAAGTGATTATCCTCCATGTTATGCTATTTTATGCAAAATTTGCTGCTCCTTTGGTAGAAGGGCTCTGGTTTGTGTTGTGAAGTGTGCATCAGTGTAATGATTCTGGGTGGACCCATTACAAAGGTTCCACCCTTCCCAACATGTGCTTGTATTAACTGTAAATGTGTAAATGTGTTAATTAGGAAACTTTCGCACATGAAACGCTTTTAATTAATCGGCAGTAAATCCAATAGGAATAATATTTTCCTAAATTTGATTTCCTAAAAGTACTAAAAGAATTGTGAATGGAACCAATAAAGGAACCAGAATTGTCAGGCGGCAACAAAATGGCTACATTCCTTAGATTTGGCTTACAGTCTGCATATCAACTCATTCCGAAAATATTTAATGGGGTCCAGGTCTGGGCTTTGAGCAGGCCAGACACGTTCTTCCACTTCAGACTCCGTTATCCTAGGGTCTTTTGGTGCACCCAATTTTACTTTAAATTGAATTAAACAACTGTCTACTATGCTTGAATTTATGTAGCTACTGGAATTAGTGCAGCTGAAATTGCCAAAACTGTTAATTAGGAGATGGTGTCTTTTTTGTTTTTTTGGACATGTACTATAGGGTATACTGTATAGACCAATGTTTGTGAACTCTATGTTCCAAACTAAAATTCCAATATCATTATATATTCTTGAAACATCTTGGTTAGCCATGACTCTAAGGTATGTGACTGTACACACTGTTAACCCAAATACTCAAAATAATTAAAAGTTTACAGCTAGTTTAGATTTTTTTATACAGGTTAGCATTTATTCAGCATCCCAGCATTCACTGTACTAGCTAGTTTTAGCTAGGACAAGTTAGTTAGGCTTGAAGTATTCAAGTTGAGCTTACATGGTCATTTTAGGTTCAGCCAAAGAGTTAAATTTAAAATTGAGTGTAATTAAAATGTTAGCATACTCGATATTTCAAGTTATTAACCTGCAATTAACATGCATGTGTCGTACAAAATAAAAATCTGAAAGGTCTATTAACTTTAACTTGGGAGTTTATTAACTTTTAAAAAGGGATGCAACTTACTACCTATTTTTTGTTTTTGCGTTCTGTTAACTTAGTAAGGTTTACTGTGCAGAAATTGGCTTTCAAAAATATATCTGACCAGAGAAATATTTAAAAAGTGTGAAAACTAACCCCAGTCTTCATTTATATGATGCCCTTTGTCTCTGTTTGTGTTTTGAATATGGCCCTAATGCTTGTGATGTATGTCTCTGATATATATCATCAAGCTTCTTTCAACATTGCTGTATCAGTGGCTAGTTGTTGGTTGTAATATAAACATTGATTTTGTTTCATTTTTGATCCAGATATTTTGACAGACCAGAACATGTATCCGGATTTTCACTGCCTTCAACAGACATAGAGAACAGTTTAGTGCAAACAAACAATGACCGAGCTTTGACCTTCCCAACGCCACTCTATCCGATGTCCTGTGCTCAATGGATCTTCTAAGTTGTAAATTTTTTTGAAATAGTCCGACAGAACAGCAATTACCCAGTACTTTAGTTGTTGGCACCCTTTCACAACCCTTAACATTTGACTTGTCGAGCCTCATTTCTTAGCCAATTAAAAAATCATTATGTGACTAATCACTTCTCCACGCAGCTGACACAGTGACAAGCTCGCTGAGCACATTTTGCTGCCATTGATGCTAATGCAGGTTGGCCATTTTGATTACTTATTTGCCATTTAATCACAGAAATGCCATTAGAAATGAAATGACATCAACATGACCAGATTCAGGTGTATACATAATGATTAATCATTATATAACATTACAAGGATCATAAATGGCTGCAAAAGAATAGTGTTACATGTTTAGGTAAGTTTAGAGTTTAAGCTTTGGGTCTGTGGAAATTAAATGTTGCATCAAAGCTGCTTACCCAGCTTTCATGACACTCAACGCACATCTTAAATGTCAACACGTTGAATGAAAAATCAATGCATATGTAGATGGTTAAGTATTTGCATGGAGACAGGAGCAATCACAATTCTGTATGCAAATACAGTATATTTGAGCAAGATCAGTCACAGTGCTTACTTCCAAGCACTGTAAATAGATTTACATTTGGATAAGACTAATTAGCTCAAAGCAATGACCTTGACATGTCCTTTGCCTAGAGTATGCTATTATAGATAGAAGGAAGTACTGCAAAATATTGGATCCAAATTGTGGATGTACAGTAATTGGATGCAACTCTTCAGCATTTGTAGGAAAACACATTTGTTCTGACAATAGCATATTCTTAGGCATGTTTAATTAGGGGTTCTTGTTATTTTTGTTGTTTTGTTTGTAAACACAAGTTGAAGGAGTCGTTGGTATTTTATCTGGCCTTTATCTGTTTGCCTAGATGGCATGTTTGTTGATACCTTTGTTCCATCTTCCACTTCTTTGAGATAAGTACTCCTAATTAGCAATTACCACACTGTTAATCACATGTTAATCACATTGCTGCAATACTCAAAATCCATTGCAGGATTTTTGGTTGTGTTCCCCTTCTGTCACTCACTCGACGTTGTGTCGAATGAAGTGACACAAGGGGTATTCCTGGGATGCCAAACATACCTCTGGCCAATGTCAAGTTGGCAGACAGAATTTGCATGCCCCGCCCTGGACATACGGGTATAAAGGGAAGCGGGGCAGCAAGTGCCGGTCAGAATTTTTCTACGGAGCCAAACGGTTGTACAACAGCAAGCTGAGTTCACCACTGTTTCACTCACCTCTACTGGCGATAAGCACTACTGTTGGTTCTACGGCGCGTTTCCAGCTGGCATTCTCTGTACGCCCTGTGCGCTTCGACAGCACTTTCATTGCCTGAAAGAGTGTTTCTCCTCCTAAAAAGAGTTTATTTCCTCTAAAACAGTTTGAGTTATCACTCATAAAAGAGCAATACACAGCAGGCGTTGAACGTCCTTTTCAGGAAGCATCTTTTTAAAGATGTTTTTCCACCTCTGTGTAGTTCCTGGATGCGGCTGATTTCTCTCCACTTCTGACGGTCATAAAAGCTGCCTTGTGTTCCTGGGCTGCGATCACACGCAGGCAGCATTTTATGAAAGTTTCATGTTCTCAGTACGATAACATAGCCATGGCAACATTGCAGTCGCTGCTTTCTTTTCCCATGAGAGAAATCCACTTCAGCCACCCCGGCATTCCTTCTTCCCACGGGATTGAGGTCGACCCGGCTGGCGATGAAGGCGATTTGGGGATAACGACGGGCTCGGTTTCGCCGGGTAAATCCCCATGAACCACTCGCCCCCCTCGCTTGCTTGCTTCCGTCCGAGCTCGGAATGAGTGCGGCTCGCCTCGCGGCCAGCCGGCATTCTCCCTTGACCCCCCAGGACCCGCGTTTCCCTTGGGCAGCCCCGCTACCCTGGTTGCCATGCTTGTAGAGTCCCTCTTCATTAGGCTGGACCTACCACCGCGCCATTTCCCACTTAAGGCTTCACAACACTCGTGGTGTATTTGCCACATGTTACCTCACCCTAGACTGGGCAGGATGTGGCCTCCGCAGGGTCTTTTCCCCCTGAAAGAAAAGGACCGGGAAAGACCACCTTCCCCGACGCGTTTCATAGCCCCAGCAGCTTCACGTCCTATGTGAGAGACATAGTGAAAGAAAAGGCTGCGGATGTTGGGCTTGCTCCCATACTAGTCATGTAGCGCCTGCTCCCCCCCCCCCCCCCCAGGGGTGCGGGGAAACTAAGGTCTGTATGTGACATCTCTTTGGGGGCGTTGGGGAGGGCTACGTGCAGCCGACACAGGTGCCTCTCGCACGCAGTAGCCTGCTTGCACACGGTCAGTGCGTGGCGTTTTTAGATGAGACCCCTTGTGTCACTTCATTTGACACAATGTTGAGTGAGTGACAGAAGGGGAACATCATGGTTACTGTTGTAATCTCCATTCCCCGAGGGAAGGAACGAGATGTTGTGTCCCTCCTGCCACAGCACTACACCTACCACTTTAAACGGCTGGACCTTATTTTCAGCTCCTCAGTGCAAAATCCTGACTGGCAATCGCTGCCCCGCTTCCCTTTTTACCCGTATGTCCGGGGCGGGGCATGCAAATTCTGTCTGCCAACTTGACATTGGTCTTTTCTCAGGTTCAGAGGTACGTTTTGTGTCCCAGGAAGACACCTTGTGTCACTTCATTCGACACAACATCTCGTTCCTTCCCTCGGGGAACGGAGGTTACAAGAGTAACCAGGAAGTTTTGTTTCTTGGAAACTCTTTTGTGTCTGTTTTATGGCTAAATGAAGTTGATAATTAAACATGACTTATGATTTGATGTTTTAATGAGAACAAATGGCATCTTCAAAGGGTCAAAGAAAATGTGGACAGGTTTGTTTACTGCTTTGATTTAATAGGTTTATTTACCCTGTTGAAAAGACCAGCATGTTTCCAATGTAGTGCTTTAGATGCTGGTCCCCACTATTCTTAAAGGAATAGTTCACCTAAAAAATTTAAATGATGTTGTATCCCACCCTCCCATGTCGTTCCAAACCTGTTTGACTTTCTTTCGTATGTGAAACACAAAGGAAATGTTTTAATGAATACCCTGGTTCGTCTTTATAGTTCAGTGGCACTGAAAATTACTCACTTTAAAACATATATTGGATCCAAATATATAATAAGTAGTCTATGCGATGTATGTGTCATATTCCATGTTTTCTGAAGGCATACACAAGGTTTTGGTGAAAACAAACCAAAAAAGGATCCAAATGTATAAGCAGTCCATTCGATTTGTGCATCTTATTCCAGGTCTTCTGAAGGCATACAATAGGTTTTGGTGAAAACAACCCAAACTTTTAATCTTTTTCATTTTTCGTCCATTGTGCATTCATGAGTGCATGAGAGAGGAGTGTTCACTTGCATTGTTTTTAGTGCAAGAAGGGAATTTCCTACATTTTTGATTTTCCATCCAAGGGCAAAGAGGTCAATCTGTGATATTTAGATTATGTATTGGTTATACGTCTTTTTGCTAAACAAATTTACAAGTCAGAAAGAAATGCCTGCATATGAATGGAAATAAATGGAATACTTTAAAGTATTTAAAGGGGCGCTTTGGTTAAATCAGTCACACACATATAGTTAATATGGCATCCATTTTGCTTCCCCTAAATAAAAACGTAACCTATTAAAAAGAGTAAAATATAAGCGTAATACAAAATTAGTAGGTAGTTTGGCACTAATGGAATGGGAGATCATAAAAATAAGTTTACCTGTCTCTCTTTTGAAAAGTGGTGGGGCAGACATTCCCCAATGTACCATTTTCATGACAGACTGCTGTTTTATTAAAGAGCTTGTGTGATTTATGCCAGACTGTCAATCACCATTTGCCCCTGGCTTGCACAAAATCCATTGAAAGACTCTTTTGTTTGATATCTAATGGTCAGGCTGGATTTAATTGCATAATCAATAGTGCTGACGAGAAATAAGGTGTGGTGATATAACTCATAATAAAAGCAGCCAAACCCAGTAACAGGATTCTGATAAGCAGCATTTGCAATGAAAAACTAGTTTGCTATTTACTGAAAACTGCAGTGTACACTATATACCGATTACCATTTTAATTTTAAATAGTAAGTGAAACAGTAGGTATTGTGTGACATAAACTTTAACCGAAGAGTGCTGTCCTCGGTTCCAGACCTTAAAAAATTGGAATTGGATGCATTTAGGTTAAAGCTTTCTTCTAGGAGTGTGAGGTGATGTTTGATAATGTCTATACAGAGCAGTGTTGGGTAAGTTACTCTAAAAATTATTAGAATTACTTACTAATGACTCATAACTACTAATTTCTACAGTGTAATAACATTACTGTACTACTTACTTTATAAAACCATTATCAACCTCAACCAGATGAAAAATATAAGGATAGACATGAAATTGTTCTTTCAAAAGTCATATCAAATAAATGATTCATGAACTGGTCAAAGAAATTAATTACTTAGTAATGCATTACACCCAACACTGATACAGAATAATCTTCATAAAGAAGTATGTCACCAAGAGTGACAAAATATTTTTCTTTATAGTTTAAGAATTTCATTTTTCTCTCTACTGATTTTAGCGTATCAAATAACATCAATGGATCCTTTTGCCTACATCTTTTGAATGCAAAATATGTTTGAGTACAATGCTATCAACTTGGAAACATATGGTATGAAAAGTGAAAAAGAGAGACTCATGGGTTGAATGAGGTATTTTAACAACTGCAGAATTAAAAATAGATTTTTTTGGGCCAAACATTTGTATAGCTGAGGGATTAGTCTTACATGACACAATGGGATTGTAGTTTTGAAGTTTATTTGTTTTCTTTCTTTACCCGAAATAGCCCCCTCACTGCATCAAGCAGCATATCTCATACAGTATATGTAAATTCTCATATTTCTTAAATAGCTTGTTTACACCTTCACAGTCAAAAACTGGAAACATTAATTTCTCACCAAACAAGATTAAATACCGGAACCACTTGGCTTTTTTGGTCTGTGAGGAAGAAAAAGACTGAGATTAAAAACAAACAATAAGAGAAACTTCCCTTAATACACAAATGCCTGGAGCTGTTGATCTTAGCAGCGTTTGGATGATCATGCGTATGTGTCTTCTGTCTTGTCTACAGTGTCATTGAGAGCCGCAAGGCTTCAAACAGATACATCTCGGAGACCACATGTGGTGTGAACCATCAAGTGCTTGTCTCAGAGCTTTGTTGGAACATATGGTTGCTCTGGAGGCCAAATTTGTACAGATTAATTTTTGTTTGTCAGGATCAAGCTAAAAATAAATCAGTTGTGACATAGATCAGATTGGTGATGGTTCATTTAGATCAATTTTGATATTAGACTGATTATTAGTGATGGGGATTATAAGGCCTTTAACGATACGGTTTCCTATTCCATTGAATGATTCAGGTTCTTTGACAGTTCTGTTAATTCATATTTTTGTCAGGAATGGACACTGTGTGAAACACAAAATTCTAATGGTATGTTCATTTCAGAGATTCTGACTTGTAAATAGCATACATCATTGTATAACTAGTAATTACAATGGAATTCTTGAAAGCTCTGATTTGACAGCTGTGACATCATGTAAAAAGAACAAATATAGCAGCTGTTTGTTCTTAAGCATTTTGCAGAAACAAATAGAGGACAATTAATGCCTCATGCCATCCCAAGTGTGTATGTTTTCTTTCTTCATCAGAACACATTAGTTAAAAAGTACTTTAATATTGATATTATTCACAGCAAAAGATATTGTTTCATTTTAGAAGACATTAATTTAACCAGTAGTGTTGTATGTGTCATGTTCATTGTTGTCCTTTGTTCGTTTGTGTACTTTTATTTTGAAATTCCTGTTCAGTTCCTAGTCTTGTCACATCCTGTTTTGTATCTGGGTTTTATTGGTTCATTGTTTGATTACTTTGATTCAGTTCTTGTTTGTCATTGGTTTTAATTAATTATCTTGTTATCCTGTTTCAGAGTTCTGTTTGTTGATTGGCCTTGTTACCCTTGTCCTTGTGTATTTAAACCCTGTTTGTTCCTCCATTCCCTTGTCGGTCGTTGGATGTTTGCACTTCATATGTATGTTTATGGTTCCTTGTTCGCGTCGTTACCTGTCCTGCCGTGTTCTCTTTGTTCCGTGTTCCTCTGTGGTTTGTTTCTTATGTTATCGTCTTTGTTATCCCATCGTGGATGTTTTATTGGGGCTCCTCCTCCCGAGCCTACCAGGGCTCCGCCTCCCAAGTCTCTCGAGCCTACCAGGGCTCCGACCCCCAAGCCTCTCGAGCCTTTCAGGGCTCCGACCCCCAAGCCTCTCGAGCCTTCCAGGGCTCCGACCCTCAAGCCTCTCGAGCCTTCCAGGGCTCCGCCTCCAGAGCCCCCTACGGCTCTGCCCCCAGAGACTCCAGAGCCTCCTAGGGCTCCGCCTCTAGAGCATCCTACGGCGCCACCTTCAGAGCCATCCAGGGCTCCGCCTCCAGAGCCTCCTAGGGCTCCGCCTCTAGAGCATCCTACGGCGCCTCCTCCCTCGGCTCCGCCTCCCGAGCCTCCTACGGCTCCGCCTCCTGAGCCGCCCACGGCTCCGCCCCCTGAGCCTCCAGAGCTTTCCATGGTTCTGCTTTCCCCGGCACCGCCTCCTGAGTCTCCCTCGGCTCCGCCCCCTGAGCCTCCCAAGCCTCCCTCGGCTCTGCCTCTTGTGCCTCCCTCTGCTCTGCCTCCTGAGCCTCCCACGGCTCCGCCCCCTGAGCCTCCAGAGTTTCCCATGGTTCCGCCTCCCTCAGCTCCGCCTCCAGAGTCTCCCTCGGCTCTACCTCCCGAGCCTTTCCCGAGTCCGCCTCCTGAGCCTCCCTCGGCTCCGCCTCCTGAGCCTTTCCCAACTCCGCCTCCAGTGGCTCCCTCAACTCCGCCTCCTGAGCCTCCCTTGGCTCCGCCCCCAGGGTCTCCTGCGGCCCTGCCTACGCCTCCTCCGGCGCCGTCACCTAAGTCTTCGACTGCTCCGCCTCAGAAGTCCTCCTTGGCCCCGCATCACACAGCTTCCCCAGTGGCCACTCCCAGGCCACCCAAACCGGTCCTTGCCCTGTGGCCACCTCCCTGGCCTCCTAAACCTGTCCTTACTCGGTGGACACCCCC
The DNA here is from genome assembly GCF_025860055.1 of Xyrauchen texanus. NCBI lineage: Eukaryota > Metazoa > Chordata > Actinopteri > Cypriniformes > Catostomidae > Xyrauchen > Xyrauchen texanus. The sequence goes on from NC_068311.1 coordinate 25,776,562, forward strand.
CAGATCACCTGACCCGGTCCCCGTCACATACCCCCATGGACTTCCTGTCTGCCCCTTGCGCCTCCGTGACCTGCCTGTCTTGCCCTCTGTGCCCCCCTGGTCTTCCTACCTGCCCCTTGTGCCCCCCTGGTCTGTCTGTCTGCCCCTTGTGCCCACTTGGACTGTCTGTTTGCCCCTGGTGCCCTCATGTTGTTTTTGTGGGTATTTGTCTTTTGTTTTTTGTGTTAGGATCATCTGGAATCCGATCCTTTGAGGGGGGATTCTGTCATGTTCATTGTTGTCCTTTGTTTGTTTGTGTACTTTTATTTTGAAATTCCTGTTCAGTTCCTAGTCTTGTCACATCCTGTTTTCCCTCCATGTTTTGTATCTGGGTTTTATTGGTTCATTGTTTGATTACTTTGATTCAGTTCTTGTTTGTCATTGTTTTTAGTTAATTATGTTGTTATCCTGTTTCAGAGTTCTGCTTGTCCTTGTGTATTTAAACCCTGTTTGTTCCTCCATTCCCTTGTCGGTCGTTGGATGTTTGCACTTCACATGTATGTTTATGGTTCCTTGTTCGCGTCGTTACCTGTCCTGCCGTGTTCTCTTTGTTCCGTGTTCCTCCGTGGTTTGTTTCTTATGTTATCGTCTTTGTTATCCCATCGTGGATGTTTTATTTATTCCCAGTGTTTTGTTTCATTCTGTGTTTACTTGTTTACTCAATAAAGAGCTGCGTTTAGATCCCCACTCCTCGTCTGCAATCCTTACAGTATGGATGACGTTTATGCTGACTGTCGGTTCTTTTTGGAGATTCAAAGGTTGTGTCACCATCCACTTACATTTTAAGGACCTACTGAGCTAAGATATTTTCCTATTTTTCTTCAAATCTGTTGTAATGAAGAAAAAAAGAGTCATATACACTTGGGAGGGCATGAGGGTGAGTAATTTTGGGTGCACTAACACTTTAATTAATTAAATAACAGCTCAATATAAAATCTCATAGTTGCTATAGTTAGTATGCATAATTACAGTAATTCTGATGCGACCCGAACTTGGCATCATTTTATTCCTTACCCTCAGAAGCCTGTTGCCAAATTATGAGAATTTCACATTTCAACAGAACACAAATCAGATATAAATTTAATATAATTCTTGAAGAAAACAAAAGGTCATATGTTTACATTTATTTGACCTGGCAAACTACACTCTTTGAAACCCATACTTTAGTTTTTTTTGCAAGGCACACTGTGTGGGCCCCATATATGAAGCGGCATAAACAATGGCACCAAAAATGTTGACAAATATTTGGTCAAAATATGTGAAGGATATGGAACCAAGTGGCATTTATTTCACATAGTGATAGCAGAAGCACACTTTAAATAAATTATTTTACAAAAATAAGTTTGTTGGTTTGAATTTATAAAACAACAGATGTACAGTTCAAAACTAAATAATTGGAGTTGTTCTGGTCGTCAAACTTAACGTGTGCTGAACTCCATCTGTGGTTACTCTGCTAGAACTCCTTTGTGAACTTACATTTACATTTATGCATTTGGCAGACGCTTTTATCCAAAGCGACTTACAGAGCCCTTATTACAGGGACAATCCCCTGGAGCAACCTGGAGTTAAGTGCCTTGCTCAAGGACACAATGGTGGTGGTTGTGGTGCTCGAACCACAGTGTCCTTCTGATTACCAGATTACCAGTTATGTGCTTTAGACCACTACACCACCACCACTCAATAACTTCATGGGACTTCAGGGAAACTGACTTCATATATCCACAAAAATCACCATAGAACCAGATGGTTTAAAGTAACAGCAAATATGGCTAAGAAAAGTTAAATTAGTTCTGAGAAAAGCTCTAGTATCATTTGTTTGCAGCTGGCACTTGGTTTAATATTGTATTAGTTATCTAATGCAATGAAATTCAGACCTTTAAGTGTGGCATGAAACAGAAAATGTCCATAAAAAAAAAATGAAACAGGAAATAGATCACTGGAGTTTCTCATCCAGGTATTGAGCTGTTAGAGGTGATCTCAACACAATATGATCCAAGTGCATTATCCGACAGCACCAGAATAGCGACCAGGTCAAGTCAATGGCAGAGATGTTGTCTAATTCTGGCTGCTCTTATTGTCTCTCAAGCTTTTCAATGTTTGGCATAATCATATGTTGTTCCTGCCAACAATTTAACATTTATATCAGCTGTTCTACCAACCAAAGGGTTTGGAAGCCCCTAGAGGAGAACACCATCCTAGATTTGAGAGAATGCCAGTGCTGTTCTTGATTCCTTTTGTTCCTTAATGCATATTAGATCAATGTAATGTTAGATGTCACAATCACCACTTATGAAAGCCAATTTAATTTGTTCCCTCAGCTCTTTGAAGGCTTTAGTGTTAGCTGACCTGTGAGCCACTCCACAAAACTGTATACCGTTGCCAAGTACCAGCAGTACCTAACACTAGTACCGTATTCAAGGAAATGTGAAATTGTCAACCTTTTTGGTTGTGGCAACGTGTTTCGCTGTCCCCTTCTGCATATCGTGCATATCGTCACTTTTTGCGGCCGGCACACCAGGAAAGGTCCCGGTTCTCCCTATGGCCAGTCTGCTTCTGTACGGTAGTAACATTCCCAGATAGTACCCACCTTTGTAACAGCATGTGTCTGAGTCCAGGGCTGCAACAGAGCACAACAGTTCACACACACTTTTTCAGCCATCTTGGTTCCAGAAGTATTTCATTCTAAAATACCTAGCGCTCATGTGCAAAGATGTGGTGCATATGTAATGTATGTTTATACATGATACTCTTTTCGAGAACCTATATTATACAAAGCAATGGCAAAATGCAATATTAAGGTTATGCAGGCTCTGACTGCAGTGCACATATGTTATTTAATGACATCACATAAAGCAAAAAAGAATGTTGTGTCATTCTTAATAGGGACTTAAAGCAGCAAGTGAGGGTACGGCGTTTTGTTTTCCATTGCGTTTATGCAACATCACTCGCTTCCTGACGTCAAAACCATAATTTCTAAAGCATTTCTTCTTTGCCATAGTGACAGTCAATCATACTTGACAGATTAGGAAAGTAAATGTTAGAATATGTTTTATAAGAGATGATGCAAAGTGAACAGAGTAAATAGCCTAAACATCCTTCTCAAAACTCATGTTAAATTACACAAGGATAATAAAGAACCTAAAAAATATTGGTAGCCTGTTAATAATAATATTTAGGTTTTAGATGTAGTCTATTTATAACGTACAAGAGTAAAACTTTTCTTCTGACAATTATTTAACACAGCAAGCATCCCTTCTCTTGCTGTTTTAAATAGCCTAGCTTTTTTTATTGAATGATTAAATACTCTGTTCTGCCATCATTATTGCTTAGTGATTTTTGTCTGTAGCCTCCTATAAGGACAACTCTCACACACCTGTTTTTACTTCATACTTGCATCCAGAGATGCCTGCTGTTATATTTGAGGAGGAATGGGCATGAGGCATGAGACACTTTAAAGTTAGAAAGGGTATTAGATGCTGCTTCTAATTTTTTGTTTGCCAAGTAGAGTGAGTAACATACAAAGAAAGTTTTCTGGCATATTTTCTTGGCAATTACAGACTTTGGTGATTTTCTCAGCTTTTCTCCGCTTCTTCAGTGTGCAACGACTGACGCTCTTTGCATGCCCAGATGTTTGGTTTGGAATACATGTAATGAACACATAAAATAATATTTTTATTGAAAAGTTTAGGGGACATAGAAACAGTACATTTGGTATCTTGGAAAATGTAAACATAGCACTTGTGAATGAGATAATAACATTTTAAACTTGGGATGCTTTTTGGGAATGAGTACCAATACATTTTTTAGTACATTCCGATACAGATACCTGTTTTATATATATATATATATATATATATATATATATAATATCAGCAGTTTATTTACATTTTCTCACCTAAATTGTTTTTAAATAAATTAATTCATTAAATTTTTTATCAAATGAAAGTATAACAATTAATTTTCTAAATAAAATTTTATTATTTGTATCAAATGAACTGATTTTATACAGAACCTCACAGCACAATCCTAAATACAACATTGGAGTAATTTAAAAAAAAAATAATAATAAAGCATCACAGATGTGAGATATTGCTTAACTATAATGCAGTTACTATTGATTTATTATTATTAGTAGTAGTATAACAGTGAATATTACATAACTATAGAGTAGTGATCTATTTCTGTCATAATTTATTCTTTTAAATTAAGCTTTTATTTTGGTAGAGCTTTTATTTTGAAGTGTTTCAGTGTTGTTAGACCAATGAGCTCTGACCTAATGATGGCAGATTCCCAGTCCAGAAAAGTAGGTTGCTATGTGAATCAAAAGCAAAATGCTACTATATAAATAAATAAATAAATAAATAAATAAATATGTAGTCTGTATATGACTCGTGCTAAAAGTAAATTAGCACTTTGTCTCATGTCATCTGCTACAAACAGAGCATGCGATGCTCATAAAAATGTTTTCCGTGTATGAGCAGTTTGTGTCTCCATGTCACCACAACATTCACTCCATACATGCACATGCAAACTATCTATTTATATTATTAAATCAAACCTTTTGCTGTTAAATAATCTCATTAGGACATGACATTATTTTAATCTGTGCAATGAATGTTTACGTCAAGTTGACGTAATGACATTTGTACGTCAGATGGTATCAGTTGTTGGTGCATGAGTGTGCTATCAGACCTGATTCTGATACCAGTATTGGTGAATCCCTATTAAAAACAAGATAAAAATCTAAAACTATTAATTTAAATGTTGTTGATATACTTAGATTTTTTTTGCGAAATATTCAGATATTTGCAAATATATACACGAGTGAAGGGAGTACTGATTTTTAATAGTCGACTAGTCAAGACCATTTGTCAGCTATTCGAGCAAATTAGTCAAAATCAGCTAGTCGAGACGCCATCAACATCATGCTTCACAGGATTAAATGGAATAACATCAACCATTATGTTATCTCATCATAAGCACCTTTTTATAAGAAATGTGCAACAATAGATAGGCATATGCCGAGCTGTAATGTCGCTAAAAGATAACATACGTTTCTGGATGTATTTTAGTGTAGCCTGGAATACCTGTAGCTGCTAGCGGTTCCCCCTCCTCTTGCAGCCATTTATACAAATTATTATGGGTACAGGACCTAGCATGCAGATTAGGGATGCATTCTGTCATGTCATTGTACTCAAACTTGAGGCACTTTTTTAATTGTCACAGTATCCCATTCCGGTCGTGTTGAATATTCCTAAATAGCACCAGCGGGTGCCTTTTTAAAAGATTGTGCATAGCACTAGTATTTCTGTTACGTATATTTGAAGGCCACTTTGCATATATTGCAAGTTACTGTAGCATCTGTATTATCTTTATCCAACTTCATTTGAGCCACTTCACTCTTTAAGTGCAGAGCCATCATCCTCCACACCTGCTGGCGAGTTTCCAAAACGTAGGATGGCAGAGGAAGAGTCATTTATATTCATGAGTAAGGCGATAACTGATTGGTCGATTCAGTAATGTTCACCTGGAAAGCTCTACTTAAATGGTCAGAGAAATAATAACCATACCCCTAAACCTAACCCTATTCATGAGCTTTTCTCATGAATACGAATCCTTGCCATCCTATGTTCTGAAAATTGCCAACCCCCTGTATTTTCTACATTTTATAAATCATGTGAAAGTCTCTGCTGCCCCTACTTGGCAGACAGACTTGATTATGTCTTTAAAGGCCTGTTCACACCAAATCCGACGAAATGTCTATTCACACTGAGACCATAATGAATGAAATGTAAAACTATTTCACCCCTGTACAGTAGGTGGTGCTGTTGCTTTTCTACAAACATATTTCTCCTAGTTTCCTGCTGGGCCCTTAAGCATTCAGCTATCAGTGCTAGATATTAATATATTGAACGTTGAAAAAGCATTTATTTAATTAATTTGGCATAAAAGATTTATTGTGTTCTTGTATTTTGAGGAAAATAGAATCTGTTTATAGACGAGGTAGGTATAGTAATATATATAACAGGTATAGTATAAATTATGCATAATATAAAAAATATTATAAAAGAAAACACTGGCTAACGGTCATTTTTGTTTTGAATTATTGCATATTTGAACTGAATTCAGGGTTTCTTGTGCATGGTTAGAAAAAAAACCTGTTACAGGAATACTTTGTGTTATTATCCTTGCAATAAAAATAGCAGTTTTGAAATTAGTTTGTTTACACTCGTAGTATAGTATTGCATGTAACACTTTTAATGGGATATTTTACTGTTAGCTTAGTCCTAACGAATTGTCAAACTTTGCTATTATTTTTAAAGCCGTGATATAACAAGCACAATATTATACTTATTAAATAATGTACATTAGTGGGTGTGGGCGGTTACTGTTGGGCTCTTTTGGTGCACTTTGTCTGCCTCAATTCTCTGATTGGTGGATAGTTTATCATGGGTAGTGTAGTTATTCACCACAAATGCCTCTATTAAACACCATTTTAAAATATTAAGTTGAAATATCCCTGACTGTTCAGAAGCATTTACCATCGACTAATAACCTCTTGAGGTCATGGTAGGTCTGTGTTTAAAGATTATAAACTCTAGACATGCTTTCATAATTATACTCCTTTTAACTTGATGCAGCATTTTATTAAGGGTTTGGGGTTTTTCTTGCCATTCTAGAAGCTTTACACTTTTTGCCAAGGGACCTGATCGTGTTTCTCTGTTTCCTGTAGATATTCATCTTCCTCCACCCATTCAATCATGCAAACTGCACCAAATTCAGATGGGACACAGTAAACGGGATGTCTGTGCTTATGCACTGCCATTAATCTGCCCTCCTCCAGCTTTGCAGAATCAGTCACAATCCATCCACCCAGTGAGAACTGAAACTCAAAGGACTCACACCAAGAAACAGTCCCACCTGGGAGCACAAGTATACCAGTTCATTTCAGTTGTTCGGTCACTTTTTTATTTTGCCATTTTCTTTTGTAACTGTACATAATTCAATTTAAAATCTTATAGTTTTGTACATGTAATTTTTATGGTGTGTGTGATTTTTCTTTTATATATAAAATAAAAGACTGGATCGATTCTAATGGACTCAATTTATGATTTATCTCAGTGGGTGTTGGATAATGACATCCCTTTTCAGAATTGTTCTTGTTTATCCTGTAGTAGACTGCAAAATTCCCAGTGTGTTTTACAAATGCATTCACACTTTTAACATATTTTAATTAATTTATTAATAAATTAGTAGTAATTACTACATAAACACTCCAGGTCATAGACAATGGACCTTAGTTGAGGTACTGTATATGCCAAATTAAACACCCCAAATAGTAAAACAATTCTGTCATTATTTACACACCTTGTGTTCTTCCAAATCCATATGATTCCCTTTATTTCTTCTATGAAAGACAAAATAAGTGAATGGTGACTGAGACATATTGTCTAATATATTGCTAACAGCTGTCAGGATTACAGGTTTAAAACTAAATGATGGTGAGTAAATGACAGTCACCCAAAATTGGTATTGCCTAAAATTAAACTAAGACTATTCAAGACAAAGGCCTATACTATCATCACTATATGTGATGAAATGTCATTATTTTCACATTAACTATATATTACAGCAGATGTTACAGCTGACACCCAGTTTTGTAGGCACTAGGAAGTAAACATGTATTCTAATGAATAAAAAACATATAATTCAGCTGACCTAATAAGGGAAAAACAGAGGCAGCATGATGGTGTTTGGGCAGTGAAAGCTGGTCTGGCTTGCTCTACTTCTGAAGCCCAGTGGTTTGCTGAAAGGATATCTGCTCCATCTTTCACTTCCACCTATATATATATATATATATATATATATATATATATATATATATACACACACACACACTTATACACATTTAATTCATGCATGATGTTTAAAGTTGAAATTTTATCTTTAACTAAGCATTCTCCATGAAAAAGTTTACATTACATTTTGTGGGGGGTGTTGGGTTGATAAAACTTGATTTTATTTAATGAATTGGTGTACACACAGTAACAGTGCATTCCTGCCAGTTTTCAAAAATATATATTTTTTAAATAATTTGTATTTTTTTCTAGGGTCAAACTGACGATAAGCAAGAAGTAACATTGCTATACTTGATAACTGGATAAACATCTTTCTAAAAAAAAAAAAAAAAAAGTTAATGCCCAAAACAGATAGATGAAGCTACATCCATCAAATGTGTTTTGGTCAGAGGAACATATACTGTACGTGAAATCTGAAGGAATAAAACAATAAGGTCAATTTTGAAAATACTTTTACTCATACATCATTGGGTCTCTGGACCCTAGACAAAGAATGTTAAGTGAATTTCAACAGAGCATAATGGTTCGGAAAGAGCTGTAATTTATATCTTTAAAATATGTTCAAGTTATGGCTATAATGCATTTAGGGGTTGGAAAGTGTTCTATTAATTCTGTTAATTCTTGCAATTAATGAACTTCTATTACTTCCTGCAATTTCCACAAAACTTTGTTACACTTGGCAGACACTTTTATTCAAAACAACTTCAAGTGCCTTCATGGTATACTGTACATAGGTTTTTGATGATATGTATATTCTTGTGAATCAAACCAATGATCTTCATATTGCTAGTGCTTTACTCTACCAGTTGAACTACATGAACACATTTATTACAGATTGTTAGTATGAACTCATAATACATTAACATTGGATATCACTCAAAAAGGGTAAGAGAATCCTTAAATTATTTTTTTGTTTATGAAAATTGTGGCTAATGCCAAGTGTAAACAGTCCTGCAAGACCCGCTCCGAGCGAGACTCGAACCAGTGTCTCCAGCAGGTAGGGTTGCCTCCTGTCCCATACAATATGGGATCGTCCCATATTTAAAAATAAAATGATGCGATTTGTCCTGTATTTAAGATGGTCAGATGGTGTCTAGGTGAAATCGTTCCAGATCGCCAATTTAACATTGATATAAGTTGGTAAGTCCTGCTAGACCCGCTCCGAGCGGGATTCGAACCAGCATCTCTAGCACGTAGGGTTGCCACCTGTCCCATAAAATATGAGATCGTCCCATATTTAAAAATAAAATTATGCAATTTGTCCTGTATTTAAGCTGGTCAGATGGTGTCTAGGTGAAATCGTTCCAGATCGCCAATTTAACATTGATATAAGTTGGAAAATGTCCCTATGTTGGGTAAGGGACCATTTGAAAAGTCCATTGTACTAAAACATGATAATAATTTAAGTGTCCCTTATAATAAAACTTGTGGCATCCCTACCAGAACAGGGAAGCAGGCACATTAACAAGAAGTCTAAAGGCTACAGACCCAAGCATCAATAACTATTGCACCTCTTCTGGCCAGGGGAGTGAGGTTTACACACTGCACAGCTACATACCAGCTGGCTACATTTACACTTACCCCACTAAACCTCACTCCCATCCGGGTCACTGTAACTGGTCCTGCTCGACCCACTCTGAGCTGGATTCGAACCAGCGTCTCTGGCATGGAAGGAGGGCGTGCTTACAAGGAGGCTAAACGCTACACCCTCTAGCATCAGTCGCTAAAGTGAGGTCTACACACTTCACAGATATACAGCAGCTGGCTGCCATTACACAAGCAACCACAGCACCCATAACACTATTTAACTCTGGTTACCATGATAAACATTTTTGCAAGTTCACTTTGGATAAAGGCCTTGGCTGGCTGTCCCCATATATCCTTTTTAGAGAGAAACAACTAAATTCTACCATAAATTATCATTAATGTGCAAGTATATATACATACATTTCTGTGTGGATGTTTGTGATCTATCGAGACAATTAAAGTAGAACTTTTTGTGGTGAATTAAAGGGGAAAAAAATGAAATAGTTCTTAAAATATTTCACTTGTATGGTTATGAAACACACTGGGAAAAAGTCTCAGTGGAATGTTGATAAAAGGCGTCTTGCATCAAGTCAAGACCATCCAATTCATACACTTTGGTTGTTATAAATATTGAGCGATTACATAAACTAAAGCACACATGGAAAAAATAGTAGACAATTTTGCAACAGTAAAGGTTGTAACAGTGAGACTGGATAATATCATGGATTTGAGACCCCTCTTTCAAAAAGGGATACTGCATTCATTACGTTTCACATTTCCTTCAAGCAGACAGACATTTTGCTCTTAAAAATCAATTACTTTTTCTGACAAAACATGCACCTCAGAGTTCAGACTATATTTTTAGTCTGGCTGACATCCATTAGTGTTTGAGTGGCTGAATATGGTCAACCTTATGCACTCCTGTCTCTGGGTGCCTGGAGATCTCTACATTCCTATTTTTCGGCACATAAACTTGATTATCTTGAGACTCGTAATGTCACAACCTTCTCAAAGGTTTTTTTCTGCAAAACATCCCCAAACTTACTCCACAGTGTCACTCAGGGTAAACTTCACTTTGGCCCACCTTATGAGAAATTTCCTGAGCACAGTTGAAGTTATACACAAAACTTCAAAAATCTCTATTAGTTAACAACTGCAACACAGATAAATTATTCAATGTTCCTTAAAGAAAGTTACCATAATGGTTAACTCCATAATTACCTATTTCTCAAATTATTATACAATTATTACACAATAATTCCCCAATTCATAGTGACCAAGTCAATGGCTCTGTTCCAAAACCTATTTTTTTTTGCATTAGCACATGTTGCTAAGCTAACAATGTGATAGCTACTCTATCATTGCACTTCACACAAACATAGGGTGAAATAGTCTATTTGCAATTACATAGAATGTTTTTAATTGATAATTTGTAGTATGTAATGAAATATTTCAACAATTCTCTCAATTCTGAATTTTTTCGAGCTTGTCACAATGCTTTCTGGTATTACTTTATCCTTGAAGGACACATGCAATGCTACCTTAGAGTTTGGTCAAAACTAGGTATTTTAGAAGGTAGCAGAACTTTGATGCCTTTAAATGCTCTCTAGCAGTGTTAATCTTGTCAACAAAATCACTGACGAAAATGTTAATTGAAGAAGGATTTTTTTGATTGTCAACAAAAACAAATAGGAGACGAAAAAGACACATCATGATGATAATTAAACAATTATATCATAGCACACTGTTGACGAAAATATGCCGAAAAAAAAATAATGCTGCAAGATATGAACAGTACAAGATATAAACGGAAGAAATATCTAGAGAAACATCTGTTTATGGAAGAAGACATTAGATATGGATTCGTCTAATCCACAAATCCAGTATGTTGGGGATTTCCATGCTTGAACTGCATTAGTTGAACACAATGAACACTGGCAAAATAAGCCGCTTTAAAATGGGTTAATTACCTCATCCAACCACATACGTTAGATTAATCACTATATCCACAACATGTATGCAGTATTACAACTTACATCTACACAGACAATGAAGCCAATATGCATGTGAACTTGAACTTGTGTTCAACTTGATATGCTGTTTCAGTAAAATAAAAAGGCTAAATACAATGTAATATTGTAATCTGGCTATAAACAGAAAATGTGTCAAGCATGAAGAATTGAGAATACCGTATGCAAACTTCTAAAGAGTAGCTAATGCTTCATTATATTCACAAGTATTAAGTCTATGGCTTTTAAGTTAAACAAGTTCAATTAATTTAAATATTTGAGTTATGACCCCAAAACTTGACATTTAAAGTAAAAGCCTACTTAATAACTTATCAATATTTGTATTTATATTTATTTTTATCAAAATTAATCAGTATTAGGTGTGAACAATTTTGCATTCAAAACAGCACCAATTCTCATACTTACACCTGGACACAGTTGTTCTTGGTGTTTGGCAGATAGGATGGTCCAAGCTTCTTGGAGAATTCACCAATCACTTCTGTCTTTTCTTGTAATCCCAGACTGATCCGATGTTCAGTTTGGGGCTCTGTGAGGGCCATGCCATCTGTTGCAGTGCTTCCTGTTCTTCTATTATATTCTATTTGCAAAAGGAAAGTTTGGGAGTATAAAATGTATATATCCTATTGACACACTACAGTAGCAGATATAAATAACCATCTTAAGACAAATGTTTTTGTGAAACATCTTATGTGCCTAAGACTTTTGCACAGTACTTTTGTTTTCTGTAAATCTATAAATGGTCTGTTAAAGTTTGACACTCATTTTTGTCATTTTCCGCTTTATCATCAACTAAAATATATTATTTACAGTGACCAAAATGATATGCCATTTTAGTCCGAGCAAATCTCTCTAGTTAGTACACCTTACGGTACAAGGTACTAGCCAACTCTGTCTCATAAAAACATGTTACTATACCTACATTTTTGCAAAATAATTTTTACATGGCTTGTTGAAAGTACTGCTGAAGTTTCCTGGTGAAATGAACACTAAAAACAACAGTGACAATACAACAACCATAGAGTGTTGCACTTGCAATGCAAAGCACCGAGGTATGAGTACTGAAGAGAATGCAAATCGATGAGGGGAAACTGTCATGTAAACTGCAACAAAAAAAATTATAAAAAAATAAAGTGGTTGGTTTAGCAAATGCATTTTATGACACTATTAGTTAGGTTAAATGTAGAAATGTAGGTTGTGTTGCTTTAAAACTCAATTAAACTTATTTACAGCATTAACCTTTAAAACCTTATCAGTATGGGAGAAAATTTGACTCACTTTTAGCGTAACTCAGTGGAGTTCTCCTCAGAACCCACACAATATCATTCTACTAAAATATTGCCACGGCCATACGTTTTATGAAGGCTAGTTTTGTAATAAGAAAATGTGTCCTATGCATCATGGCGGTTTGTCTCAAACAAGTTTATCAAAGAGTTTTACATCTAAATGATGCTTTTTTAAACAAAAAGAGATTAACTTTATCTATCCATTGGATATAAGTTTGAAAAAGTATTTGAACTTTTAAATGTTACACTCTCTACTATATCCATTTGATCTTTTCAGTCCGGTTAGTTTCTGAAAATTATGTCTCCTTGTTGACCCAATAAAAGTAAGCAAAGCAAAAATAAGTTAATGGGTCAAAGAAAGATGCAGGGCATAGGAAATCCAGTATTCAAGAGGCTGAGAAGCATCCACAAACACTCTTGCCTGTCCCTAGGAGTCTTTCCATGAACAATTGCCTGAATAACCCCACCTCATAAGCCAAGATCACAGACGAGGCTGATGCAGACCAGACAAATGCATATCAATAATTAGTGTTGGTCGGGAAGTCCAACCGAGGACGATCAGGCCAGTGCTTTCATCTAGGAAAAGAAGGAGGGCGAATAAATAGTCATGAGATTGTGACACACACAGCATACTAAATAACTTGAGTAGTATGGAAGGAAAGAGACACAGTGAGAAAGATACACTGCAAACAAATGATTGTCTTAAATCAATATTTCTGTTTTCCAGTTAAAATATCTACAAATCTTAGAACTAGATAATTGGGGTCGGGGTATCTATTTATTGCTTCATTATTGCTATCTTAATTCTTTATTGTGGTTACACGATGCATGTCTAGTCCTTATTTGTCTCCAGTGATGCAGCACATATGCTAACCAACATTTCTTCTGAATCATGTGCTGCTGACAAAAGCTGTCTGCGGGAACTTGAGTTCTCTCTTTTCTGCCTCTCTTTCATTCTGGTTTCTTTTTCTCCCCATGTTCAGCCCTTCTAAGCCCACCCGTGGGTCTCAGTCACAGCAAACTGATCATCAAAGCCCAATGCCCTCCCTTGTGGAAATGGTCCAAGTCATGCTCCGAAGGCAGAAGCTGCCTCTGGTGCCAGGGCTGAAGGGAAGTACGGCCAGAGTGGCTGGACCAGCACACAGAGAGGGTGAAAGCCTTTGATTTCTCATCCAGACGGTTCCAGGAGACTCAGTCACTGTGAAAAAACAGGAATAATGTGGTTACCAAAAAACCCTCTTAGAAGCTTCTAACTCATGAGCTGACACCAGGATCAGGGACAAAGTGTGGTGAGAAAGTGAACAGGCAATAGGAATTTATATCTTAACATGTCAGCAGCAGAATTTATTTAAGGGGATCATAATATACACTTTTTAAAATACTTCTTTCCCTGCAGTTATTTTGTTTTACACAGACATTTGTATACACTCTCTCACCCACAGATCTAAACAGGCAATTTTTTGCTGATGTACCAAAACTTTTATGTACATTATATGGCTGCATCGCAGTGAATAAGTAACTATGCTGACACACAGACTGCAGGTTTACAGTCAGTACAATAGTTTTTTCCTCTTAACACATACATAAAAAAAATAAAATCTAATTTGGCACTGATTCCAAATTATACAATAAAATCAGTAAAAATATATTTTGATTACACGTTTTAGGTAATCAACTGTCTGATTACATAATCTGATGGATCACAGATAAGGAAACATAAGATATGAAAATCCATAAGATGTAATCATGTAATCCATAAGAAGTGTTCTTACGGATATATTGATGGTATATCTGATTAAAAAGTAATTAGTTACTATAATCAAATTACTTTTAATTAAAAAGTAGTGTTAAGCATTACATTTTAGATTCTTGAAGATTACAATTACTACATTTCAATAGAAAAAAAATATTTTAAGTACATTACTTGTGCTATAGTAATATGTATAAAACATTTAAAATATGAATACATATGTATGTCTGTTAGGGTTTATGTGACATCTGAAAGGTTGTGCGACAGTGAATGAGGAAATCTAGACATTTTAAATTAGGGAAAACCACAACATTTTCTTGGAAAGTAATTTAGAAGTAAAGTTAAACGTATTACTAATCTGATTACTTTTATATTAAGTGATAAGTAAAGTGATTTGATAAATTGTTTTGATAAGTAATCAGTCATTTGTAGTGGATTACTTATTTTCTGTCATTTACACAACACTCTCCAGAAGTAACTAATCTGATTACACATAAAAAAATCGAATTACAAGTAACCTGATTATGTATAAGCAACCTATTTCATAAAAAATCTTGTAAAGCAACTTATTTGATTAGATTGCATGTTCAAACGTGTAATTACAAGTACTTGATTTTTTGGTAACACTTTATTTTACGTAGTCCTTGATACAGAGTAATTACTTAGTTAATTACTTAGTAATAAACGTTGTAATTACATGTACCAAAATGTAATTAACATGTAACTAAGTTATGGTACAGCCTGTACTTACAGATTGTAATTACACACATGTAATAGGCAGCTACTGTTACACATATGTAACAAGCCGAGTCTGTTACATACGTGTTACAAACTTGGTACACTGTAATTATGTAAGAAAGTACTTAGTACCACACAATGTAACAAGAAGTACTTAAATATATTAGGCTACTAAGGTCTGCAGTTACACATGGCAAATGTGTACGTTTTGTAGCATTACATGTATGTAACATAAAATAAAGTGTATCAAGATTGTACTTGAGTGCAGTTCATGTGTATCTACATACCTTATCCATCTTAAATAACCCACTAGTTCACCGCTAAAATACATGCATTAGCTTCTTTATTACATTAAAATTACAGAAAATTACACAGGTATAAGCTACGTAAAATAAAGTGTATCAAGACTGTACTTAAGTGGACTTCATGTGTATCTACATACCTTGTCCATATGTACCTTAGTTTGAATTAACTCTCTAGTTCACAGCTTAAATACATGCATTAGCTTCCTAATTACATTGCAACTACAGAATATTACACAGGTATAAGCTACATAAAATAAAGTGTATCAAGACTGTACTTAAGTGGACTTCATATGTATCTACATACCTTGTCCATATGTACCTTAGTTTGGGTAAACTCACTAGTTCACAGCATAAATACATGCATTAGCTTCTTAATTACATTGCAACTACAGAATATTACACAGGTATAAGCTACGTAAAATAAAGTGTATCAAGACTGTACTTAAGTGGACTTCATGTGTATCTACATACCTTGTCCATATGTACCTTAGTTTGGGTAAAACTCACTAGTTCACAGCATAAATACAAGCAGTAGCTAATGCATGTATTTTAGCGGTGAACTAGTGGGTTATTTAAGATGGATAAGGTATGTAGATACACATGAATTGCACTCAAGTACAGTCTTGATACACTTTATTTTATGTTACATACATGTAATGCTACAAAACGTACACATTTGCCATGTGTAACTGCAGACCTTAGTAGCCTAATATATTTAAGTACTTCTTGTTACATTGTGTGGTACTAAGTACTTTCTTACATAATTACAGTGTACCAAGTTTGTAACACGTATGTAACAGACTCGCTTGTTACATATGTGTAACAGTAGTTGCCTATTACATGTGTGTAATTACAATCTGTAAGTACAGGTTGTACCATAACTTAGTTACATGTTAATTACATTTTGGTACATGTAATTACAACGTTTATTACTAAGTAATTAACTAAGTAATTACTCTGTATCAAGGACTACGTAAAATGAAGTGTTACCGATTTTCTTTTACCTGATTACATAATCTAGATTACATGTAGTCCATTACTACTCAACACTGCCAAAAATGTTGCCACAAAAATGTGCTGCAAATACACTTCAGGCCAAACAGAAATGATCAATTGATCGGATCAAATGATCGGAAGAATATGCAGAGTAACAGGTTCTACACACAGCCAGGAACATCACAAGGTTTGATGAACTTTCCTACCTTTCAGACTTATGGTTAGTTATTCTGGTGTTTAGGAATAATAGTTTTTATTCTACTTTATCCTTTCACCTCAATGTGACTAAAGGCCCGAAACATACTCTATTCAAATCAATTTTATTTGTATGGCGCCTTTCAAAACACACTTCGTTTCAAAGCAGCTTTACAGAAGATCAGGCATTAACAGAAGATAAAACTGTAATGTCTATAATGTCGATGAGTCATCATTGTGTAATTAGATAAAATACGATTGTGAATCGTGTTTAAAAATAAGTAATTTAATAATAATTGTATTAATAACCCCAGTGAGCAAGCCAAAGGTGACTGTGGCAAGGAACACAAAACTCCATAAGATGTTGGTTAATGGGAGAAAATTTACTTTGGGAGAAACCAGACTCACTGTGGGTGCCAGTTCTCCACTCTATGGGAACCCAGATGTGATCACTTGGTCAACACTTTGTCAACGCGTGGTCCATTTGAACACGTTTAACATGCATTCTTGCGTTACATTGGCAGGAACAAACCTTAGTAGTCAAGGGGGCGACAGAGTTACCTTCAAACCTCTATACTATTAAAGTGGATGTGTTATAATGCAGGTAAATTGCTATAAATATATTGACTAACTTACTTGATCAGCAATATTCTCTCCAAATTGATGATCCAACATGACAGTAGTGAAAACTCACCATAGAAGTGGACAGTTCACACTAATCTCGCTATAGCGCCCCTTGCACCAACGTTTTGAATTCAACACTAGCGTTTGGTTAGGAAATGACACATTCCAGAACACAACAATGTGTTAAATCGAGCTTGTGTTGCTAGATGCGCCTGTATTCACTTACTTCTGTAGACTATGTTTCAGACCTAAGTTTCTCTACACTGAATACAGACCTCAAATATTGTGTAGTCATGTGTTCATGTTCTTATCTAGCGGAAAACGAATTTTGTAAGACAGTTTTGCAGCACTGTTTCATTAAATGGTCTTTTTGGACTGGGGAAACATTTTTTCAAATATTCAAATATAAATAATCAAATTTGCAAAATCTAATTATCCAATATATGCTATCCACATTAATTTTAAAGCACTATGCTGTACTGTTACTGTATGTCATCAATTATCTAATTTTGACCTGGAACAGGGGATCTTTTTACACCAACAAATATCCCTTTCACTAATTGATAGTTATTTAAAAAAAAAATCTTTTGATTTAATCACCATAAGTGTTTTGTCAAAGAATAAATATTATAATTTCAGGGATTTTCATTAGCTACATAAATTTGCAACATTTAAAAATATAAAATATTAGATCAAATCAAACTTTAGACATTGCACGCGATGATGTCATGGATCAGGAACATTTTGCAGTGTAGCAAACAGGTGTTAAGGAAAGTACTGTGGTGGTTTTTGTTGCCGTTTAGTGTTTTGGGACAAAATAAAATCGAAAGTGCCTATCAACCCATGGGACATTTAGCACCGTTATTCCTTATATAAACATTATATATACCTCAACCAAAAAAGTTTAATTGCCATTATAAATATTGACACACATTTTTATATTTTATTATCTAATGTAATGACATTCATACATTAAGTGTGTCTAAAGGCACACTTTGGGGCCACTGTACATTTCGTTGTTTTGTGAGAAACATATGAGCAGCCCTGATGTATGCAGTCTGATATTTTATTGTGTATCTCATAATAATAACCAACAATGCTGCAGCACAAAGGATGAAATCAATAGATGCAGAAAACACTTAACCAAGAGTGTGTCCCTGTATTGTGTACATGTTTGCCTGGTTATTCATATGTGCAAAAGAGACATAATTCAGATGCCTGACATTCTTCTTTTTTTTTTTTTTTTTTCATTTATCAACCTCACTAACCTCTTTGTTTAAACATACGGTGACCTAAACCTAGACCTTTAGAATTTTTCTACCTGCTGACCCATTACAGCAGACACATATGCAGCTGTCCCCACCCACTCTTAGGCACAATTCTCCCATCCTTATTCACAGTATAAGGCAAGGTTGACTGTAGGCACGAATGAAATGTTTTAACCTTCATGGCTGGGTGAGCAGGGAGGTTATCACCACGAGACTCCGTTTATTTCCAGGCATGTGTCCCTGTCCTGATGCTGCGCCCTCCAAACATGCCCCAGATAAGCCAGCAGAAGCTTGACAGAGACAGAGAGAGACCTAATCCAATTCAACAACAGGGCGGTGAGCAGATCCTTCTGGGAGTTAATTGCGGAGTTGGCTTGTTATATGAACATACTTGAATGGACAAGAGGAGATGCTTACAGCATTTATGCATCAAGAGCAAAAGCTTGCCAGGCCAAGGCAATATGAAGGTAAAGACATTGTACTTGGGCCTATTTAGTCAGATCCCGATAGAAAATGCTTTTATTTTGCATTTTTACAAATTTAATAATTTTTCAAATTATCAGCATAACTATTAGAGTGGTAAGTTTAATTGAAAATTCACATATATTAGTCATATTCCCTGTTGTTTTTTGGTCTTGTCTTTTATGTTGTTATTCTTGTTTAGTACCTGTTTCCTGTTTTTTGTAGTCCTTTGTAGTTTCACTTTATGATAGGTATTCCCTGATTGTTTCCTCAGGTGTTCCTCATTCCCTGATTGTTTCCCCGGGTGTTCCATATTTCCTTAGTGTATTTAGCATTTGTTTCCCGTTGTTAGTTTGTTAGTCTTTGCATGTATTGTTGGATGCTCTATGCCTGATTCCCTGTGTTTTGTTTTCATTATGTTATGAGTTAGTTTGTTTATTCTTTTGAAAGTAAAGCTGTGTTTAGATCCTCATTCTTCGCCTGCCTTGTCACAACATTTCAGACTTAGTATTTAGTGTGTACCCATTTTGCTTTAATGACAGTATGCAATCGAGCTCCATAAGTTTGCAAAACATAACGCAGCATGATTTGAAACGATTCCTAAGAGCATCTTCAGTTAACATTCAGTTAACTCTTTCCCCGCCAGCGTTTTTAAAAAAAAGTTGCCAGCCACCGCCAGGGTTTTTGACCATTTTCGCTAAACTTTAATGGCCCGCAGAATATTTTCTTCCATGAATATATGCAGATGCTATATATCACAATAAAGATCTGAGCCTCTGCTTTTAGGCAAAAAAAAAAAGATTTTATTTTATCTTCATTTGTTCTTTTTTTATTGCGACTTGAACAGAGGTCGGTTTTGTCAAAAAACAACATTTCAGACAAAAAGCTGATAAAAAGGCATGTTTATGTCTGATATTTTGAGCTTCTCAATACTCCACTTCTTCATGTTTGAGACGATCGCAGTCTGTTTCTTTGATCAAAGAGTTGTGTACTCTTTCAAAACATGCGGAGGGGTCTTCCTTACCGTATAACATCTAAAACACGGAAACCCGGAAAATTCTGTGTTTGGCGGGGAAGCGTTTTTTCATAAAACACGGAAAATTCCGTGTTTGGCGGGGAAAGAGTTAAGGGTTAACATAGTCAATGTCGCAAATTCACTTAAATTTGTTTAGTAGAGCACTTACATTTAAATAAATTGTGCAGAATCAGTTACATGCCATGGGCACTGAGACTGGACAAGCACAAAATATTTTTAATACACCTTATTGAATGTTGTGCCCAAAACGCTTTATACGAGGGAGTGTAATGTCGCGGAAATGTTTTTAATGCAAATTGTTGCCTTGGAACCCACCAGTCAATGGAAACAATTGCCACAGTGGCAAACTTTAATGTCTAAAGTCTAGACAGTAATATTGATCATATCAGACAAATTAAAGTTTGACATATCAAGTCATTTTTTATTGAAAACATTTTTATTGTCGTTTCAACCATATACAGTGAGTACAGTACACAGCGAAATGAGACAACGTTCCTTCAGGACCATGGTGCTACATAAAACAACAAAGGACAAATACAGAACCACATGAGACTACACAGACTAAATAACATACCTATATAAAGTGCACGTGCAAACATGTGTAAAAAGTATGGGACAGTACAATAGACACAGTAGGAGACAGTGCAGCGCCGACCAGTACACAGTGCAAAAGATGACTGTTTCTAAAAATGCCAAATGTAAACATAACATACTATGAGATAGTGTTCTATGCACAAAACAGTTATTGAGGTAGCAGCCAGTTATAAAGTGACAAAATTAAAGTGCATCTCAGGACATGTGTGTGTGTGTGTGTGTCAAACCAGTCTCTGAGTATTGAGGAGTCTGATGGCTTGGGGGAAGAAGCTGTTACACAGTCTGGCCGTGAGGGCCCAAATACTTCGGTACCTCTTGCCAGATGGCTGGAGGGTGAAGAGTTTGTGTGAGGGGTGTGTGGGGTCATCCACAATGCTGGTTGCTTTGCGGATGCAGCGTAAATGTCTTTGATGGAGGGAGGAGAGACCCTGATGATCTTCTCAGCTGTCCTCACTATCCTCTGCAGGGCGAAACTGTGCAAGTCCCAAACCAGGCAGTAATGCATCTGCTCAGGATGCTCTCAATAGTCCCTCTATAGAATGTAGTGAGGATGGGGGGTGGGATATGTGCTTTCCTCAGCCTTCAAAGAAAGTAGAGATGCTGTAGTAGTAGAGCTGGTGTTGAGTGACCAGGTGAGGTTCTCCACCAGGTAAACAACAAGGAATTTGGTTCTCTTGACGATCTCCACAGAGGAGCTGTCGATATTCAGTGTAGAGTGGTCACTCTGTGCTCTCCTAATGTCAACAGCCATCTATTTTGTTTTGTTGACATTCAGAGACAGGTTGTTGGCTCTACACCAGTCCGTTAGCCGCTGCACCTGTAGTTGGTGATGGCCTGGATGCCCTGCCACATGCGCCGCGTGTCACAGCTGTCCTGGAAGTGACTGTGGATTCGCTGGGCGTGTGCACGCTTTGCCTCTCTGATGGCCCTCGCTGTTCTTAGGGCTGAAGGCGGAGTCTCGGGTCCTCAGCAGTGCGCGCACCTCCGCGTGTGGTGATGGTCTTGGAGAAAGTGACAATGCACTTGCTGATGTAGCTGGTCACTGATGCTGTGTATTCCTCCAAGTTGGTAGAGTCGCCATATTTGTACGACTCTGACGATGTCTGACTGCCAGTCAGTACACTCAAAACAGTCTTGAAGAGCAGAGATGGCTCCTGCTGGCCAGGTTTTCACCTGCTTCTGAAGCGGTTTTGTGCGTCTGACGAGCAGTCTGTATGCTGGAATTAGCATAACAGAGATGTGGTCTGAGTAGCCGAGGTGGGGGTGGGGCTCCGCCCTGGGATGTTTGTGTAAACAAGATCAAGTGTGTTCGCCCCTCTCGTTGCAAAGTCCACATACTAATGGAATTTAGGGAGCACTGTCTTGAGATTTGCATGTTTAAATCTCCGGTGACAATTAACAGTCCGTCAGGGTAAGCGTTCTGCAGTTCGCTCATAGCCCCATACAGTTCACAGAGCGCTTCCTTAGCCTTAGCGCTGGGGGGAATTTAAACTCCGGTTATGATAACAGTGGTGAATTCCCGTGGTAAATATAAAGGTCTGCATCTAACAGTCACAAGCTCCACCAGCGATGAGCAGTAGCTAGAGACTAGCATAGAGTTCTTGTACCATTCCATGTTGATGTAAACACAAAAGCCACCACTGCTGCATTTCTGTCGGCACGAAACGAGGTGAGCCCGTCTAGCTGAATGGCGGTGTCCGGAACTCCGTCGCTGAGCCATGTCTCCGTGAAAACAAAGAAGCAGCAGTCTCTAAACTCACATTGCGTAGCCTGCTGAAGTCGGATGTAGTCCAGTTTATTGTCCAGGGAGCAAATATTTGAGAGCAGGATAGACGGGAGAGCCGGCCGTCTAGGGTTTGTTTTTAGCCTAGATATGGACCCCCGCCCTCTTGCCTCGCTTCCTCGCACACCGCTTACGACGTCCTCTCCCCCGGCCACCGGCACATCAGGTGACACCGAGGGCTGGATGCCTGGTCTCCGCAGCAAGCCAAGTGCCTGTAGTGCCTCCTGCAGGTCATCATGCAGCTTGGTTGTTGCATGAATCCTATATTTGAGCAGTGTCTGGCAATGGTAAACGTCTGTGTAACCCTTGAGCCCTGAAAAAGGCGGAACGAGATGTTGCGCTGCTAAGCGCTACGGGGAACAGCTTTCGCTGTGAGCCGAGCTGAATAATGTGTGGAACACGTCAATGAACATTGACCGGAATTTATAGCCTCGGCTGATGTAATCATTAGATGCACCTGAGGCCAGGCTATAAATGGATACGTCACCAGGTGTCGTCAGATACTTCTTTTTGAAGAGCAGTCCTGGGACGTCCCAGTGCGGCAAAGCAGCGCAACATCTCGTTCCGCCTTTTTCAGGGAACAAGGGTTACACATGTAACCCGAGACGTTCCATTTACAAAAGGCTTTACTACGATGTTGCGCTGCTAAGCACTACGGGGAACACAATACCCACGCCGCCGCACTTGGGGCTGTCCGGACCCCTACGGTTGTGCAGTGTGCTCACAAAAACGCGAGAGGCCTCAGACATGAGCTTGAGATGTCGACTCAAGGGCATAAGAGCCCGGAGTAGCATAAACATCTAAACCATTAATTTTTTGATGAATGTGTGCGGAGAGGACCAGTCTGCCGCATCACAAACTTGTTCAGGCATGAGCTGAGATGTCGACTCAAGGGCATAAGAGCCCAGAGTAGCAAAGCATCTAACCCACAAAGATCGATGAATGTGTGCGAAGAGAACCCTATCGCAACACAAACTTGTCATAAAAACTGATGAATGTGAGCGGAGAGGACCAGCCTGTCGCATCACAAACTTGTTCAGGCATGAGTTGAGATGTCGACTCAAGGGCATAACAGCCCAGAGTAGCAAAGCATCTAACCCATAAA